>NC_060145.1:380511678-380821178 GCF_021461385.2 Schistocerca piceifrons
CATCGTTGCGCACAATGTTAGTTAACCACTCGCAGTACTCCATTCTACGATGCGGGTCGTCCTCGTTCATGGCGTGTAGCAATCATGGAAGTAGCACATCCACTTTGCTGTCTTCAAAATTCGCCGAACACTTGAGCGACTCACTCCAGTTTCACGGGCACACTGTCTCACAGACTTCTGTGGTGAGCGAGTGAATTATTGTAACACACGACAGGAGCTAGCTGGACTTGTTACTGTTACAGGTCGTCCAGATCGTTGTTTGTGTACATATTTAACACAGCCTTCGGCTTCAAATTTGTCTCGAATGCAACGAATCGTTAAACGTGTCGGTGACTCTGTTTGATACTCATTTCGCCATTGCCGTTGAACCTCATTAATGTTTTCGTACTTCAAATGCCACTTCAGAACTGACTTCCTTTAATCGAATGTAAGCCTTGCGCCAGCCATATTGATCGAGTAACTAGGTGCAACTAAGAACAAAACACTGACTACCTGGCGACTGTCATCTGACAAAACAAACAACACAATACAACGCTTGTGTGGCGATTGCCGGAACTACAAATTATTACACTACCAATGATGGGAGAACTCCGTGAATTAGTTTGCCAGTTACGGACTTTTAAACAGTGGATACATTTTTTTTTACCCTCTGTATGTCTCTGTGGCAGCTTATTCTTGCGGATATCTACAGATATGCTTGCCGGATATCTGCATTGGCGCAAACTTTCATCGGCAAAGTAACTATTAACGATGCATATTTTATTTATTTATTGCCAAATTATAGACCTGTTACCTGATGTTTAAAACAGGTCGTACATCTTACAATTTCGTTTTTCATCTTTTTACTGTTTTCTTTTCTTTTGTTTCATCTACAACATTTACAAAGAATGATACTTTTCAAAATAACGATAATTTAAGGTTGAAATATAAATAAAATTTTGTTGTTTTTTAAGAAGAATATAAAAGAAGACAGGATAGAAGAGAGATTTGTTAGTACCACCACCGAATGTGTCTGACGGTGAATACCTCGGAATGGTTTCTTCGAGCCGTTGACCGCCAGTCACACACACACACACACACACACACACACACACACACACACACAAATGGTTATTAGTAGAGAAATAATGTTGCTTATTTTATGTATTACTAATCCTATGTATTAGCGATCTCTGAGTGATTGTTTCGGTACGGCCAGCGCATTGGCGCCGTAGCCAGGTGTTACGAGTACTTCGTTGACGCCCTGTGCGGGAACAAGACTTCCACCCCAAGCCCAGTCGTTGTTGCCGCTCCCTCGCCAATAAAAGCGCGGACGCCGTCCTCAGTTATAATAACAGGCTCTGCGCCGCCAAGTGCACTGGCGGCGGCTCTCCGAGGGGATTCGCCCTGCTCGCGGTGCTTCCTGCCGAGGTGGTCGGGCGCCCGGCCGGCCGGCCGGCTCACACGCACCCGCCAGCGTCGGCTTTTCATTACGACCTTGTTTATTGGCGCGGGGATCGGCTCTCGCGCTTTGCATAATTCCGAACAGCGAGCGGGGCGCACCGGCGCTCTGGGCGCCGCCTCGCGACGCCTTGCCTCGCCTCGCCTCGGCTCTACCCCGTCGTGTAATCCGGCCCGGACCCTCGCCACAAAACCGCGGCGACTGCAATTACGGCCGTGATGGCCTCGGCCCCCGGCGCCGAATTAACCGGTTAATGAAAAGTGGTCATTACGGCGGCGCCGCCCTGCATCCGAATGCGGTTTTTTGCATTCCCCAGCGGACGGCGCATCCTAATGGCCGTGCCGCGTTATTACTTATTTATGAATCCGGGCTCGCTTTTTTTTTTCTTTTCCGTTTCGGCTTTCTCTCCCGAGGTGCTCCTTCATCCTCGAGCTGTCGGCCCATTCTTCAAAGAGTAACGGCACTCTTCTTCTTGCTTCCGTATGTGCCAGGTGGAGTCCTTCGGTTTTGTGTTCCGCATGCAGCAGTATACTAATAGAAACCGCGGGCCACTGCGACAAGACTCGTACATTCCTGTCTACATCATATCTTTTTCTCGCCCAACAGCGCTGAAAAGTAACTCCTTCCAATTTTTTATTCTGTTCTAAATATCGGTTGAGGTGTTAATGTGTCATGCATATTATTGTGTCAACTTTCCCCGAATCGCTGACGCAAGTTTCAATCCTCTGCCACCAGAGGGCACCGAATTGTAGCGTGTTGCGTTTCGGTGCGTAAAGGAACTATGTCGAAGCTAGAGAGACCCTCGGGAAACTGAAATTACGAATTCTAAGAGTTCCTCCAAACATGGAGCACCCTCTCAGTCAGCATGGCACTACCAGACTACACACGAGCACTGCGACATCTGTGCAGTCCACCGCCTTGGATTCGCTGTCATCGATCTTGTATTGTATGTTAACCGGGGACCTAGAAACGACGGAGAGGCTCCGTCCCCGCCGCAGCCGCAGTGGTCCACAACCCCACGACGACTACCGCAGTCCTCTTCACCCCTCCGCCGCCCCACACCGAACCCAGGGTTATTGTGCGATTCGGCCCCCGGTGGACCTCCAAGGGAACGTCTCACACCAGACAAGTGTAACCCCTATGTTTGCGTGGTTGAGTAATGGTGGTGTACGCTTACGTGGAGAACTTGTTTGCGCAGCAATCGCCGAAATAGTGTAACTGAGGCGGAATAAGGGGAACCAGCCCGCATTCGCCGAGGCAGATGGAAAACCGCCTAAAATCCATCCTCAGCCTGGCCGGTTCACCAGACCTCGACACAAATCCGCCGGACGGATTCGTACCGGGGACCAGGCGCTCCTTCCCGCCCCGAAAGTCGTGCGTTAGACCGCACGGCCAACCGGGTAGGCTAAACATGTTTAGTATGCTATGTTTAGTATGCTGTCGACCGTTTTCTGCAATAAGTTGAAATCGAGAAACAGCATGTTGCACAACTGATGGAAGTGCTTCCGGGTTCATGTTCAGAATATGTTGCGCAGTGCGTGTCTTCAGTGCAGCTAAGTTTGCAGCCGGAACACTGAACACAACATCTTTGAGGTATCCCCATAGCCAGAAGTCACACGGATTGAGATCAGGTGATCGGGACGGACAGGCTGTAGGGAAAAGGCTGCTGATAATTCTAGCATTTCCGAAATGGCGCTTCAGCAGCTGCTTAACTGAATTCGCAAAGGTGCGCCACTTTGCATAGAAATGATCCCACCCACGCATCCACGCTGTTGGAGAGCTGGAATGACGTGGTTGCGCAAAAGACACTCATAGCCCTTACCAGTGACGGTACTGGTAACAAGACCGGAAGCACGTGTCTCTTCGAAAAAATATGGCCCTTATGATAAATGATGCCGTAAACCCGCACCACACAGTGATCTTTTCAAGATGAATTGGTACTGGTTGATTTGCGTGTGAATTTGGTGCCCATATTTGACAATTTTGTGTATTGACTTATCATGTCAGATGGAAGTGGGCTTCGTCTGTCCACAAAATCTTCCACGGCCAATTATTGTCCTCTTCCACGCGAGCAAGAAATTCTAAAGCAAAGGTGTCGCTTGCTGGCAGGTCAACAGGAAGCAACTCGTGCACATCGGTAATTTTGAATGCATAGGAAAGAAGGATGTTTCGTAGGATTTTGTGCACCGCGCTCAGGGGTATGTCCAATGCTCGGGCAATTCTCCGTGCACCACGCGTTTGCACACCACCACTCGTCTCCTCCTGCATTGCTGTGGCCACTGCTTCAACTGACGTCGAATCAATTCGTTTCCCCCCTCTACGAGGTTGCACGTCGAAAGAATCCGTCTCTTCGAATTTCCGAATAATTTTCTCCAGACCCACGACAGTCATCGGGCCATTGCCTTTTTTCAAACCCTTTAGTTCATATGGCTCTGAGCACTATGCGACTTAACTTCTGAGGCCATCAGTCCCCTAGAACTTAGAACTAATTAAACCTAACTAACCTAAGGACATCACACACATCCATGCCCGAGGCAGGATTCGAACCTGCGACCGTAGCGGTCGCTCGGCTCCAGACTGTAGCGCCTAGAACCGCACGGCCACTCCGGCCGGCAAAACCCTTTAGTGTGCGGAATTTCTGCGGAGCAACGTGTGCACAGTTATCATTCTTGTAATACAGCTTTATAAGCATAGCGCGATCCTGTATTGAGACAGTCATGGCGAACGTCACAGTTGCAAAAGGGGGAAAAGCCGTGTACCCGGCGTGTTTATACCAACTTCAATGGGTCGTGCGCATGACAGGTGTTTTCATTCACGTATTCTGACACAAACAGCGCCAACTAATGAACAATTTTCACACTATTTTTTATTCTGCCATACGTTTTTCCCCTCCTCCAATAACATTCCGTTGCAATTTGACGTTGTTCTGACCAGTGGTGTTACTTGTATAGCCATTTGAAAGTTTAACTTTAATTATAATCACCCTGTATGTGTTCTTTTAACTGTTAACTAACCTGACTTGGAAATGAACTTCCTAGTTCGCCAGTTTAATAAAACGCAACTGTGATGACATTGCAATAGAGTGTTAGAAAAAGAATAAGGAAAATAGTTTATAGACTGTTGTGGGTTGGTAGGAGAGCCAACACCGTATTATTAGAGGAAGCCGAAAGGCACGCGTTTTAACTCACGCAGGCTGGCGTGAGGTATGATTCATAACATCAATAGTAACTGAACATGGCGCCTTGCTAGGTCGTAGCAAATGACGTAGCTGAAGGCTATGCTAACTATCGTCTCGGCAAATGAGAGCGTATTTTGTCAGTGAACCATCGCTAGCAAAGTCGGTTGTACAACTGGGGCGAGTGCTAGGAAGTCTCTCTAGACCTGCCGTGTGGCGGCGCTCGGTCTGCAATCACTGATAGTGGCGACACGCGGGTCCGACGTATACTAACGGACTGCGGCCGATTTAAAGGCTACCACCTAGCAAGTGTGGTGTCTGGCGGTGACACCACATAGACAATGCTGGGTCAGTTAGCGATGTAGAGATGAAAGTGTAAACATAAGACAGGAGAAGCTGTAGGGCGGCATCAAACTAGCGGAAAGACTGATTACTCAAAATTGAAGTGGCAAGCAGAGGTAGTCCGGCTTGCCGTGCTTTCGCATGATACGCTCCGCGCTGCGTATGGAGCAGGGCAAAAGCACGTGGCCGGCCGCTGATGGAGCAGCCTAATTCGAGGCGTCATCAGCGGGCCGCCGCCGCAGCCGCCCGTCACGACTGCCCAAATTGCCGCGCGGCTCGCCGCCAGATGCGCCCGCGCGGCTGCGCCGGCCAAAGGCGAGAGACGTCCGCGCAGGCCACAACGTACACATTGCTGCTACTATCGGGGCCCCACGAGAAAGGCGGGCCGCGGCGCGTACGTCACGATGGTAGTCCTGAACTAGCTCGCTCGCTCAGCTCAGCAGACAAAATGCGTTGCTAAACCTGTTAACTCACAGCTGGACATGTAAGTACTAACGAGAATTGCTTCTTCCAGTGGAATTTCGTATTATGTAGTCTTACTGATTCACTACAGCAAAATTTAATTTAAGATGAATACACGATATAAATCGTATAACGACGTGTTTATAACATTTAGTCTCTTCTGATTAACAGTACTCATTAAATGGTGGAAGTGGTGCCTTATGCAACTGATAATCATGAAACTTCCTGGCAGATTAAAACTGTGTGCCGGACCGAGACTCGAACTTGCCCGCGGAAGGCAAAGGGTCCCGAGTTCGAGTCTCGGTGCGGCACACAGTTTTAATCTGCCAGGAAGTTTCATGTCAGCGCACACTCCGCTGCAGAGTGAAAATCTCATTCTGGATACATCCCCCAGGCTGTGGCTAAGCCATGTCTCCGCAATATCCTTTCTTTCAGGAGTGCTAGTTCTGCAAGGTTCCCAGGAGAACTTCTGTAAAGTTTGGAAGGTAGGAGACGAGGTACTGGCAGAAGTGAAGCTGTGAGGACGGGGCGTGAGTCGTGCTTGGGTAGCTCAGTTGGCGCCGGCACTGTAGCTCAGCGTGTTCGATCAGAGAGCTGGTTGGTCTCTGTAATAAAAAAAACTGAGTGGAAAGTTCAGCAAACGGACTTGATCGGATGTCATGTGACGTCCGCAACGACCAAACACAACGATCAACAACGAACAAAATGAAAAAAAAAAGTTGGTAGAGCACTTGCCCGCGGAAGGCAAATGTCCCGAGTTCGAATCTAGGTCCGGCACACAGTTTTAATCTGCCAGGAAGTTTCATATCACCGCACACTCCGCTGCAGAGTGAAAATCTCAAACTGATAATCATTTTAGCATGATTTTATTTTATTGTACGCCAGTACAGCCGTAACAAATTATAAGTAGGCCCATGGACTTCCCATCATTGTAGGACTAATAACAGTTCCATAATAGCGGATTCCAGTAGAAGATGCAATTCTCGTTTGTACGGACACGCCTAGATACGAGTTGACAGGTGTAGAAAGGTAGTTTGTCTGCTGATATGAGCGAGCGAGCGCAGAACTACCTTCGTGACGTACGCGCCGCGGCCTGTCTTTCTCGTAGGCCTCGGCTACTATCCAGTCACACCATCGTGACCACCTGCTGGTAAGACATCTGTGGACGTCGTTTGTGGCAGAAACTGGCGGCCGACCGCGCTGGAACTGACTCAGTTTGGTCGGGCAGGGTTTGTGTTCAAATCGTTGAAGTCTATTTATTGAGTACTACTACATAGACAACGGTAACGAGAGGTGGGCCACAGAGCGGTGCAGCAGATGTCGTCGGAGGACAGCTAGAGAGGAGCAGGAATGATAGCGAACAAGTAAACACAGTAAAAAGAAGCTAGACTTAACTTGCAGGCTTCTCCTGGCGTACGATCTGTATGAATGAGTATTCAGCAGTGACGTCCAGCTAATACAGTATCAAGAAGACAATCGTACTGTGAGGCTCTCTTAAGTGATACACGACCGATAGTCAGGGTCGCGACTGGGCTGTGTCTCGGTGGCGACTTGGCTGCACCTCGTAGCGAATGGGTTCTGTGGCTGCCGCCGACCATCCCATACCGCGGCGGAAGAGGACGCTTTGATACGGAGCCGCTGGAGGCGTGGCTCAGCGGGCGTGCTCCATTGGGCCCTCGGATCCCGCACGACCGCTGACGGCGTCTGACGGAAACTTTTGTTGCCATTACCATCTGTGGGACACCAGTGGGATGATATCTACATGTGATACCTTAGTGGCAGATCAAAATCAGAAAATTAAGATAAACGTGGATCCAGAATCAAACTCGAATGATGGTGCAAAAATGGCAGTTGACCCTAAACAACAAAAAGTGTGAGGTCATCCACATGAGTGCTAAAAGAAATCCGTTAAACTTCGGTTACATGATTAATCAGTCTAATCTAAAAGCTGTAAATTTAACTAACTACATAGGTATTACAATTACAAACAACTTAAATTGGAAGGAACACATAGGAAATGTTGTGGGGAAGGCTAACCAAAGACTGCGTTATATTGGCAGGACACTTAGAAAATGTAACAGACCTACTAAGGAGACTGCCTACGCTACGCTTGTCCGTCCTCTTTTAGAATACTGCTGCGCGGTGTGGGATCCTTACCATATAGGACTGACGGAGTACATCGAAAAAGTTCAAAGAAAGGCAGCACGTTGTGTATTATCGTGAAATATTGGAGACACTGTCACAGAAACGATACAGGATATGGGCTGGAAATCATTTAAAAGAAAGGCGTTTTTCGTTGCGACGGAATATTCCCATGAAATTCCAATCACCAATTTTCTCCACCAAATGCGAAAATATTTTGTTGACACCTACCTACATAGGGAGGAACGATCACCGTGATAAAATAAGGAAATCAGAGCTCGTACAGAAAGATATAGGTGTTCATTCTTTCCGCGTGCTATACGAAATTGCAACAATAGAGAATTGTGAAGGTGGTTCGATGAACCTTCTGCCAGGCACTTAAATGTGATTTGCAGAGTATCCATGTAGATGTAGGTGTACCATATTCCTAGACAAAACTAACCACAACACAGCCACACATAATTCAATGGAGCCACTTGTCATACAAGTGATAACAGTGTAGCCAAGTTACCTTTCATGAATGTCCACTTTCTACCGAAAATACAAAAGGGTACGAATTTTTTAAGGACATTTTCCTACTACTAAAATGTAAGAAATAGATCTGTGACGTTCAAGCGTGTGAATTTTGTTTCATTCTGTGTGAAAAAATTTTCTGTTTGCCATGTATAATATATTTGTAATATTATTAATGGTTTCTGTCATTTAGTCGATGAAGTTGTCGTGTATTTTGGAACGAATAATTCCATTAAGAATAGCGACTTTAAAGGAAAACTAATCGGGCTGCAACGTTTCATTTGACCATCATAAAGATATAAAAAATAAATCAACAACATTTCAGAGTGTCTTTGGAACAATTAAAAGAAAATCAAACAAAAAGAGAACTATCGAAGAGTTTATTGCAGAGCTGTCAAAATTTGCAGTAGAAATATTTTGGCGACCAGTTTCGAACCGACTCCTTCAGTCCCAAGCCGTATCTACTGAGTCTGCACTCGAAGTGCCTGATCTTCGTGGCACCATCTAAAATTAGCATTACATACATCACACAGTGACGGTAGGTAAATTTCAGAATATACATACGCTCACTACACAAGGCAGAATGAAACTCCCTATTTGTGAAGGGAGTCTGGTTTCCCCTCCGCCAAGTACTTAGATGGACGTTTCTTTATTTCATTTCCTTCTCCTAGTTAAGCAACTCGTTTCTAAGGACCCACAATTCTAACTACGGTTTTATTGTACATGCATAATAAATTGAAAAGAAATAAAACGTTTTATAATTAAATGCAATGTAAGGCAGATAGGCCCTAAGCTGCAGCTTACTTCTATCTATTATATATGTAGTCGACTGAAAATCGTCAGCACTTCAGTAGAAAGCTAATAAATAAATTTTGGTATGCGGTCCTTTACAGAGTTGCTGTAAATTATATTACACTACCTTCCTTCTTGGACTGCAAGTGCAGTACGATTGATTACGGCTAAGAACTGTTAGACCATTCAACTGTCCGATACCTGTAGCAATTCTCGTCTTCACCAACACACTACAGCATTTTATGTATCGGATTTCACTTAGTGTCACTTTTTTTTACTAACATTCGCTTGTTATATCCTTCGTCAGTTTAGTTTTCTACACACTCAGCACAGCTACGACGTCTTTTGATACGGGGCTCACCTAACACTAAGTACTGTGAAGCAGTAATCACTATTAAACAATGGAACTCTTCACGGAGTAATATAAATTTCTTTAAACTGCGATGTTTTATCGAACAAATATAAATGTCTGGTGTGGTGTAGCGATACTTCATTTGTTGCTGCACTTTTTAATTGCGATGGAAAATACGTACACAAGGTGAACCAGAACTCGACCGACAAACTTTCAGAGGTTTGTCATGGATACTTTCTGATTCTTTGGTGTAAGAGCTCCACGCTCTCCGGCGGTTCGATAAAGAATTATTGAATTTCGTTTGATTTCTTACCACAGCCAGCTGTTAATTGCACAGAAAATAGTGCACAGTAGCGGAAATGTCGACGATATGTGCTCATGTGCTCTGTGTCTTGTCTCCAATCGCTCACGGTATTAGTCGACCACAATATTATTGCATCTGAGACTGAGGGCGCTTCGGTCGGCTTAACGTTAGCTTTCATTGTGATATTGTCCGCCCCCCAGTAGCTAAATGGTCACCGTAAGGGATTGTCAATCCTCTGGGGCCGGGTTCGATTCCCGGCTTGGTCGGGAAATTTTCTCCGCCCAGGGGCTGGGTGTTGTGTTGTCCTCATCATCATCTTATCATCCTCATCGATTGCAGATCGCCGAAGTGGCGTCAAATTGAAAGGCCGGCACCCGGCGAATGGTCTGCCCGACGTGCACACGCTGAACCACTTGGTAGTATATGCACGTGTGCCCACAAAGTATTGACAGTGCGATGCATCTTCCTTAGCCACCACTGAACTTGTTTACTGTAACGTCACTGCATATTTTCGATAGCGACCACGGGAGGCCAAGTGCAATACTGTCCTGGTTAATAGTACCTGCTGTTAACAACGGTAGTACCCATATTCCTCTTCGCCCTCAAACTTACATTCTGTACTGCTCGATTGTGTCTCGGGTTTGTTTTTCCATTAGTGTTACTTGCGCGTTGACATTGATACACAGCAGTACCATAGGTAGGTTTGCTGATCGAGAGTTGGCCGATCTGCACCTCGTGTGTGGGTTCAAAAATGGCTCTGAGCACTATGGGACTTAACATCTATGGTCCTCAGTCCCCTAGAACTTAGAACTACTTAAACCTAACTAACCTAAGGACATCACACATCACCCAGTCATCACGAGGCAGAGAAAATCCCTGACTCCGCCGCGAATCGAACCCGGGCGTGGGAAGCGAGAACGCTACCGCACGACCACGAGCTGCAGACTGTGTGGGTTCACTGAGTGCGGTGGTAGAGCAGCACAATGGCGCTATGCTGAGCTGTTCTCGCACCGATGGGAGTCACATCACAGTGCAGTGTTTTGCCTGAGGGTTGTTGCATTACTCTTCGTTGTGTGTGTTGTACATTTTGTTTATTGCATATTACAGGCGCTTCTACACGGAAACATGGGTGATTGCGGTAACAAACCAAATACGTCGTAATTACATTATTACTCTGTAATAAACGACTGGAGTCCGTGGTTCCCTTGAACCAAAATTCTCAGAAGTCACCCCACAAACAACCTCTGAAAGTCTGTCAATGGAGTTCTGGCTCTCCCTGTGTATTCATATATGTACCCTTCCAACATTTTGCATGTCACTTCGGCGACATACCACGCTGATTCCAAGACAGCGAAATCACTAGTTAGAAGTGTTGTGAGAATGAAAATTTGCTGTAATATCCGTGCGTGTCTGCCCTTGTCTATCAATAAAGAGGTTGACATGTTCACATTAATCGTATCAATTATTCATGTTTCACATTTTAGCCCTCACTTCGAAACACTTCAATAACGGCGTACTTACGAACACCAGGCTGATAATGTAGAAGACATGTATCTGACAATGGAGTACTAGACCGTGAAATGTGTCGGCAAAATTAATACTTAAATCTGCGACAACTTTTCTTGTAAAATTTATTTTTCCTTGCATAATCACGTCAGGCTCGCACTTAAGGCGCCGGCTCCTAAAGCCAACTCAGCCTGTTACTTAGCTACACCTGTGTGACATTGGTCGTAGCAAAGACAGAGGTGCTATACAGAAATTCGTAATAGATGGCTATAAGTAGACATTCTTTTGCTTAGTATCTTTGTGCATATTTAGAGTGTTCTGCGAAAGTTGAATTCCGGTTAAGGGTACAAGACTTTTAGCAATATTTGTAATATTTGATTTATGAGCATAAGGCTGTGGTAAAACTCATAATTCCCTGTCTAACGTTTCGTCTTGCACTGTTGGGCACGTCATCAGAGGTTTTAACGGCTCAGAGAGCTGTTACAGACTCAAAACTAACTCAACAAGCCCAGCTGTTTATATGTATCCAACCAAATGGTCGGTTCATAATGTCATCAGACGGCTGCCGACGTTTGTGATGTAGCTTGTAGAGGAGAACAGCTGGTTCTGTTTGTTATATTTTGCACTAGGGCCTACAACGTGTCCAGGCAGAGTCCTCCTTCTTTGCTGTTGAAATAAATTTTGTGTGCACGGCCCCTCCTGCCGGAGGTTTGAGTCCTCTCTCGGGCATGGGTGTGTGTGTGCGTTGCTCTTAGCATAAGTTAGTTTCAGTAGTGTGTGGGACTAGGAACCGATGACCTCAACAGTTTGGACCCCTAGGAATTCACACACATTCGAACACATTTTATTTTTGTGCTTTTGAATTTCTACGGCTTCTCTGCTCATCCTATCGTAGTAATTATTAGATCTTGTTAAAACCACAGTGTCAGAGACACGAATTTCGTGGTTTCCCGACCCTTGCTTGGTCACATATGAATAGTTCGGCTTGCTGAGCTTGTTTTGAGTCTGTCTGAGTTGTTATAACCTTTGATGAAGATTTAGGCAGTGGAAGACGAAAAGTTAGAGAATTATGCCTTGGACCGCGGCTTGATGCCCACAAATCAAATATCAGCAGTATCGCAAATACCGACCGTGAAAGCCTACACTGCATACCAAGACCTTTTGTTGCAGTGACTGCGTCTTACCATCTTTGACAAAGGATATCCAGGTGTGGACACGCACGCTTAAAATTGTATGACTTTTTAATGCATTTGTAGTCACAGTACTAACTCAATCCACAGCCACACACATCTTTTATACTCCCTATATTGTATGTTCACGTGAACCGAGCAGGGCGGTGCAGTGGTACAAAACTGGACTCTCTTTCTGGAGGAAGGCGGTTAAAACCTCTGCCCGGACATTCATATTTAGGTTTTCCGTTGCTCCCGCAATTTGCTTATAGCAAATGTTGGATGGGATACTTGTTGTGACCTTCCTTTCGCCGTCCTTCAACAAGACGAATTTCTACCCCGTCTTTAAATATCTCCTTGTCGACGGGACGTAAAACGAGGATCTTCCTTCCCTTCTATTTGTCCACACATCGAATATGTTATTAGACCACACATATACTTAACTTTAGTTGGCAACAGACCATAATTACCACAGTCGTATAAACCAATTTGAGCCATTGCAGTGCCAACCAGTAGTCTAAAATTATTTTCACAAGGGGCGTATAATATAAAGCCGTATATGACTCGTTTATACCAGTGTCAACGCGCGATCTGCGGGAGTCCTTAGTATTTTAAGAATTTAACTCCTCGATAAATGCGCGTGCAGAGACTGTGCGGTAATTACCGCAGGGATTATTGGTCGTTTTAAAGCTGCAATTTCTGATATAATTAATGAGAGAAACAGTAATTACAGAAACGGAAGAGCACGCACGTAGCTTTGTCAACTGTCTCCCCCTCTCTGTAGAACTGTGTGTTCCTGGCCACCTTACCAGAAGAAAAACAACAACAAGCTTATTGCCCATCTAAAGCGCTCATTTACAAAGCAGTTGACCCCGCATCGAGTCTAGTAATCATAGTTGCAGTTGAACTGCGGTACCTTTGTTATTGTTATGGAGTGAATCGTAGCACTAAGGAGTTGAGCGACATAAACGAAACCTGACAGGCGTGTTTCTACATCTGAAACATGGTGTCTTAGCGCCGGCCGCGTAAGAGTGGCGCTATTGGCGTCACCGTGAGGACAGTAATCATGTGTGCTTTAAATACCTCTGTAATGATCGTGAGCGGTAGTTACCTTTGAGATTGGACACGGTGAATAGATAGCAGTCAAGAATTCCTTTAAGGCGACAAAGACGCCGTTATCAACACCTCACTGAGTTTGAACGAGTTCGTGTAATAGAGCTACGAGAAGCCGCATGTTTCTTTTGCGATATCGCAGAACGGCTTGGCAGGAATGTAACCACTGTACATGATTGCTGGCAGCAATGGCACGGAAATGTACGGTCGCAAGAAGACAGACCTCCGGACAGTCAAATGGCAATTCAGAGAGGGAAGACCATAGTGTTCGGCGTATGGCTCTGCCGCATCGTACTACATCTGCAGGAGCAATTTGAGCAGCACTTGTCACCACATTGGCACAAAAAACTTACGAATCAGTTACTTCAAGGACAGCTGAGAGTCAGATGCCCTGTAGCGTGCGTTCCAGTGCCCCAAACCACAGACTCCAGTTGTGCCAATCGAGATCTCATTGGAGGGGAGGTGGAGATGTGTTTTCTGATGAAAGCTGGTTCTGTATTGGTGCCAATGATGGCTGTGTGTTGTTAGGAGGAGGCCAGTTGAGTGCCTACACCTGAAGTTATGGTCTGGGGTACCATTTCACATGGCAGTAGGAGCACTCTCGTGGTTACCCCGGCCTGACCGCAATTTGTACATCAATCTGGTGATTCGACGTGTTGTGCTGCCATTCAGGAACGGCATTCTGAGGGATATTTCCCAACAGGATACCGCTGGTGTAAGTCAGCATGTTCAAAAATGTTCAAATGTGGGTGAAATCCTATGGGACTTAACTGCTAAGGTTATCAGTCCTCTTTCAAATTATAAATATTATAAAGCTTTAAAACCCCGATATTCTTTTATAAACACCCCGTGGAGTATGACAACTGCTAGGACTACAGAAAGAAAACAAACATTTCAATGACCGGACGGACAGTACATAATGTTGTGAAGAAGAAAAAGAAAAAAGAAAAAGTGACGCGAGTGAGTTACGAACACGGCTCGCCCACTTGACATTTCAACACCGCGACTACTCAACCACGACGCCGTCACCATCTTAATGTAGATCCGTATTGCATTTATTGTCCTTGAACCATTAATGGTTGCTATTTTGCTTTTTTTACACAGTTCAGTACACCTTCTTCCTGTTTCAAGCTTGATCTGTGCTCAGTTTTTGACAGGGTTAACTTTTTTTTGCACTTAATTCGACAGCACTCTGTAGTAAACATTCCTTTCACGCTTTATTCCGTTTACGCTTAAACACAAGACTTGTATCCGGGGTGTTGGGAGTTGTCGACGCTGCACTGGAGTATTTCCTTTAGTTTGCCTCGAATGATAACACTGCGTGAGCTGCAGCTCTGCTGTTCCTTTCGTGTCCGACTTTGGACTCGGTGACGGACCCGTTTCACGGGTGATGAGTTGCCATTGAGGAAGGACACGCGTCTTCCTGGCGGCAGCGCTGGGGGGATGGATGAGGGCCGCCTCGGGCCGGGGTTTACGGCGGTCGCTGTGGGTGGTCCCGGCTGGGCGCAGTCAGGGACGTCGGGTCTGCACAAGCCGCTCCTCCGAGCTCCGCGCCGTGTGACGCTCTGCACTCGTGTTGGGGGCGCCCGGGCTTCCGAACCGTACTCGCTCGTCGGCATTGGGGATTTCGTCGCAGTCCTGCAAAGTGACTACCGCGACAGCTATGCGCGGATGCGGGAAATGCGTTCAGTATCCTCGCTTCGTCTGCATGGCCCCATATCGGCACCGGTTATCTGCGGACATTAAAATAATTGCAAATAACTTTAAATGTGGGCATTTTAGGAACTGAAAGTTACTTTAACCGGTCGCAGTCTGTGTTATTTCTACTATGCTTCCGGACGGTTGACCGCCTCCATCATCAGAGAATTTACTCTAATTTGCAAAGCATTTATGTGTGACTTTTTGGTAACGTATGACATTGTCTAATAACAGACAGTGCCCCAATATTTTCATTTTCATATCAGTAATCGTACACTGTCCAATCACATTAATGTGACCAGCGCCTATGTGCAACATCAGCGTGCAATAATCACTCAGAGACGGCTGCTGGCAGTACTAGCAGTGGAGGGTAAAAGCGTGCACGCAGAGCGGAAACAGTGCAGCGATTTATCTGATGACCAAAAGAGGGTTATCATTGACTTTCCAAACGTGGATGGAAGCATTTCCGAAACAGGTATGTTTCTAAAGTTTGTAAACTGCCGCAGTGCATGGCAAAATTGCGCTATCCAAAACCGGTGCCAAGGCAACTGTGGCGCACCACGGGCCATAGATGACAGAAATTACATAGAATTATATTAATACCTTCAACTGCTAACGGGCGTTGATATATATCAACGGGGACAGGTGAAAATGTGTGCCCCGACCGGGACTCGAACCCGGGATCTCCTGCTTATATGGCAGACGCTCTATCCATCTGCGCCACCGAGGGCACAGAGGACAGTGCGACTGCAGGGACTATCTCGCGCACGCCTCCAGCGAGACCCACATTCTCACCTTGTATGTCCACACACTACATTCGTAGTGTCTCACCCCAACACACTCAGTACTCGTGGAAGATTCTTACCAAGTTCCGTAAGAGTTCGGGGAATATGTGTGCATCCGCACAGAAGAAGAAAGTTATGGCCGGTATTGCCAGAACTGTGTACTTTTATGGATATGGTGTCTGTTCTTTCAGACATGTCCGAAAGAACAGAGACCATATCCATATATAGATGATAGAGGTGAACGACGGCTGCCGAGATGTATCCGGGCTAATTTTCACGCTAATACCGTAATTGGACGTCCACTGTGTGGCGACAAGTAGATTTTTGGAATGAATCACGTCTTATGCTCCAACGGACAGATGGCCGTTGACGCATACGGCTTGAAGCACCTGAAAGCGAAACATCCTGTAACAATCGTCGGTATGGTCCCGGCCGAAGGAGGGAGCCTTATCACTTGAGGAATATTTACGTGGCATTCCCTGGATGATCTCTTCATTTTGGAATTCACAATGGGTCAACAGAAGTATGCATCTGTCCTTGGGATGCCGGTCAAGATTTTGTCTAAAATCGTCCTGGAATGTTTAAAAAAAAAAAAAAAAATATTCTTGCACTTAGAGAAAATGTGAAATTCGAATCCCGCTCGGACAAGTATTTTTAATCCGCCAGGAAATTTCAAATAATATTTTTGTTTTTCTAGGCTTCTTACTATGAGTCTACTGTGCTTTTAAGGGTTAAGCTTAGATCGATTGTAAACGTAATTAGCTTTCGCATAAAGTTCACAAAAGTTTGTTTTTCTTTGATTACCCTCACAGGAAAATTTGAAAGAATAACGTTAACAAAATGGCCGACTAAACCGTTGGCATAAGAGAGCGATAGGATATTGAAAATCCCACGCGGCGCTCATGTGCTAAAACTGATGTGGCTTTTGTAGGCCAATTTGAGGCTGTTTCCCGACTTGGTACACCGCACGTGCACTGCGTCAATTCATTCACCTCGACTTCCTGTGCACCACTGTGGTACGTTGTAAACAGGTGCCATTTACACCCTGTACAGATAAATGAAGTATATAATGTTGTTCTTTGTGTCTTGACACTTGATGTGCGGTCTTAAGGGAACTTCTGATTAATTCTAGTCTGATGTCCGTCTACATCTTCTTTGTGTATGCACCGATGTCCCAGATTATTTCATAGCGTCTCGTCTCCGGATGAAACTTAGCCAATAGCCTATACGGTGATTGCCTTGTTTCTAAGATTCGACGATTTACACGCGCATCCGAAGTCGACGTCAATCTATACTTTCCTACCACGTTGCGATTCTCCTAACCAGTAGCACTGGTTATAATATACGTCCTGACACATTGCTTAATACAGTTCATAGAACGCATGTCAGCTCCATGCATTTGCACGTAATGACTTCACGCAGTTATCTTAATTACAAAAATGTGTGTTAGATGTGGACTTCTCGTCTCTGTTCTGTAGTACCATTTATTCCGAGCGACTGGAGCGACATTAGTGAGGGATAGCTACTTTCTCACTTCGTAATGACATAAAGAAGTTTATAATGCAGCGCTGTAGCCAAATTAAAGACGTTTCTGCCTTGCGGTAGCATTTATTTCGAGCGTCTGGAGCGCTGTATGATGGACAGTTGTGAGCAGAGGGATAGCTACTTTCTCACTTCCTAATGGCATAAAGAAGTTTATAATGCAGCGCTGTAGCCAAATTAAAAGCCTCACGGCCTAGGAGGCCTTGTCACGGTTCGCGCGGCTTCCCCGGTCGGAGGTTTGAGTCCTCACTCGGGCATGGGCATGGGTGTGTGTGTTGCCGGTAGCGTAAGTTAGATTAAGTAGTGTGTAAGCTTAGGGACTGATGACCTCAACAGTTTGGTCCCATAGGCTCTTACCACAAATTTCCAAATTAAAGCACTAGTACCATAGACGTAAATTAAAGGAAACTTATTAAAGTACTAGGCTTTAAGCGAAGAAGGGCTTTCATTGCATAGTGTAACCTCCTCTGTTACACGTATAAGAGTGACCAAAAGGTTTCCGTTTCAGGGCGTTGTCGCAGTACAGCGTAACTCCGTTGCAGGTATATAAGCACCGACATGTAGTGACATTCGCGTCATTCCGACGTACGTGCGATAAATGCGGAAACGTGAACTATTGCGACTTTATTACTAAATGCGTCCCAACAAGACCGACATACTGTTGTTTTTTCTTGGTGCCAAAGGACAAACACCGGTAGACATCCATAGCCGGCCGGTGTGGCCGAGCGGTTGTAGGCGCTTCAGCCTGGAACCGCGCGACTGCTACGGTCGCAGGTTCGAATCCTGCCTCGGGCATGGATGTGTGTGACGTCCTTAGGTTAGTTAGGTTTAAGTGGTTCTAAGTTCTATGGGACTGATGACCTCAGATGTTAAGTCCCATAGTTCTCAGAGCCATTTGAACCATTTTTGAAGACATCCATCGGAGAAAGAAGAATGTGTACGACGCAGCATATCTACCGAAAACCACCGTCGTGGAATGGTGCGCCAACTTTAGTGCTGGTCGCTGTTCGACACGTGACGGTGGTCGATCTAGGTCAGCCATATTCAAGTGAGAGACATTGGAACATCAGCGCTGTAGCTTTGAGCTGTACGATACGATTATAACTTCTTCGGTCCTTTAAAAAAGGCCTTCTGGGAACAATGGTTCCTGTCGGATGAGGATGTGCAGCAGGCAGTTACGGACTTATTCACGCAGCAGAACACAAAGTTTAACCAAACGGGTATCTTGTCGTCTTCAACGTTGCGCGTCGGTGGAATGATTGCGTGACTGCTCATGACAATTTTGCCTGATTGGCATACCGACTCTGGAGTGTACGGCCCGCGAACGGAAAGTTTTTAATCGCCCGTTAAAGTTTATCTGTCACGGCTACTAACTTATAGAAAAAAAGGTTTTCACTTAGAAACGTAATAATATTTTATTACTATAATTTTGTTGTTCTCTTATATCTTCATGTTTAATATCTTAACGTTTATTTCAATGATACTATTTTTAGACCTACCAAGTTGTATTCTTACCAAATTAGGTTATTCTTTTGTAGCACACTCCTGGTCTTTTTGCAAACCAAATGTGATTATTTGCAGCTTTGATACCACGTCCTTCTGCTTGAAATGGGGTAGTTTTATTGATTGCATTTAGAAAACATCGTTCCTGTGAAATACAACTAGCTCTTTATTCACATGAAGTGTTGAGTGCTATTGACAAGGGATTTTAGATCGATTCCGTATTTCTGGATTTCCGGAACGCTTTTGACCCTGTAGCACACAAGCGGCTCGTAGTGAAATTGCGTGCTTACGGAATATCGTCTCAATTATGTGACTGGATTTGTGATTTCCTATGAGAGAGGTAATTGACGGAAAGTCATAGAGTAAAACAGAAGTGATTTCTGGCGTTCCCCAAGGTATTGTTTCTTATCTATATAAACGATTTTGGAGACAATCTGAGCAGCCGTCTTCGCTTGTTTGCAGATGACGCTGTCGTTTATCGACTAATAAAGTCATCAGATGATCAAAACAAACTGCAAAACGATTTAGAAAAGATATCTGAATGGTGCGAAAAGTGGCAGTTGACCCTAAATAACGAAAAGTGTGAGGTCATCGACATGAGTGGTAAAAGGAACTCGTTAAACTTAGGTTACACGATAAATCAGTCTAATCTAAAAACCGTAAATTCAACTAAATAGCGACGTATTACAATTACGAACAACTTAAATTGGAAGGAACACATAGAAAATGTTGTGGGGAAGGCTAACCAAAGACTGCGTTTTATTGGCAGGACAGTTAGAAAATTCAACAGATCTACTAAGGAGACTGCCTGCAATAGACTTGTCCGTCCTCTTTTTAGAGTACTGCTGCGTGGTGTGTGGTCCTTACCAGGTAGGACTGACGGAGTACATCGAAAAAGTTCAAAGAAAGGCAGCACGTTTTGTATCATCGCGAAATATGGGAGAGAGTGTCACAGAAATGATACAGTATTTGGGCTGGAAATCATTAAAATAATGGCGTTTTTCTTTGCGACGGAATCTTCTCACGAAATTCCAATCACCAAGTTTCTCCTCAGAATGCGAAAATATTTTGTTGACACCGAGCTACATAGGGGGGGAACGATCACCACGATAAAATAAGGGAAATTATAGCTCGTACCGAAAGATATAGGTGTTCATTCTTTCCGCGCGCTACGAGATTGGAATAATAGAGAATTGTGAAGGTGGTTCGATGGACCCTCTCCCAGGCACTTGAATGTGATTTGCAGAGTATTCATGTAGATGTAGAATCAAGGAGCAATTAGAACAGGAGTTAGGGGAATATCAGGGAGGTTTCAGACCATGGAGAAGCTGTGCAGAACAGATAATTAGTTTAAAATTGATTATGGCATACTACAAGAAACGGAACAAACCTCTGGCAATAACATTTGTAGATTTTAAGAAGGCATATGACTGTCTCCACAGACCTTCAGTATTAAAAATTTTAAGAAATCTAGGACTCCATCCAAAACTAATTAAATAATACAACTCACTCTAACGAACGCCAAATCAAAAATGAAGTTTAGAGGAGAAATTTCGGAACCATTCCTCATAAAAGCAGGCTTAAGACAAGGTGACTGCCTATCACCGTTCCTGTTCAACTGTGCACTGGAATACATAATGAGAGAATGGTACAAGGACAATCCAAAGATGATAAGAATTGGAAGTGCAAAAGATGATATTAGCTTAAACTGCTTGGGATTCGCTGATGTTCTTTCTCTCCTACCCAACACCGTTCAAGAAGCCAAGCAACAAGTGAAATCACTACAAGAAATATCAGAGAAAGTAGGCCTTAGAATATCATTTGAAAAAACGGAGATTATGCTAACTGATCCACCACTTGCAAACAGAATTACAATAGGAGAACAGGAAATCAAAATTGTTGATAAATTTAAATGTTTAGGCGAAATAACAACATACAATCTAAATAAGAAGCCGTCATGGCAGAACTACGCACATTACATTACCAAAACTACATACAGCAAAAAAGCCTATCTATAGATGCAAAATTAAAACACTATAAAACAGTTACACAACCAGAAAATAACGTATGCAGCTGAAACTATCTTCAAAACAACTAATACAGCAGAAATTGACAGAATACTAAAAATAGAAAGAAGAATAATTAGGACATGTATAAATAAACAGTATAAAATAAATGGACATTGGAGAATAACATCAAATGAAACAGTATATAAGAAAATAGAACCAGTCATGAGCACGATCAGGAAGAAACGCATCTCATTCGTTGGACATCTGATGAGAACTCCAGAAAACAGAATTAGTAAAAAAATAATACAAAATTGTGGAATAGCAAGAGCAACATTAAATGGATCACAGAAATTAAGGAAGATATAAAAGAACTCCAAATTACAGTAGATGACTTAAAAAACAAGACACAGAAAACCAGAATACTGCAAGACCCCCAAACCAGACTACATATGAAAATCAATAAAAGGAGCACAGGAGGAGTGGTCTCAGATGACGAAAGAAAGAAAATATCTGAAAGAATGAAGAAATATTGGGGAGACAGAAGAGCAAAACACCTTTCGTATAAGAATAGACACTAATAATTATATTACCTAAATATCACATTAAGTTATTGTTGAGCCAAATTGTATCCCTGTGTAACAACTTGTTTACAACTTTGCATTTTTTACTAGAGTGGTCCAATGAAGGCCATAAAATAAATAATAAAAAATAATAATATAGATGTAGATTTTGTACGTATAGTAGAGAGAAAATTTTGTTTTCAGGAACTGTTGGAAAGATTATCTTTTTTGACCTAGTGTTTCTACGAGACACGTTCCTCGAATTCTGTTAGTGCGTAATCGACGTAGAATTAATGCGCTCTATTTTCCCAAGATCCATCAATTTTTCAGAGGCATCCTCTTTTTAGGATCTAGTTTTGCCGGCCTAGAAAATTTTTGGCCGGCAAATTTAATGTTTTGTGTGTTGCCACAATGTGGCTCATTGAACCTGTTGGTAAGAGCAGAGCGGCAGTGTTTTCTCTAGCGCTGTGTTGTGTTGTGTGTGCAGACTTGGGGCTGGTCCCGGGCGCCGAGGGACGATGACCGGCGCCGCGCCGCCCGCTCCGGCGCCACGCGTCCTTCTGCTCCCACCCTCACAGGTGAGTAGCGGCCGCTTCCTGCACGCTGTCCGCGATACGCAAACTCGGCGCTTAACTACGGGCGCAGCCACCCTCCGCAGTGCAAAGGCACTAGAACTGGCGCCTTTCGAAACCGACTACAGATCTGCTGAAGCGCCTAAACAAATCTTTTTATTTGCAAGGCTAATGTTGTCAGGCATACTACGTCCGAACAGGCCTCGAAAGTTCCAACACCACCGACCGATCGCCGTGTCATCCTGAGACGACAGAGCCATTTGTTTAGCACACTGCTCCTCTGGCCGTTGTCACTTTCCGTGGCGAGAGCCGCTACTTCGTGATCGAGTAGAACCTTGACCCCACACGCGTTGAATGCAGCTCACTTGCCAATAGCGCTCGGTATACTCGAATGGTCACCCATCCCACTCCCAGCCAAGCCCGACAGCGTTTAACTTTGGTGACTGACAGGAACCAGTGTTACGAGGCGTGTTTTTTTAAGTAAGTACCGTTTTGAAATTTAAAAAGAGGTGCTAAGATTGAGATTTTCACCCTGCAGCGGAGTGTGCGCTGATATGAAACTTCCTGGCAGATTAAAACTGTGTGCCGGACCGAGACTCGAACTCGGGACCTTTGCCTTTCGCGGGCAAGTGCTCTACCAACTGAGCTACCCAAGCACGTCCCGTCCTCACAGCTTTATTCCGCCAGTACCTCGCCTCCTACCTTTCAAACTTTGCAGAAGCTCTCCTGCGAACCAGGAAGGTAGGAGGCGAGGTACTGGCGGAATAAAGCTGTGAGGACGGGGCGTGCTTGGGTAGCTCAGTTGGTAGAGCACTTGCCCGCGAAAGGCAAAGGTCCCGAGTTCGAGTCTCGGTCCGACACACAGTTTTAATCTGCCAGGAAGTTTCAAGGTGCTAAGATATCTCAATTTTATTTTTACATGAAACCCTGTACCTTAATCTACGCACTGACGCCATTACAGTCTGATTCTTCCTTGTTTACGTTGTGTACTGAGTGTTTAAGATGCCTCCGATGCCGGCCGTGGTGGCCCAGCGGTTCTAGGCGCTTCAGTCCGGAGCCGCGTGACTGCTACAGTCGCAGGTTCAGGTCCTGCCTCGGGCATGGATGGATGTGTGTCATGTCCTTCGGTTAGTTAAGTTTAAGTAGTTCTAAGTTCTAGGGGACTGATGACCTCAGATGTCAAGTCCCATAGTGCTCAGAGCCATTTGAGCTATGCCTCCAATAATCGTGAGTCCCGCCGACTGTGAAGTACGGACTGTTATAATATTTCTTATTGCTAAAGGCCTAAAAGCGATCGATATTCATCGTGAGATCTGTGCAGTTTAGGGAGAAAACATTATGAGTGATGGAATGGTAAGGAAGCGGGCGAGAGCATTTAAAGATGGCCACACAAATGTGCATGATGAACAACGGAGTGGGCGTCCTTCGGTCGTTTATGAAAGTTCGGTGCAGGAAGTGGTCAATAAAGTGAGAGAAAACAGACGCTTTACGATTTCCTCCTAGCAGGATGACTTTCCTAATGTTTGGTTTAAAATGGTTCAAATGGCTCTGAGCACTATGGGACTTAGCTGCTGAGGTCATCAGTCCCCTAGAACTAAGAACTACTTAAACCTAACTAACCTAAGGACATCACACACATCCATGACCGATGCAGGATTCGAACCTGCGACCGTAGCGTTCGCGCGGTTCCAGACTGTAGCGCCTAGAACCGCTCGGTCACACCGGCCGGCTCCTAAGGTTTCTCGTAGTGTTTTGTATGGCATTGTGACCGAGCACTTGAATTACCGAAAATTGTGCGCACGTGGGTACCGAAAATGTTGACGGATGTGCACAAAACCAAACGTTTAGACAAAGAATTGGCTTTCCTTGAGCGGTACCACAACGACGGTGATGATTTCTTAATCCAAACTGTTACGGGCGATGAAACATGGGTGGCCTACGTCACACCAGAATCAAAGCAGCAGTCCATGGAATGGCCGCATTCAGATTCACCCAGGAAAGTGAAGTTTAAGCAAACAATTTCTGCCCGGAAAATCGAGTGCACAGTTTTTTGGGACAGAAAAGGAGTATTGCTTATGGAATTTGTGCCTCGTAATGAGACAATCAATGCAGCAGCTTACTGTAAGACATTGCACAATCTGCGCCGTTCAATTCAGAACAAAAGACGTGGCAAGTTGAGCAAGGCCATCGTTTTGCTGTAATGCAATGCCCGTCCTCATGTGGCTAATCAGACCAAAGATCTCATCACCTCTTTTCGATGGGAAACTCTAGATCATCCTCCGTACAGCCCCGGTCTTGGGGCCAGTGACTACCATCTGTTCCTGCACTTGAAGAAACACCTGAGCGGTCAGCGTCTTCAAGACGATGACGAAGTCAAAACAGTGGTGATGCAGTGGTTAACAAGTCAGGCGGCAGACTTCTATGAGGAGGGTATTCAAAAACTGGTACAACGTTATGACAAGTGCCTCAGTATTGACGGAAATTATGAAGAAAAGTAGATTAAGGTACAGGCTTTCATGTAAAAATTAAATTATTGAGATATCTTAGCACATCATTAATTTCAAAACGGTACTTACTTAAAAAACACGTCTCGTATCATTGCGACAAGGCCGCTGGCTCGTCACACATACGTTATATAAAAATAAAAAAGCTAGGTTACTCTGCTTACTTTCATTCCATAACGCCGTGTGTGTGTGTGTGTGTGTGTGTGTGTGTGTGTGTGTCTACTACTACTACTACTGCTTCCCAATATGTTTGTTCCTAATGAAATTTGTCATTATCAACATCTCTTCCTCAATACAACGGCTCATTCAATGGAATCAGTACTAGAAATAAGAGCAATATTCACACATTTTCAGTAACTTGCCAGCAGGCACAAAAAGTTTGAGTACTAACGTAGTTCACTTTAAGAGAAGACTAAAGAATTTATTTGTGGCCAACTCCTTCTGTCCCACTGACGAATTTCTTAGAAGAATCAATTGATGTTTATATGTTAACACTATCAAGTAATGCGAGTATTACGTTCAATCTGACTTCTGTTAAGTCCAGTAGTGCCATCATTGTAGATAAGTGTTGTAAAATGATTTTTCTGTTTGCCATGCATTGCTACAATAGCCTAATGTTTATCATACGCGCCTCAGTGTATCGAACATTTACATCTTTTTGTGACAAGTTATTTATTAACTTTTAAACAAAAATATGTTAGAGATTTTGTTTAATCATTCCACATCGATGAGGACCGTTTCACTTGAGATCTTTCGAGGGCAGATTACCATATTTGTTTTTCTTTGTAAATATGTGTTGTGCATTCATGTTTACAGCCTGGAGGGTCTCTTCACTTTGGATCTATTGGAACGAAAAGTACAACTAATATAATTATCATGAGAATTACTCTACATGAATTTTGTAAAAGGGATAAAAAATTTGTAGTCACTTCGTTTGCAACCGTATGTTCCCAGACTGGGCCTTCACATCATTCGTGCAGCCTGTAAAATGAAATGAAATAAGTCGCCGCATACAGTTCGTGAACTGGCAGTTTCGCGGCAACAACTATTCGCGTGCGCGGACCGTGTCTCTCCAGGAAGACTCACACGGATACAAACACCTAATTAGCGCGACTGGGCACTTCGTGAACATAGTTAAGAAATGAGTCACTCTCACACCAATGGTAAGAGAAATCTGGTCCAAGGCACATTCCTGTGGCTGACATTTCGTCTTCTAATACTGGACTCAGATAGCAGTTTCAGACTTTAAGCAAGCTCAGCAAGCTGAACTGGATATACGTATCCACGCAACAAAATTTATCAACGACACAAATGCCGGCCACAAAAGTCTGAGTTATATTGCATAACATTAATTCACGAAATAAATGGTTTTAGCTCAACTGCACGATGTAGGAGCTGCAAACTGAACAAAAGTTTTTGGAAATAAAGATATTACACTTTCAAAACAGTTCGTTTTGTAAAGGAAACGACTGGCTTCTGAAGACCAACATAGTATACTTTTTCAAAAACAACGCCTCGTACAAATTATATTTTCCAGTCTTACGTACCTTGGTTATTAAAATTGTCTTGGAGTTGCAGCCATTGTGAGCACAATTGAGGCAAAGAAAGTGATATCGTTTTGTACAGGGTACCGAAATGTAATACACTTTCTCGATGATGAAATAGAAGCATTCAGACCGTGATGTACTGGTGTATCATCTATGTGCTGCAAGCAGGCCCTGAGAACGACACGTGTTGAGTTTGGGCGTTGGCGCTCTGGAACATTGCCCCAGGGAGGGTGGCCAAGAATGTTTGTGTAGCTGCCTGCAGGATCCCTTCAACATTACTGCTTAGTTGTGACTACGATGTTCTGTTCCTCTTTTGTTCATATTAGTTTTTGGGAGGAATTATGTTTCAGTGCTACAGGATCGCACACTATACAATACATTTTGGCAGCCAAATATCTAGTATTGTTATCCATAGTGGTAAGGTCCCAACTGTTCACTTTTGCCACCGGATCTCCTCTTTCTGGTGGGAGCAACCGGCAGAATAATAAGGCGGGTTGCGCTTATGTGCGACATTGAATTATATGGAGCGAAAATAACTTCCGTTTGAGGTCGTTGCTACAATTTATATTAAACGTAGCGCGACTGTGACACGGGTATATAAGCAGATGTTCAGATGTGTGTGAAATCTTATGGGACTTAACTGCTAAGGTCATCAGTCCCTAAGCTTACACACTACTTAACCTAAATTATGCTAAGGACAAACACACACATCCATGCCCGAGGGAGGACTCGAACCTCCGCCGGGACCAGCCGCACAGTCCATGACTGCAGCGCCTGAGACCGCTCGGCTAATCCAGCGAGGCGATATATAAGCACCGACATAAAGGTGAGGGATAAATGTCTCTCCGACATACATGCGATAAATGCGGGAACGTGAACTTTGGGCGAATTTGGTAATAACGTCGCCATACGGGACCAACGGGCTACGGTTCTTTCCTTGGCTGCCGAAAGACAAACACCGACAGACAGCCATCTGAGAATGAAGAGAGTATTTATGGCAGCTCCGTCGAAAAATACAGCCAACAGGTGGTGGTGGAGTCAGTCGAGCACTCGCCCTATACTCTTCCTCTCTCCCCATGCGATTATCACGCCTTCGTTGTCTTAAAAAAGGCATTGGACGACGATGTGCAGCAGGCAGTTGCGGATTTCTTCACACAACAAACGGGAAAAACGCTTGGTGGATGACTGCCTCAATGCTCTCAGCGATTTTCCCTGATGGCATACCGATTTTGGACTATACTGTATTAGAAGAGAAGCTTTTTGATCATCCCTTACACGAGGCGTCTTGAAATTTCGCCTCTGCAGCGTCGTGGTCTGCATTTCGCGCATGCGCGCTGTGTGCCGTACTCTGTTGGCAAGCCCAGACGCCATTACAGAGTCATTCGGCGTGTTTACGTGTGACGTTTTTTAAAGCTCCTTAGACTGAGAATGCCGCCGACTGTGAAATACCCGCTGTGCTTAGTGCTAAAGGCGTGAAAGTGACTGAAATTCATTGTCTGACCTGTGAAGTGTGTGGAGAAAATATTATGAGCGATGACATGATACGGAAATGGGTGCGAGCTTTTAAAGACGGCCGTAAGAATGTGCATGATGAGGAACGAAATGATGATCTTCCGTCATTATTGACGATTTGATGCAGAAAGTTGATGAAAAATCGAAAGAGAACAGGCGCGTTACGGCTGCGACGTTATGTGACGACTTTCCTCGGGTGTCAAGAACTGTGCTTCATGCAACTGTTACAGAACGTTTGAATTATCGAAAGTTATGCTTACACTCAGTATCAAACATACTGATTGAAGTGCACAAAAGAAAACTTTTAGCCAGTTCTTTGACTTTCCTGGAACGATACAGTGAGGAAAGGTTTTGAGCCAAATTGTCACAGGCGACGAAGGATGGGTGGCTAACGTTATACTTAAATCAAAGTAGCAATCCATGGAATGGCGGCATTCAAAATCACCCGGGAAAGTAGCAATTTCAGCCCGGAAAATCATGTGTACTGATTTTTGGGGCAGGGAAGGGGTGTTGTTTTATTCTGGACTTCTTGCGTCGTGGGGACACCATATATTCTACCACTTACTGTGAGACGTTATAAAATTTGCGCCCTGCAACTCAAAACCAAAGACGTGGCATGACGAGTAAGGGGATCGTTTTGCTTCCTGGCAGTGCCCATCGACACACTGCTACTTGAAATGAAGAGTTGATCGGATGATTTGGATGGAACAACACCGTTACAGCCCAGATCTAGCGCCCAATGACTACAACGTGTACCTGCATTTGAAGAAGCATCTGGGTGGTCAGCACCAGACGACGATGACGATGTACAAACGGCCGTGCTACAGTGGTCGTCAAATCAGGCGGCAGATTTTTACGAGGATGGTATTCAAAAACCGGTTGTGCGATACGATAAGTGTCTTAATATTGGTGAGAACGTGTAGAAAAGTAGATACCATGTAAAAATAGAATCGCTCAGATAATCCTACTTATTTAATTTTTATTTCTAAACAGTACTTCTTAAATAAATATTAAAATATGAAAACGGCGCAGCCAACTCGTCGTCCAAAATCGCAAGCCAACATAGGTCCTTCGTCGAGAACAAGCAATGACCGATATATCGTGCGAATATAGTTTACATTTAATCTTTCTGTGTCATCCTGACAGATATTGACACAGACAACAGAGGTAAAAAAAAAACATCGTTCTCTGGAAGAAATTAGGAGCACATGACCTGTCGATATTGACAGTGTCATGAAGCTAGTGTAACCTAATGGTTCTCAATAATTCGTGAATATTTTTCGTCGGTCTGCGATCTTTACTAAGTACGACTGACATAAGAGATAAAGAACACTCAAAGACAGACTTCGCGCTTCGTCACGAGTTTGTTTAGTCAGAACCAGAACACCACAGAAGTGTGAGACGCTAGTTTCGTCCGAATTTCGGAGCTTCCGTGACGTTGTGCGAATTTCGAGTCTTGGCCGCCCGCCCGCACACACACACACACACACACACACACACACACACACACACACACACACACTCACTATGCGATGTGTTACGCGCGAGATGAATACGCGACGTACTGTTCCACAGATTTACTCGGAAACATTTATTGACGTAACCGGAATAATTCTGTGCACTACTACGCCTTTGAAGTCACTCTAAATGAGGGTCGTCATCCTCATTCGCGAGAAAAGGTCAAAACTTCTCACTACTCCATCGCCCTGTAAAAAGCAAGAATAATGTTTAGCGATTCGTTGACAACAAAGTCATCAGAGACGGAGCACAGCTTCGACTGATTCAAGGATGGGGAAGGAAATGGGCCGTGCTCTTTCAAAGAAACCATCCGTCATTTACCTGGAGCAATTTAGGGAACTCATGAAATAACATAAATCAGGATGGTCGGACTCGGATTTGAGCCGTGGTCCTCACGAATGCGAGAGCATTGTGCTAACCATTTCTCCACCTCTCTCGGTCAATGTCCTGTAGCTGTCTAACTACTCTCATCTCGAGATTCCTACTTTTGGACTGGAATGTGTTCATCGCAACAAGCCAGCATACTGCATCCAGCTGTCTCTTTAACAACTTCCACCGATAACCTCCATAGCAAAACAGGAGACACTGAAGCACTTGCCGTATACTCTTCCTCTCTTCTCATGCGATGATCACGCCTTCGTTGTTTTAAAAAAGGCCTGGAAGGGTCGACTATTCCTGTTAACCGACGATGTGTAGCAGGCAGTTACGGACTTCCTCATACAACAGGACACGGTGTTTTTACCAAACGGGTAAAAACGGTTGGTGGATGACTGCCTTAATGCTTACAGCGATTTTCCCTGATGGCATACCGATTGTGGACTATACGGTATTAGAACAGAAGCTTTTTGATCGTCACTTACACGATGGTTTTGAAATTTCGACTCTGCAGTATCGCGGGGATACCATAAAAGTAAGTGAAAACCGCAACATTCAAATTTCCACGGAAACGAATATAATTATTTTGCTTCAGTGGTAACATCCCCAAGTGTGACTAGTCCAGTAAACATCAGCGTGGAAGTAGTTACCTCCACAATGTACGAGGCCGGGATGAAAAGCAATGCCTCCGAATTTTTTATCTGAAAACTCTTAACGCTTTGTAAATAGAACAGACGTTATTAACATTATATATGTCTATTCCTCATGTCTAGATATTTATTTCTCAACGTAGTCATCCTGGCGACGAACACATATATCTCAGCGAGAGACTAGTTTGTTGACACCGCCACTGTAAAACCTTTGCTGACGGAGCTGCAACCTCACCACTGCTTGCACTGCCAAGTCGGGGCTGTATGGAGGATGTTCGCCAAGGCGCCAGATTGTTGCAGATGTCGCAGCGCTCGTATGTGGTCTGATATTGTCATGCTGAAGGAGAGGGTGCTCCGTGTGTGGACGAAGTTTTCTGCAGTTAGAAACTCGATTACAGCACGCTGTTCCTCACGCACCGACACACAGTTAGTTACACACCGCCATGTTGCACGGCAGAGGGCTGCAAATATGTGGACGTGAAGGATAAGCGTCTAGAATTTTAATAACTTCTGTTTTATTTAAAAAAGGTTTAAGTTCGGAAGTATTACTTTACGCCTCGCCATCGCAATATGACGTGTTTGCCTATTGAGCGTCTGCAGGCTGGCAACACTCGCTTACAAAACCGGAGTACATGGTGTTCTAAAATGAACATATGGATTTTGAAGGTTTGTAACATCTATTACATTCAACTTACAACTAAGACCAACTCAACAATTTTTCTTACATGTGTTCAATGTGAACACCATTTGTCAAGACATCGAGTCGATAGGCGTTTTCCTTCCCAAACCTTCGTCAGTGTGTCAGGAGTAAATGTTACAACAGTACTGTTCCTAAAGATGGAGATGTCAACTGGTAGCGGAGGCACATACATATGATCCTTCATGAGCCATCAGAGGTAAAAATCCCATAGCGTCAGATCGAGTGTGAACGTGGAAGTCGTGCTAAACAAGCTCTGTCATCCGGCTCCTTGCGGCCAATCCAGCGGTCGAGTAAAACATCGTTTAACCAAACCCGCACTGAGTTATGCCAGTGAGGCGTCGCACCTTCTTGTTGCCAAATAAAGTTCTGTGGTTCAGCTGCTTCCTATTGATGAAAGAGCGATAGTTCCAGCGCATCAAGGTAAGAAACACTAGTTACAGTCGATTCGCCAAAAAAGTAAGGCCTATAAACTCTCCGCTGGGAAATGTCACAAAAACACCCAATTTAAGGATGTTTCGTTGTAAATATACCATCTCTTGGGGATTTGCTGACCCCCGTATGCGCGCATTGTTTGTTCACATTTCCAGTTAGATGAAATGTCGATTCATCACTGACGATGTCACGATCCAGAAAACCTTTGCCGTGTTGCTGCAACATTTCGTTTGCGAAGTTTGCACATAAACCGTAGTCTGAAGGCTAGCCTTCCGGACTGATTTCTCGCGGCTATGATTGAAACACTCTCCCTCGTTCAGCAAGATCTACATTCACTCTTGGTCGTTCCATACTCTTCCCTTTGCGCACATGCATAAAAAGAAAACTGAATTACTCTCTCGTTTGACGTATTGTTTACAATTGCAAGTTGAATGTAATAAATACTAAAAAGTTTAAAATTCGTATATTCATTTTGAAACACCCTGTACTTCAACCCGAAATGGACTATCGCGTACAGAAACGCACTTTCGAAAGCCATCAGTTTTCCATACTGCAAGAAATAGCTCTGTTGATGACGAAGGATCATCTTCTCTGGGATTATGAGATTCACTACGAAACCTCGATTGCACCAGAGAAGGCACATAAAGGCTGCCGGCCAATCTCTCGATTTCGCGAGTTGTTCCTTTCGGCCAATCGGACTCAATAACTGCATGCTGCCGATTTCACTGGCTAATCCCCGCTCGCGCTACTCGTTCCACTGCACAACACCGCCTGCTGCCAGGACTTTCGAAATGTATATTTCGCCGCAGGTGATTGGATGACACCTGTTACACTGGGAAGTCTATCGCCCTTGAGGCAGACTTTTTGGTCTCCTCCTCAACGCGTTTAGGAGGGCCCATCACATCCAAGCAAACTTCCTTTTCCCGGATGAATGCCGCAGACAATAGACAGGATGAACTTACAGGGGCCGGCCGATGTGGCCGAGCGGTTCTGGGCGCTTCAGTCTGGAACCGCGCGACCGCCACGGTCGCAGGTTCGAATCCTGACTCGGGCATGGATGTGTGTGATGTCCTTAGGTTAGTTAGGTTTAAGTAGTTCTAAGTCTAGGGGACTGATGACCTCAGATGTTAAGTCCCATAGGGCTCAGAGTCATTTGAACCATTTGAACTTACAGGGTTGGGTAGGAAGTGATATCTGCAAACGCTCAACGAAGTCCAATGGATTGTACGCGCGCCAAGATTTTCGCGACTTCAGGTACAAATGAAAGTAAAGAAACTAATTATTTCCTCTCAGTTGTAGCTCGCATAATGACGATGAGCGTAAAGTTAGGAAAATTCAAGCGTATACAGAGCAGTGCTGACAGTATTTCTTGCCGCGCGTAATCCGTGAATGTAAGAGGAATGAGGAAAGTGTTCTACGACAATATGCTCCGTCCGCCATGGACCGTGCGATGGAATGCTGAGGCTTAGTTCTAGCCCAACTTCATCCTGTAGGACGTTAAGAAGTAACCCACGTTTTCCGGTCTGTTGACTCTCATGTTATACACTTGGGACAGACGAGATAATGCAGAAAATGTAGATCGTCACAGTATACGAGATGAACGTTCGTAAGTACATACAGACATTGGCTCGGCTGTGGTGGAACACAGTTGGGTAGTCCCGCAGAAGCAGGGTCAAGAGCGACAGCTGCCGCCACAGAGATAACCTCCGCTGCTGTTGCTGCTGGCGTCACCCCTCTAAATAACCGACGTGCTGCCCAGAGCTGTCACTTACACTCTCCCCTCCCCTACCCCTCCCCACCCCTCTGCGCCTCCTGACCTACCCTGCGGCGTGACGCGCGTGTCTGCCGCGAGCACACTGGGCGTTGTATTTCCGATGCACTGTCTGTCATAGCCATTGCGCGTGCACGAGTTCCCTTGAGGCGCACATATTTGCACAGTGTACCTCGTTTAGAATCTCTTTCTGGCACACGGAGGCAGGATCAGGTTTTGTGCCATACGATAGTCCCATAGTGCTCAGAGCCATTTGAACCATTTCGAAGACGGACGCGTGCCTGATAACATTCCTCTCCGCTTGTTGCCAGTTATCCTTTTTTCTCGAATCGCCTGATGTATTCGCTGAGCAAGATCATCGGCTGATTGCTTGCATCGTGAACGTCTGTACGTGTTGCTTTAAAGTTCCCGCACCATTGCCAGTCTCTGCTGTCGTGCAAGACAGTTACATTATGTGGGGTGCATGAAATCAGGCGGAACCACTCAGCATGAAGAAATCGATTGAAAGTACACTTCACACTTGGCAAGAGATTCTATTGTGCTAGACATGTTTACGTGCTCACTGTGCAGGCAGAACTGAAAAGTGCAACGTGACGCGATCGTCACTCAACTGGAGACACTGTGCAACACTTCTGCGCAAAAATTCATCGGATATTGACTGGGTTTTAATTTCGCAATCGATCAGACCTCGAGAGGGAAAAAAACTCTGGTATTTACTACACATAACATACAAATAAAAAAAGGTTCTGCGTCAATCACTTGTTTATTATGCCACTACGCCTTTCGATGGTTCACACCTTCATCTTTATGTGGAAAATTATTTATTTACGAGGCTGGTGTTGGTGAAGAGTACAGACGTCTTCTGACAGTCGCAGACCAAGGGTAGTGTACGTTATTTTGCGTCTTTCGCTAACGATAAAAATTATTCATTTAGAGAAGACACTTTAGAGGTTAAAAAACATTAATTTCTGACATAGAATTGTACTTACGGGAACAGAACAGTTGTAAAAGGTCTACATACTATTATTGCCTCTCCTCTCCACTGCACATTATATTTACACTGTCCTTTCAAAGATTTTGCACACGTTAAAGATGTTTGTTTACATTGAATACAGGGATACAAGATTAAATTGTCTACAAAAATATGTTTTCCTTTTTTTAAGTATATGAGTGGCTGCACCAGAATGCTAACATGTTCACAAGTCAGTTATTATATTAGGTAGCTGCACATTTTATTTTTTATGTGAATGTGCTGCAGCATTGGATACAAAAATAATGATTTAATAGTTATTTACGTAAATATGTTTTCTATTTGTTTATAAAAAATTAATGGGCTGCTCTTGAATACAGATATGTGCGCACTTTAATTATTATATTACTTTCTTATATATAAAAAGATCACAACAGATCATACGTACCTATTGTAGGTTGAACTTATTGAGGGATGAATGGGAGTGATTACATTAATTGCTGTGCATTGAAGCAGTAAATTATGAAAATACCTGAAGTGCTTTGCCAAAGCTTTTGAAACTGTTGGTTGGGCCTATTTCACTATTGTCATTGAGTAGGCGTTCCCCACGTTTCTTTCTGTATATATAGATTTTTAATTCTTTAATTCTTCATACAGAGACATTCTGTGTCCTTTATTCAGTGTATGTAGTTTTCCAAGGTTGCTTTCTACATTGTTAAAAGAATGTCCTCTATCTTTTATATGGGGGGCTATTGCAGTTTTGTGTGGCGTGTTGCATCGGAAGGTGTTGTGTTCTTTGAATCTGGTGTGGAAGTTATGTACTGAACCGAGCACTTGCAACATATGATTTTATATACGCCAGAGGATGAAAATTTATCTTAAATGCTTTTTAAGTTATGAGGAAGTCTTTAGCATATCTTATTGTTTGTTTGGAATGCAATTCTTATTTTGTGTCAGTCGAAGATATTTGTAATTTTTTGGGAGATGTTACCGAGGAAGGGGATGCATGTTGTCAGTGTTCTTTCCTGGTTTTTGGTGGTTATTTTGTTCATTTTATTTTTTATTTTTAACTAAATTGTCTATTAGTGTGGATTTGTACCCGTTAGATACAGCTATTTGTTTTATGATTTTTATTTCACTTTGGAGGCTCTCTTCAGTCAGTGGGATTTTTAGAGGTCTGTGAATCATTGAATGGTAAGCTGCTAGTTCGTGCATGTTGGGGTGTCAGGACGAAGCACGTGTGTTGTGTCTGTAGTGGTTGGCCTCCTGTAAATCTCGAAGACACATTTGTTATCTTGACTGCAGATGGTTAAGTCGAGGAAGTTACTGGAGTTATTTATTTCCTGTTCACGGGTGTATTTAGTATTCTTGTGCATTTTGTTGAATGTTTGGAGGATGTCTTTGACATCTTTATTTTCTTCATAAATGATCGGAAATGTATCGTTGACGTATCTTCTGTAGAGATGAACTTTTTGAATGCATGTTGGCTTCTTTGTGAAAAGTTTGTCCTCTAGGTGGTTGAAGAATATTTCAGTTATAGTTCCTGATATGCTGGCAACCACAGCTAGCCCATTTGTTTGTTTGTAGATTTTTCTATTGAAAGAGAAGTAATTGTATTTCTATACCAGTTCCAGAAGGTTTAGGATTTCTCTGATTTGTACTGGGGAGAGCTTCTTATATTTTATTAGGTTTTGTTTAATAACAGCTAAAGCATCATGAATGGGGATGTTACTTTACAGATTTGTTACATTTAATTTAATGTTTTTGAGATCACTGGCAAACAATGACTCACTGGAAATATTACTGGAAAATTGTACATAACTGCTAGCTCCTTAGAATCATTCAATTTCTGCTTTGGTGTTCCTCTTGTCTATGCTTCAGAGATCATACAATTTCTGTGTCAACACCAACACCCTCTTTGCTCAAATTACAGACTTTGCTGACACGTTACACAGCTTCACTGTATACTACCACACATTTTTAATGATTCAATTCGGTACAGAGCGAATACCTACATATAACAAACTTGCACATGTGCTTTCCCCTCAACACACGTTAACCCTGTGTAGCTACATCTGGCGAGAAGAAAAACGTATGTCCGGTACAGTGCGATGTTGTGCATACATTCAACACAGTAGCGGTTACTCGTAGTAGTTATTGAAAGGAGCATGTTTCGAATTTGGTTTTGTCTACTGAGGATCAGATTCCTCGACGAAAAGCGTCAGAGGCAACTCATGGAGTCGTAACGTTACTCTGTCTCGGATGACGTTGCTATGTCGATCGTCCTTAGTTTACAGCGAAGCAGCAGCGCTAGGAGCTGTCGCCTTACGGACAATGCTACGATACACTGTCGGCTATACGCTAGAATTTTTGCATCAGCCAAGATGTGTTCGGAGAGGGGACAGAAGGCTCTCTTATCCTAGGCTGCGGCTGAGGTAATCCTCGCTATTTTCCTGCACTGTTCGCGTAGAGTAAGTGCCAAGATGAAACAGACTTACAGCATGAAAGAGAGATACAATAACGACCACATCGCCAGTCACCTGTCACCCAGATTGATTTAAAGAACGTTTATGAATCCGATTTTTTTTTATTGTAAGCAACATGAGGGGTCTTTGGAGGTTTGGAAGTCGATGATGTCAGTTTAATGATATAATGGGTTACATACTGAAAAATCAGTGTTTTACTACGCGACCATTTGACAGTATGAAATGTAAGATGTGCTTTAAATAAACGGTTGCTTTGAGATTTGTTAACGTAAGTAATTGTGAAAAGAAACTTAATCCAAAATGAGTAAGGTATAGAGAACAACTATTGATTCACATGTTACATTTACGACAGTCAGGGCGACACGTAGATTGCATTTAATAATACTGATCCAGCCTGGTTCTCTGTCACTTTTGACTGTTGGGAGCAAATTAATTTTTGGTATCTGTTACTGTAAAATTTTTTGTGATCTTAAAAGTCTAGCGATAAATTCTATAATTGAGACGTTGTGTGTAACTGAGTGGTTTGCTATTAAAACTTCGAGAGCGTACGTTCCGAGCTGTTATTCACCATAATCAGTATCAGAACTGACGCAGTTTTCACGTCGCATAGTAGAAATGTGCTGCCTGGAAATGGAACCATTGCGGAAATGCTGACCGTAGGACACTCAGTTCTATAGGTGCAAGAAAAGATGGAAATCGCTGAGAGCAAGACCAGGACCGTGCGGTGGACGATAAAATAGCTCTGAGCCGACCTCCTTCACACTACTTGTACGCCGAGCTGTAAGTGGGCGAGCAATGTCATGGAGCACCTGCACAGAGCGTTTGGATTGACACATCGCAATTTCCGCTCTGTTTCACAGTAACGGTCAGCGTTCACTGGCTCACCTCTAGACAGGAAGTCAGTGAGCAGAATGCCCTTCCTGTCCCATAACATTGTACACATGACATTCCGCACTGTCACAGTTCGTTTGCTCTCTGTCTTGACCGGAGATCAACAGTGACGCCAATACATGGGTTACTGCTTGACTTCCGGGGTAAATTGAGCAGCTCTGGTCCTATTGCCCGGGACGAACCTGTCGCGGGAGGTCGCAGCCGTCGTCACGCTGATCCTAAGTGATTCATTTTGTGTTCGGGTGTCGGGTTTTTCGCCACCTTTCTTGCACATATTTATCTGGGCAGCTGACGCTCAGTAACTTTTTCATACTGCAAGGATCATGATATCTGCGGAAAATGGTTGCCGAGATCGATAATCGTGGAGCCGCTGCCGCAGCAGCTCCACAAGGCCGTCACCGATGAGGAGCGGTTGTCTTGGCCCCTTTCAGTTAAGACATCTTTGGAAAATTGCCGATACAGCGATACACCGTATATTTGCTCATGACCCTCGGCCCGTACTCGCGACACATTTTCGACGTATTTCACTCATCGCTATGTTTTCTGCGTCAAGAAACTTGATCTCAGAACGAACTTCGCAGTCGGCGGATGACGTATAAGAGCCGCCCTTTTCACCCACTGCTGACAACAGCCGCTACATATAATTACGGAGTAGCTTTGTCACAAATGCGCAGTGTTTCCGGCTAAATGTGTTTACTTTAAAAATAGGCTCTGAGCACTATGGGACTTAACTTCTGAGGTCATCAGCCCCCTAGAACTTAGAACTACTTAAACCTAACCAACCTAAGGACATCACACACATCCATGCCCGAGGCAGGATTCGAACCTGCGACTGTAGCGGTCTCGCGGTTCCAGACTGTAATGCCTAGAACCGCTCGGCCACACCGGCCGGCTTAAAAACAGGTAAATTTCATTTCTAGATGACCCTCGTATATTTTGCGAAAAAAACCATGAAGGTAAAATTACCATGCAAGACGAGCTCATAGGGAGGCTTATGAACTATCGTTTTACCCACGCGCCATCGGCAACTGGAACACAAAATGGAGGAAGAGAGAGTGGTACACCACGAACCATCCGCAGTATTGCTTGCACAATCTTCAGATTTCTTTCCGTGGCTTCACTATCCGACCTGCTTTAAAAACTGCTTCATTTCAGTATAACTGCGTGCTTCATCGCGAAGTCGAGCTAATGAAGCACACGAGAGTGAGTGCATATCCCGACAATCTTCCATGTTATGAAAGACGTTTCTATCTGAGTGTTGTTTTCGTTATGCAGTCTTTTTGTGAGTGAAGTCGTCAGCCGCGGCGTATTAAAATACGTGCTATAGAGCTGAATTTGTTACAACAGCTCTCGTTGAACTACAAAATACGAAGCGTGTCGATTATTTGCCACGTCGATGAACATTTGTGAGTGGTGCCAACAATTTGCTGTCGGCTAATCACTGAGGTCAGGGTGCGTGATGTGATGTCGCTCATTAACAGCGTCGGAAGACGTATAATTGGCTAACATCAGCCTCATTTACGTATCAGCACAGACTTTTACAGCAGTATCAAGTTAACGCCTTACACTACTACGATGATAAATGCTTCCGATTATGTTTCCGACGATTCCGCAAGGTGATCTTTAGTTGACGTTAGTGACACGGCAAATAACGCCGCAATTTTCATTGTTTATTTTATTCGAACATTTTATTGTTATACTTAACATAAATGAAACAGTTTACTTCTTTCTGTGGAACCGCATGTTGACATAAATATGCCAAATAAATATTGGTTCTCATAATTCTGTGAAATACCGGGACTGGAAGCGGAAAAATTCTGGTTCTATGCAACAGTATTCTAAAATCCACCGCGATTTCAGTGTTTTTAATATCGCTCAGATATCCAGTTACAAGTAAAGGGTAAAACTGACATTACTGTGAAACTACGAAACTGGATGCTGTTCTTGAAACACACACTACGTGATCAAAAGCTGCAAACGACTTAAAAGTTCGTGCCGCCCTCCATCGGTAATGCTGGAATTCAGTATGGTGTTTGCCCACCCTTAGCCTTGATGACTGCTTCGACAGTCGTAGGCATACGTTCAATCAAGTTCTGGAAGGTTACTTGGGAAACGGCAGCCCATTCTTCACGGAGTCCTGCAGTGAGGAGAGGTATCGATGTCGATCGGTGAGGCCTGGCACGAAGTCGCCGTTCCAAAACATCCCAAAGGTGTTCTATAGGATTCAGGTCAGGACTCTGTGCAGGCCAGTCCATTACAGGGATGTTATTGTCGTGTACCCACTCCGCCACAGGCCGTGCATTATGAAAAGGTACTCGATCATATTGAAAGATGCAATCGCCGTCCCCGAATTGCTCTTCAACAGTGGGAAATAAGAAGCTGCTTAATACATTAATGTAGGCCTGTGCTGTCATAATGCGACGAAAAACAATGGGTACAAGGCCCCTCCATGAAAAACACGACCACACCATAACACCACCGCCTCCGAATTTTACTGTTGGCACTACACACGCTGGCAGATGACGTTCAACGGTCATTCGCCATACCCACACCCTGCCAACGGATCGCCACATTGTGTACCGTGATTCGTCACTCCACACAACGTTTTTCCACTGTTCAATCGCCCAATGTTTACGCTCCTTACACCAAGCGTGGCGTTGTTTGGCATTTACCGGCGTGATGTGTGGCTTATGAGCAGCCGCTCGACTATGAAATTCAAGTTTCCTCACCTCCCGCCTAACTGTCTTGGTACTTGCAGTGGCTCCTCATGCATTTGGAATTCCTGTGTTACGGTCTGGATAGATGTCTGCCTATTACACATCACGACCCTCTTCAGCTGTCGGCGGTCTCCGTCAGTCAACAGACGTGCTTGGCTTGTAAGCGTTTCTGCTGTACCTGTCCCTTCACGTTTCCACTTCACTATCACATCGGAAACAGTGGACCTAGGGATGTTTAGGAGAATGGAAGTCTCGCGTATAGACGTATGACACAAGCGACACCCCATCCCCTGACCACGTTCGAAGTCCACGAGTTCCTCGGAGCGCCCCATCAGCTCTCTCACGATGTCTAATGACTTCTGAGGTCGCTGATATGCCGTATCTGGAAGTAGGTGGCAGCGCAATGCACCTAATATGAAAAACGCATGTTTGTGGGGGTGTTCTGATTCATAGTGTTCTTTCTTCGTTAGGACTTTCATTCCTGTGTGCATTAGTGACAATGTTCATTGCGGCTTCGATTTACACGCAATGCATGCATCTTTATTTTAAAGAATTACATCTTGCTTTCAACTGTTAGAATTTTATTTTGCGTTTGTAATTTCGGTGTTAGGCAATTTTTAAGCATAAGATTTTGACATTTTAGTTGCTCCACCGAGCAGGGTGACGCAATGATTAACATATCAGTCTAGTAATGTGAAGAAGAGCAGAGGAACTCTACGTCGTTATCCTGATTACAGGTTTTTGTTTTTTGTTGAAGTTTCATCATGCGAATGCAAATATACTTCTTTTTTGTGTTGTGTTAATTTATCGTCGATCAGCAAATATGTCAGCGTGTGGGAGAGAAACTACTTATATACAGTGTCCCTCCTAAGAATCGTCAGGCGCATTTTCTCTGATGTTTCAGCAGATATTTGCAATTTCGTTTTTGCACTGTGTAGCTGTAGCCAGGCCAAACAAATACTGCTCGTCACGTCGTTCATACGACGCGCAGTGTAAACAGAAAGCGTTGGTTTGCTTCCCTTACAAACAAAATGATTTTTAAAGCGGAATTACACTAGCTCATTCGATAGAACGGTCCCATATTAGTCCACTGCAGGTGAGACAGTCAGAATTTTTAATGTAACAGTTTGCTGAAATGCGAAGTTAAAATCCATGCAGTCATTTTAAAATTTGCGGCCCTTTGCTAACCTCTGTTTCCACAAAGTGGCCTCCGAATTATTGCCCACCCTTGGTCTAGTGCGTTATTTGTGTGATCGATATGTTTTAACAGTGACAGCAAAACTCGAAAAATAGCCAGCACTCAATCAGCGGCAGCATTGCGCTGGCCCGCGCTAATTGTTACCGCTAGACATGTAGCCCTATTGTTTATTACTCATGTTTTACTGTCCCTGTTAATACATATCGATCAAACAAATGTGAAACTAGAGTGATTTGGGAGCGCACTATCGAATGGGAACATAACTTTCCGATTTAAAAATAATTTTCTTTGTAATAGGAAACAAACCGACGCTTTATGTTTACAACGGGCGACGCATGGAAGACGTGACAAGTAGCAGTTACTTTGGCTAACTCCGGCTACACAATACAAATACAGTGATCTGCCGAAACACCAGAGAAAATGGGCGTGACGAGTCTTAGGAGAGACACCCGTCGTCATATCTAAGTCTAAAGTATGCATAAATTTATTTTTCTGAAATTTTATAAGTATATAACAAATTATAAGCAAAGACATGAGTGCTCTACGCCACTATATACCAGGCGCTTCTCCTAATAGTCTTCAGGTGTACTTTCTCTGGTGGGTCGTTACGTGTTTCCAGAATCGTTTTTGATTTGTGTATATGGTATTAACCCAAACAAATTTTGCTCATTAGCTGTTTCAAGCAAAGACAACCTTGATGGAAAGGTCGATTTGCTTCATCTCTGAACATAAATGTTTTAAAGCGGAAAAATTGAGTGCACTTCCAAGTGATTTGCTCCAAGTCAGTCCATTACGATATTCGTTATAACGATATGTATTTGTAAGAACATTTTTTTATTACATTTAGTATTACACACAGCCCCCCCTCATTAGCTGTTTCAAGCAAAGACAACCTTGATGTAAAGGTCGATTTGCTTCATCTCTGAACATAAATGTTTTAAAGCGGAAAAATTGAGTGCACTTCCAAGTGATTTGCTCCAAGTCAGTCCATTACGATATTCGTTATAACGATATGTATTTGTAAGAACATTTTTTTATTACATTTAGTATTACACACAGCCCCCCCCCCCCCCCCTCAACTGAACAATTCAAGATGGGCTTTATTAGCAGGCAAGTTAAACAGGGATAGCAAAGCAGGAAGAACGATCAGTATTCTAGCAATGACTAACTAGCGCTGCTGGTTGGCGATAATAGACAGACAGCGCGGCGCGGGCCAGCACCCAAGGTGGGTCATAACTTCTGGGATTAGTCTCCCTCTAACTGTCGCTTCCTTCCCTAATCGAAGATAAGCAGTTTCTTACCTCCAGAGAAGTTCACCTGTCACCAAGACTTTATGGCGTACCGAATACCTGCTGTCGTCAGAATGAGATTTTCACTCTGCAGCGGAGTGTGCGCTGATATGAAACTTCCTGGCAGATTAAAACTGTGTGCCGGACCGAGACTCGAACTCGGGACCTTTGCGTTTCGCGGGCAAGTGCTCTACCAACTGAGCTACCCAAGCACGACACACGCCCCGTCCTCACAGCTTTACTTCTGCCCGTACCTCGCCTCCTACCTTCCAAACTTTACAGAAGCTCTCCTGCGAACCCTGCAGAACTAGCACTCCTGAAAGAAAGGATATTGCAGAGACATGGCTTAGCCACAGCCTGGGGGATGTTTCCAGAATGGTGCGGAGTGAGTTGCACCAAATTAGTCCATTACGATATTTGTTGTAACAATATATATCTGTAAGAACATTTTTATTACTTTTAATATTACGTACAGCCTATCAACTAAACAATTCAAGATGGGCTTTATTAGTTCTCTAGGCAGTACTATTTTCCAGAATGTTCAAGGGGATCTCATTTGTGTCGGTCTAGCACCAAGCTGGGATTGTGGGGAACGAAAAAGGCGACAATTGGCTAAGGACGCGACGACGACTGGTATACAAGAACGATGCATTCCCGCGGAACATCTAATTGTTGTGATTAGTTCTTTTCACTGATGAGTCCCGTCTTGGTATGGAGAGTGATTCTCCAAGCATTCGCGTCTGGAAGGAGCGTGGAACACGATTTCGGCACCCAAACATTGTGGAAAGAGTCCTGTATCGAGGAGGATCACTACTAGTGTGGGCAGGGATTACGTTTACCACTCGAACCGCTTTTCATGGAACTGCAAGGGTGAATCGGCAAGGTTTAACTGCTGTCAGGTATTGCGACGAGGTCTTGGGACCTCATTCGCGGTTGTTGCGAGATGCTGCGGGCCCAGACTTCGTATTGATGGACGATAGATAACGCTCGACCTTATAGAGAACAGATGGTTGAAATTCTCTTGGAAACAGATAATGCACGCATGGCGTGGCGTACTCGTTCTCCCGATCTGAATCCCATGCATGTCTGGGATCCATCACGGCTTGCATCACCTCATCATCCACCAACCCCTATCCAAGACTGCGAGCAGCTCTGCAGGAAGAATAGCTTTTATTGCCTCAACACGGGACTGTCGCATCATTCACCGCATGCCCTGTCGTTGTCGGGTCTGTATTGCTGCCAGAGGTGGACACAACCCCATATTGAACACATTAACCAGTTGTCGCAATGTCTGTGCAAATCCGTTAAGTTGGAAAAAAGGAAGAACATTTTTGTCTACCGTAATGAATATAGCATTTATTTATATTGTGTATTCTTTGCATTGTTTCTACTTTACTATTACCTGTTTATACTGTTTCGTGGCAAAATAAACCCCTTTGTTATCTGGAACCGCGTTGTGTTTTTGCTTACGGCTGGATTCAGGGGAGCCTAAAGATCCCGTTTTCCCCAATTTGGTAACCTGTACAACTACATCTATACTCCGCAAGGCCGACCGCTGTGGACGAACGGTTCTAGGCGCTTCAGTCCGGAACTTCGCGACCGCTACAGTCGCAGGTTCGAATCCTGCCTCGGGCATGGATGTGTGTGATGTCCTTAGGTTAGTTAGGTTTAATTAGTTCTAAGTTCTAGGGGACTGATGACCTTAGAAGTTAAGTCCCATAGTGCTCAGAGCCATTTGAACCATTTTTTGAAGCCCCTTTGTTGCTTTAATTTTGGACACCAGTGTAGGTGACAGGCAGCTCGTAGTGACGACCTCGGGCGTGCGTGGCCTCAACTCTCTCGCGTCGATACTCTATTCTCGCGACGCCACAGAATTAACAGCAAGGCTGGACTCTGCGAATATGATTCCAAGGTAACGGAGGTCAGAGCTTGGTGATACCTAGCATAGCGGCCGACTACTTCGCCAGTTTTGGGTGTTCACGTTAACAAGGGACGAATAAGTCACGATAAACGAGTGAGAGACAACTGAGAGGAACGATGCGATGAATGAGGCAGAGCGCAGTATCTCCGGCCGTTTTATAACATGAATCGTCCACCTGCATGGATAAATCATAGCTTTTGGTTCTAGGGTTGCGCAAACGTGAGGACAGGTACACTGTACTCCACAATTAAAGGGTCACATTTTCAAAATCCAGCAGTTGTCCTCCGCTGCGACGCAGAAGTTTGAAATTTGGCTTAAAGGTGTCAATAATCTTCCTTAGCAATTATGCAGATACGTGGTGCCATGCTACGTCATCCTCGGGCTCGACGACGCTGCGAACTGCAATGTGTCGACACATACGAAAAAAAGGCTGCAGCTCAGAAGTTCATGTGAGGTGTAAGGCGTGTTACTAACGTAACATTAGCACCGAATGTCCGTACAGTTTTGCCCAACGCCGTCGTGAACGAGTCACACGCTGGGAAGGTCGTCACGCACACACTCCCATGTTACCAGAACCTCACACCTTCAACGCCGTCGTGGAGGGGGCGTCGGGGGTGCGGCGCGTGAATTAAACTGCAAAGGAAATCTGTAAGTCCCTCCCCCCATTCGAGAAGATCCACGGTGCCATCGTGCGTTCATTGAGCACTTTCAAAATGTTTCTGTACAGAGGTAGCCATTCGCTGGTTCTTTGACACTGCAGTGGCAGGCATACTTCTCGAAATTCCTCAGATTTCGCATGCGCCCAGTAGGCGCTAGTTAAGCGACGTGGCGGCTCTCACCTGACGTGTGTTGGTGTGGTTGCCTGTCAACCGGCGCCTAGGGATTTGTGAATGACTGTATCTTTACGGGGGAATTTTTAAAGTTCCAAACAAAGACGCGCGGGTGGCACTGAGGGTGGTTCGTCTTAGAGGCACCTGTTTTATGAACAGCCATGTGTCAGCATCGTACAGTTCTCTCTCTCTCTCTCTCTCTCTCTCTCTCCCTCCCTCCCTCCCTCCTCCTTTCCACCGTGATCACGCCAGACGAGTGTGCGAAGCAGGAAGGCTGAAAAAGCATTAACACCTTTTGCTTTTTCGGATCACGTTCAAGTTTCATGGAATGGTTTTAAACCGTCCTTAGTGATACCGCCATTTATACCATACCAAACACTGTGGTCGCGCTACACTTCGGAGAGGTGCGTTCACTTTCAGTGGGGTTGCAGGCCCACGGTGTCCTTATATCTACACTCCGCAAGCCACCGTAGGTGCGTGGCCGTGGGTATCCCGTATCACTACTAAGCATTTCCTTTCCTGTTCCACTTGCAAACAGAGCGAGTGAAAAATAACTATCTGTATGCCTCCGTGCAAGCCATAATCTCTCTATCCTTATCTTCATGGTTCTTACGCGAAAGGATTATGGTGAAGATAAGATTTGAATCATCCAATACGTATCTCACTGCGAACCGTCGTTTTCGCCCGCGAAATGTGTGGCAGTCAACGCCCCAAAGCAAGGCGTGGTTTGATTGATGCCCCTTACGTCGCCCCTGAGGCCTCTTCCTGTCGACCCGGAGTGGCGGTGTCTCTGAAATGTCTTACTCGGCCACCTAGGGGAAAACCGCGTGATTTCAACGACGGGGGTCGCAGTTTTGACCTCCTTTGCACAGGCGACAAGAGGTGAGATGCGGGTAAGAGGGGATATGACGACTTTTCCATCGTGTGATACGTTCACGGCAGTGGTCGCCAGAATTGCGGTGAAATTTTTTGTCAGTATGAAATGGGATGAGTAATTCCGCCTTACGCAAGACACCTTTTCTTCTGTTTTGTTTCACCCATACAAGTTTCAGCACTTTTGTGCTATCTTCGGTGGGTTTGATTTTTATTTTTAACTAAAATTGTTGTTACATATTAACATTTGTGTAAATAATAACATTATGTCAAAGTTCCATTTATAGCTTAATTGGCGAAAGATGAATGTATACATTAGTTAACATACCTTACATGATGCTATTGTCCATTTAGTTTGGTAGCTATTCTGCTACACAATATACAACTTGTCATCTGCAAACAGCCAAATGTATTTTATTTTTCTGTTTGTTATGCATTTACGAACGGAAATGAGTCTGTATCATGTTTTTTGTGTGTAACTTACAATTTTGAAATTTTGGTGGGTTCTCCTGTGTTGTCGGCGAAGTAAATAGGTTTACTTCGTGACCTACGGTCGCTTGGCACTGCACTTTTTCAATTTCTCAAAACATAGGAGGAGTTTTCGCTGCCATTACGTGCTGCTGTGGCTGTGTGGTATTCATTTGTTTCGTAACGTGTTAGGCTGGGTGAGGCGCGCGAGTTTGAATTGTATTTGGCGTTAGTGGTGTATGGCTTGTGTGTGTGTGTGTGTGTGTGTGTGTGTGTGTGTGTGTGTGTTGAGGACTGGGGCAGAGAGAAAGAGGGGGGAGGGAGATTTTTTTCTTTTTTTTTCATGAGTAGTTTTGGTGTGAGTGTTATTTGTATAGTTCTTCTATTGTGGCGAAGAGGGTTTTGTTGCACACTGATGTGTATTCATTGAGTACTTTCTTTTCTTGGGCTATTGATTTTTGGATGTGATAGTTTTCTTCTATAGTTAACTTTTGGTATAAGCTGCTACAAGTTTTTAGGATGTGTAAGTCAATGTTCGTTGGTAAGTGATTGTGTGCTATCAGGTGGTCTTAACAAGAAGAACTGACCACAAGATTATTATCAGTATTAAATCATTAAACCACCGTACACCTCACAAGAATTTCTTAGCTGTAGCTTTTTTTCCCCATGTGTCGACAGCTTGCTGTTAGAGGGTGACGTCACAGAGCACCACGCTTTTGCGCCATTACAGAGGCAGTTTGTAACAGCCTTTGAGGGAATTTCAAACTCATCGGTCGCAATGGGAACGAATACGCAGTTTCGAAACGTGACGCTTAGCTGTGTTCCACTGTGTAGATAAATGTCTTCTTCCGCGACTGCTTGTGCCACGAACCAATTTTTTACGAAACAGTTTTCCTAACCGTATTGGGATTTTTATTAAACCTTAATCGCATAATTATTCAGTAATCGCTATCTGAAACTTCTATCGTTTCACAATACATTTATAGTTTCTGAAATTCACGCGGAATTAATTTATTGGATGATATTGGCATGCTGAATTTATGCATCTGAGATTTTCTCCGCGTCGGGCACTGGGTGTTGCGTTGCCCTAACTTTCTATCGTCATAGTTGACATCCCACTGTTGAGATGGCTGAATGGACACTGTCCGAAGGGCAAAAAATTCTGAAAAAGTTTATGTACTTTCTCAATATACATGTAATGACCCTGTGATCATAGTCATTCGATTCGTAATTTAATCAGCTGTCCCAGTCTGGTCTGAATTTAGTTCTATTGATTTTTCTTTGTATGGGCTGCATGTACTCGCAATGCTTGATTTGGCCTCACCAACGCTAGTGTGAATCGCTTTGGAAAAGTATGCTCCACAGGATGAAGTAGTCCAGAAAATTGCGGTGACCAATCTTTTGGTGTGTTACCAGTTGTAATAGCGAATGATCCAAGCAAACCAGGTAGGTACAGAACAAAGGTACCCAGGTACGTTTCTTGTTTGTTTGTTTGTTTGTTTGTTTGTGTGTGTGTGTGTGTGTGTGTGTGTGTGTGATCAGAAAAGTCATAAAACCGCAGTGTTCAGAGTGCCCGCCCACGTTCCCAAACGGACAGTGCCGGCCGCGGTGGTCGTGCGGTTCTAGGCGCTGCAGTCCGGAACCGCGGGACTGCTACGGTCGTAGGTTCGAATCCTGCCTTGGGCATGGATGTGTGTGATGTCCTTAGGTTAGTTAGGTTTAAGTAGTTCTAAGTTCTAGGGGACTGATGACCTCAGCAGTTAAGTCCCATAGTGCTCAGAGCCATTTGAACAATTTGAACCCAAACGGACCAAGAAACACAGTACTTCCTTCAACACAAACGCATCACACGTTGTAATCGCGATGTTGCGGAACAGGAAAGGGGGAAAACGAATCTGGTACACTGTGTATCTGTCAACAAAAACAGTGTGATGGTCCTCAGTGAAACGGAATGGCCTTTCGAACATAGCTCGAATGCGAAATTCCGTTGTTTCATAGCTCATACGGCTCTGTATCTGGTTTAGAACACTACTTTGTTGTGTTATTATTATACAGGGTGTTCCACCTAATGTTAACACTCTTTAATGTTTCGCAAACACATTGTTCAGCAAATGATGTTAAACAAATATTTTACTGTATAGTTAATACTCGTGGAGCGTATGCATCGTTATACTGAAGTAACTTTAGGTTGTTAAATAGGTCAATGTGCTAAGAAAGTGAAGTCTTCCACGGTGGGTGTTCACTCTATTAACGTTTCCGGAACGAGAGGCTGTAGTTGATACTTACACAGGTTGTTAGTTTGTTATCTTTGGAGATGTCCTTCGCACACGAGAACGAAAGGGTGGGGAATAGTTTGATGCACTGACCACGACCTCTTAGCCCGAAAGTCTTTACACAAGGAGCTATGTATCTTATGGTGTAATTCCATAATTCTTGTTAGGGGGCTGTGATATAAAACTTGTCAACATTTACAGTTAGGCATTTCGCGAAAAACAGATGGAAAACACGTGAACTGTACAGCCGAATGTAACAGCACGGAAATTAATACTTCAACACTCAAGTAAACAGCTCAAACTTTACGACTCCACTGGACAATGGACAGTTGTTTCATCTGCAACGAGCAAGCCATCGACGGGAAGTTGAGCACTAAACTTTCTTCATCTCCATTGTAGTTGTCTTCGTTCGCAAGTTTAGCACGTTTCACGTGAATTTTTGTGAAATAATCAGTTACAAGCGTAACAAGTGCCAAATCGCTATAGACCTTTATCTTATTAAATACTGCAAATTTCGTTTTAAAAGCAGTATTTGCTTCTGTACCTAGGTATGTGGGAACGTAGTCTCAGAGGCAGCTGTACTTATTTCTCGTACGATTTTGGGCACGCTGTGAGCATTCGCGGGCCGTAAACAACATATTTAACTGTACAATCCACAATTCCAAGAACTAATAGAATCCAAAAATGCTCCATGTAATCATGTACTTCTGTCTTCCAGTGTAAACTGTTAACACATCTGGAACAAGACGCAATGGTTGTTCTAAGCGTGTTGATAGACAGGATAAGACGGTGGAGCATTTCAGTATTTTAATTATTTATGGTTTTGAAATGCGCAGTTAAATGTGTCTTTTATGGCCTGAGAATGGTCATAGTGTGACAAATGGATTGAAAAAATAGCTACAGCAGTATATATATGGCGCAGTTCCTAACCTTTATTAAAGCTGTTCAGCACCGGCGACACGAAATACATTGTAGACTTGGTCAACATCAAAACACTCGCTCGTTGCCGTATTATGAGTTACTGAAAACCTTGTTAGCTGCTTTTGCTTTCATCACGTACACGTTTAGTAAGAAAAGCTGCTTGTGCCGGGCATACCTAGCTAGATGCCGCGCTCGAGGAATGAGCCCCGCGCCGTCCAGAATGTGCCTTTTTGTTTCTTTTCTTCCTTTTTTTCTCCTGACAGTGTTTCTCATATTTCCTGCGGGCTAACGTGGACTTAGGACACAAGAGCCTCTGGACGGACTTCTAGTGTGCGACGGGAAGCTACGAGATTGGGTTTAAGAATGACGAGCCGCCATAAAGCCTTGTACTTAATAAAACTTTTAATAGGACATTCATTCCGCCTTGTGCGGAGCAGCGTAAACTTATTTGGCCGAGCGCGCTGGCATGCAATGTCCGCGAGGCAGCAGGAGCAAAAAGAAGTAGGAGGAGGAGGAGGAGAGCAAAAGAAACGGCGCAACGCTGAGCTTTTGTTTGACTTTGTTTGCTCTCGGCGGGGCGGGTTGCGTATCAGCTGATAGACGAAACATCCGCCCGTCTTACAGGCGCCATCCAGTCCGTTGTCCACAGCGGGCTTCTGTTCCCCCTCCCCTCTCTCCACCCAGTTACCCTGTTCCATCCCAGTAACAAAATACAATCCTAACTGTATCAAAAAAAGGGTGTGACAGAAACGCAGGCGGACCTATGTAGCGGCGTCGCGTTCGTTTTACTGTTCATCTTTGATGGTGGTCAGACAACAGCCCATCCAAAGTGTTTGTTACCGCATCATGGCGTTGTAAGTTTACCAAGTTTTCTGTTGCTGATAGAGGAAGGTCACTGATAGTATCGGAGACATAAGGTTTTCCGAAATTATAAATTTTTTGGAGGTTGTATTCGAAATTTTTTCAAATTAAACAGCACTATAATACGTTACGTAATAGAAATACAGAGGCGTCCCAAAAACTGTATCCACTGTTTAAAAGTCCATAACTTGCAAACTAATTGGTGAAAGTGTAGCTTAAAGTCCAACTTAAGATATCACTGTAGGTGTTCGAAATGATCACACACAAACGATGTCGCCGAACTGCAGCACGAACTACTGACTGCAACGTGTTCAGTTGGATATTTGCACATTAATGTACGATGGATTCTCGAAGTTCATCCAATGTGCGTGGCTTTTGTCGATAAACGACGTCCTTTAGTGTTCCCCACAGCTAAAAGTCCAGAGGAGTTAGGTCTGGAGAACGTGGTGGATACTCCACAACACCTCTACGGCCTGGTAGATTTTCGTCGAGATACGCCCTAACACGAATTTGGTAGTGGGCTGGGGCACCATCTTATTGAAAGTAAACTATTGCGTCTCCATACAAGTCTCGGATGGCAGGTAAAATGGATGTCTGAAGCTTGTGAAGGTACACCTCACCGGTAACTGTGCCGTCAAAGAAGAATGGCCCAATCAAGCCCCGGTAAGGCAACCCACACCACACATTTACTCCTGGCAAATTCACGGCTTTGTCTACATGGACGTTCGGATTTTCAGCGGACCAGTAGATGCAATTGTGGCGATTTACTGTACCATTGAGTTTGAACTGTGCCTCATCAGACCACACAATCATCTCTGCAAACTCTTCATCATAGCGCTCCATGTTAGTAAACATCTGGGTAGTCCACGTTCATTGCGTGTAGCAATCGTGGGATGTAGCACTTCCACTTTGCTGTCTTCAAAATTCGCCGAACACTTGAGCGACTCACTCCAGTTTCACGGGCACACTGTCTCACAGACTTCTGTGGTGAGCGAGTGAATTATTGTAACACACGACAGGAGTTAGCTGGACTTGTTACTGTTACAGGTCGTCCAGATCGTTGTTTGTGTACATATTTAACACAGCCTTCGGCTTCTATTTTGTCTTGAATGCGACGAAACGTTAAACGTGTCGGTGGCTCTGTTTGATACTCATTTCGCCATTGCCGTTGAACCTCATTAATGTTTTCGTACTTAAAATACCACTTCAAAACTGACTTCCTTTCATCGAATGTAAGCCTTGTGTCATTCATGTTCACTCGAGTAACTATGTGCAACTAAGAACAAAACAATGACTACCTGGCGACTGTCATCTGACAAAACAAAACAACGCTTGTGTGGCGATTGCCGAAACTATTACACTACCAAAGATGAGACAACTCCGTCAATTAGTTTACCAGTTATGGTCTTTTAAATAGTGGATGCATTTTTTTGGACCCCTATGTATAAAACTCATTGCCCTAAGAATATACGTTCATTGCTATTTTAATATTTTTTCCACCCTTTAAGGCTCTAGAGGTATGTATCGAACATGAAACAGTAACGTGTAAAAACATAATTTTTGTTACAAAAAAGTTTCAACTTGATCATTAAAAGTTATAAAAAACAAATTTCATGTCTACATCTACATACATGCTCCGCAAGTCAGAGGGTATCTTGGACCACTACTGTTCATTTCCTTTCCTGTTCCACTCGCAAATAGAGCTAGGGACTCCTTACGAGCCGTAATTGATTCTATCTTCGCGGTCCTTACGCGAAATATATGTTGACGCAATAGAATCGTTCTGCAGTGAGCTTCAAATGCCGGTTCTCTTAAAGTTTCTCGATAGTGTTCCGCGAAAAGACCGTCGGAGGAAGTACGTTCGAACAAGCAAGAATTCATAATAAAGTTGTAAAGTTAAAGTTCTGAACAGAATAGATCTAAATCGAAATTAGTTTATCCTTAGTAAAATATTTATCACGACTAGCGAGTATATGGACACAATTCTCGTGGGCCCAATCCTCAAAAACGTGGCATTGATTCCAGTCTTCTTCGAAGGATTCTTTGATCGTACACTGGCGTTTCCTGTTCACCACTCAGAGATCTCAAAAAATACTTATTATGTTCTAAAATAGGTTCCATGGACACAGTATTGTTTTTCCGAAAGGCTTTAAATCTATCACCTAGTTTACATCTTGGAACTGAATGTGCTTCCTTCGTGTTATTTTCACCCCATTTATATCATGGTCTCTCTACATTTGCATGGTAAACAAAAAAAACAAAAAAAAACCAAAAAGAAATGGCCATGTACGAGCAAGACTTGCGTTCTGAAAATTCAGTACAACCTTAATTATGTGTACAGACAGTTCATCAGTCCTGGGAATCGAGAATTTCGACAATTTTTGCCTATTATCGATGTTGATACTGCAAGAAATCGGTGCCGGGTATTCATACTTGCGAGAATTTTTTAAGTTTGAAGTCGGATACTAAATGACAAAAGAAATATTTTTCGTGTAACATAACTACATATTAACAATATTAGGATTTTTTTCTGTACGTCTGCGGTGAACTGTGCTTCCTTCAAACTTTCGTGTTTCTAGGTCAACGGCAAGTACTCTATATGTTTTGATGAGTGAAATCTGTGCCATAAATGGCCGTATCTTTTGATTGCATAGCCTTAGGACCTTCAGTTTTCAACACAGTTAAGGGCCAGTATACCTTAATATGTGACATAAATTTTAATTGATTCATCTGCTCATTCCTGGCAAAAACTGTTTTAACAGTGAGACAGACAGACAACAAAGTGATCGTAGGGTTCCGTTCTTACCGATTGAGGTACGGAACCCAAGAAGCCATAAAACTTAAAGTTTTGGTGCTATCCGTTTTGTCCGTTACAGTCCGAAATTGTTTTGTCTCACTCTGCTCGACCATGCACTGTGATAGTGTAACATTACCATAGTTCTTGGGTTGACATTGTCACAGCCTACAGTATAGAAAATAATATCAGTTGTATCTTTTATAAATGTGGTCTCACATATCGATACCAACCTCGGGCGTCACAGTTGGCAACGGAATCGCAAATTTTCGTCTGACGGCGATAGCGGTTGCACGGGATCTGACGGACCCAATGTTGTGCACCCGCTGAGAGCACCCTTTGCCGCAGCAATATAGGCCGGCCAGCGGCAGCCACTCGCCCCAGTCGCGCTTGGGGCCTCTTCACTACGACACCATCTTTCGTCCTTAATACAGTGAGCCTCTTCCTTGTACGCATTTTCATAGCTGGACTCTGTTTGTTGCTGCATTACTCTTCATATGCTGGGAAAAGTACAAGTTCAGCAAATCTTCTGTTTGCGGTATCATCTTGTTCGCTAATCATTTCTGATTCTGTCCAGTTTCACTACGACGACAGTTGCCGCTCCACTCTGTAGCCCACCTCTCCTTCCCACTGTGTATGAAGTCGTAAACAATAATATAAAAATGAAATGTTACGTACAAACAAAACGCAACTCTGCAAAGTGAACTTCGTGCACTGCAAAACTCACTACAAACAGGTAACTTGATTCCTCTCCTAAAAGCATAGTTGTTTTGATACAAATTCGTGTGAGCGGTCACACAGCAGGTACCGACTGGTGCTTCGAGTAGCGCTGGAGTTTAGGAACAGCTGTCCTCCAATACGGATGTAATTATGATAACTGCCCCTAGTGTTATTTGCATCCATACAAAAATCTTTGAAATTTGCGGTCGGTATTCCTGTTTACTAAGCCGTAGCTTACCTTGCGGGCTTTAAAATATAAAAATTAAATGAGGTAGTCCTCAACTACGTACCCTCAGACTTAGAGTTGAAATATTAAAAGATTTGGCTGGTTTCGTTGTCTAGGGGCTGGGATATGTGGTTGCCGCATTACAAGGCAAATACTGCTGAGTCTACAGTATACAATATGAATATACACATGATTCGAATGGTCGAAGGTTCCTATCACTCGGAAATTGCGAATTTTGAATGTAACATAGAAATTTATAAGTGAAAGATTGCAATTAACGACTTTAAATGATGAGTGCGATAGCAGAAGTAGCTTTAAGAATGCTGTTTATTACTTCAAAACACTTCTTGGTGTCGATGGTCCAGCAATTAAATAAAATATAAGTTGCATAACAGGGAAACAATAGATTCCTAATTCACGTAATTAGTTGTGAACAAAACATAGCTCGCGAGATATTCACTTCTAAAGGCATACTAAGTCTTCACTGCAGAAGCCGCGGAAATCTCACAAGTGCACACGTCGGCACTACTCTCCCGCGACCACGCGCAAAACTGCTCCACTCTCCAAGTCTTTCCTGTGACCGTACGTCGCTGCTTCCCCGTGCAGCCCTCCCTGTATACTGTGCGATCCGATGCTCCTCCCCCATTTCCATACAGTCTCTCCATGCTTTGGTAGTCGCCTACCGTAGTAACGAGCGCCGGGATTGGCTAGAGCACTCCCGCCATGCCTCCAAACCAACGCACACTCACAAACATATTGAAAACACATACGAACTACTGGATTTACATTTAAATAACTTGAAATTAAATAAATATTCCTACGGCTGGACCATAAACACGCTCTAACACACATTATTAAGTACATAAACAAATTAAATAAACATATATCAAAGGAATAGGAGGCCAGTAGCCTAATGTCTCTGTGCTTTCTAAAACACAGTAAATATATGACCAATTTCTTCATGAATGGTGTATATTGGATATAAACAAAGACATAAACGAATAAATATATTTATAAGCGTGCTGCTACCGTTTTTTCGCGTAACTATGGAGTATTTATTGCCTGACGCGATCGATAGTAATCGGCCACTTTGACCTCCAATGACTCCAGTACTATTCAGGTTAAATGTCCGTAATTCATACTAATTTAGGTTTACAGATGTGTGTGAAATCTTATGGGACTTAACTACTAAGGTCATCAGTCCCTAAGCTTACACACTACTTAACCTAAACTATCCGAAGGACAAACACACACACCCATGCCCGAGGGAGGACTCGAACCTCCTCCGGGACCTGCCGCACAGTCCACGGCTGCAGCGCCTGAGACCGCTCGGCTAATCCCGCGTGGCTTAGGTTTACACTAATAGCTTTCTAAAGACAAGTCGGTCGACAAACTTGTACAATTTACAATCAGTTACTAAACTTTAAACTAATAAAGATATTAATGCGCTTTCAAATCTTTAAGCTCACTAACGTTTATGTAATGTGGTTTTCTCACGATGTATGGCTGCCACTACATCGGCCCTTATGTGATTTTGTCTGGCTCTAAAACGTTGGTTCCCTGCGAATGTGTATTAACTGGATTGTGGACCAGGGTTCGTAATTCTGTCTTAAGAGCCATTATTGTTCTGACATATATACCGTGTGTGGGCTTCACTAATATATTAATGTAATTTTTATATTCTGGCTGTATATGCCACTGTGCGTAACTCTCTCGGCGTAAGCGCCACCTGCCTTTTTGATGTATAACTGTACCAAGGCTCCCATACTGTTATAACGGGAGTGTTAAACGCTTTCTTTCTTTCTATCGTTACTTTATCTAAGGAAGTTATTAATACTGATAATTTACACGTTGCTTTTGTACGCCAATCGGCACATGGTTCGCGCCATGAGCGCCATCTGTCCTGGCCACAGAGTAACTACGCTGGCCGATTACACTCAGTCGGTTGTGAGCTCTGCAACATCCATGTACTAATTTATATTTACGGGGCAAACCCTATTTCTAGGGCTATATTTTAATTTTGACAAATGGATTTATGCCGATATTTGTAAAAACGACGATGATACATCAGTCCATACTAATGTAAAATTGTAAGCACCAGTCGTCGTTCTCATATTTTTGTAATGCAAGAGCTCTCTAATTTGTGTTAAAATCTATTCTTGACTTAAGTTTCATACCTTTCTAATGTAAGCTATGATGTTCATCGTCCTTAGGCCACCTTCTGAAGAAGACAAATTTAAATTTGTTGAAACCTAGGTAAAGAATTCTTTATCCATTGCAACTGGTCGGCTGTTTATAATTTTATTACGTGGAACCGTTGCTGTTGTGCAGCTATGTTTAAAATACCAAAAAAAATAATAAAGATATTGAAAATCTGATTACACCATCAGAATCGTCGTGCAAACAGTTGTAATGTACATGTTTCTTTTTAAGGTATCGTGATTCCTCTGGCTATTATTAATTACTGCAAGAACTGTGAAATGTCTGCCATTATGGTTTCACAAAGCCCGCCATCTTTGGCACTCCCGGCATACAAATCTCCTTCATCGACACAAAACACAGTCCTCGTCACGGGGTCAACATGGAATTGCCAGCCACGCAGTCGGCCTGGATCACGCGTTGGGGCTACCCCTCTTGTCCCGGCCGATGCTCGGCACCACACGGCCGCTGACGAGCCGCGGCCTGCCGAACGGTCACGCCAACTTCGAATATTTTCAGGGCGCGACAACTCGCTCGTTACCTCACAACCTGCACCCCGAGTGTCCTCGCCTCTCTCCACACTATAGAACTACTGTACATCTGCTAGTGATTTCAGTATTGGCTAGGCAGTTAGTTGTAATGACGCTCCCGTTAGCCACTGGCGCCAGATGCGACGTTTGCGCAGTTTTCCGTTTTTTGAGTGCAAAAGACGTTAAACCAATCGCAATTCATCGACAGTTAACAGAAGTTTATAGGGAGTCGTCTGTGGATGCCAGAAATGTCCGCAAGTGCTGTAGAGTGTTTGCAGGTGGTCGTACTGGAATTTATGACGAGGAAAGATGGGGAGACCACCAATTCACGAAACCAATTGCAAAGGCTGAACAAATCGTGCTCTAAGATCGGTAGATCACTCTCAGCGAGCTCTTTGTTCCTGAGATTTCACGGGCTTTGACTGAAGTGTTGAAATTTCGGAAGGTGTGCGCAAGATAGATCCCAGGAATGCTAACAGAAGGCCACAAACGACAACGCGTTGAAATTTCTCTCCAATTTATTCAACGTTACTCACAAGGGAACCTCCCCATCGCACCCCCCTCAGATTTACTTATAAGTTGGCACAGTGGATAGGCCTTGATAAACTGAACACAGATCAATTGAGAAAACAGGAAGAAGTTGTGTGGAACTGTGAAAAAATAAGCAAAATATACAAACTGGGTAGTCCATGGGCGATATAGACAACATTATGGAGACTGGAAGCTCAGGAGCGGCGTGGTCACGCGGTAGCGTGAGCAGCTGCAGAACGAGAGGTCCTTGGTTCAAGTCTTCCCTCGAGTGAAAATTTTACTTTCTTTATTTTTGCATAGTTATTATCTGTCAATGAACGAACGTCTCTGTTCACTGTAATATGTTTAGTGTCTGTGTTTTGCGACCGCATCGCAAAACCGTGCGATTAGTAGACGAAAGGACGTGCCTCTTCAATGGAAACCGAAAACATTTGATCGCAAGGTCATAGGTCAACCGATTCCTCCACAGGAAAAAACATCTAATATATTCTATACGACACTGGTGACGGCATGTGCGTCACATGACAGGAATATGTTGTCGACCCACCTAACTTGTATACTTGGCGAATGGGTAAAAAGATTCTTCTACCTTGCCCGATTTAGGTTTTCTTGTGGATGTGATAATCGTTCCCAAAAAAGTGATGAAAAAATAAGAGTTTGTCACATAAACTGAAAATAAAAAATTAAACTTTTTAATCAATGTAAAATTTGAACCAAGGACCTTTCGTTCCGCAGCTGCTCACGTTACCATGAGACCATGGCGCTCCTTCGTTCCCAGTGTCCTTGATGTTGCCTATATTGCCATGAACTACTCAGTTTGTATATTTTGCTTATTTTTTCACAGTTCCACACAACTTCTTCCTGTTTTCTCAATTGATCTGTGTTCAGTTTTTCAAGGCCTATCCACTGTGACAACTTATAACTAAATCTGAGGGGGGTGCGATGGGGAGGTTCCCTTGTCAGGTAAAGAGGACAACCTTTTGGATTCAGTAGCCAAGGGGGAGGGGGGGGGGGGGACCTGGGCTTTCCACTGCAACCTTAAATCAAACATCAGTCAGGTGACTGGCGGGATTCCGATTCAGATTAATCCAGGATTCAGATTGATCCAAGCCGCGGAAATTCAAAGGAACAAAGTCTGCCGATGAACCCAAGTCAGCCGTGTTTTGGGATCTAAAGGGGATATTGTTGGTCGACTTCATGGTTCCTGCGACAACAATAAGTGCCGGCAGGCATTAAAAAAACTCAAACGGGCAATTAACGAGGAATGTTGAGCAACGGCATAAGCCTTCTCTACGACAATGCTCGCTCTCCCACATCGCCCGTAAAACCGCGGATCTTCGGTCACAGTTTGGACGTGACGTCCTCACCCATCCACCCTGTAGTCTAGACTTAGCGTGCCAGTGACTACCACTTGTTTCGCAAGTTGAAAGAACACTTGTCTGGAAGGCGCTTCAGTGACGATGACGAGGTGAAAGATGAGGTTTGATGCTTCTTCAATAGCATAGCGGCGGGCTCATGTGACATTTTACGAAAACTGCTACAGCGTTTGCAAAAAATGCATCGATCGAAAATGCAATTACGTGGAAAAATAAAAAAAAGTTCAAACTTCAAAACTGTGTACAGTTTAGTGTAAATAAACGTTCCTGTATATATTTTTTTTTAAGTTGGAGACCTTACTTTTGAGATCCCCGTCGTACATTGCACGCAGACTCAACGTGCAGTTCTGGCGGTATATGGGCCAAATGCAATGTCGCGCCCAGCCGATGTGAAATAGTGTCAGCAGTTTCAAATAATCCGCACACATCTTGGTAATCCTGATCGGGAAGAAGATCCGTCGACATCGACCACAGTCGACAATGTCCAAGCAGCCGAGGAACTTTTGTGTAAGCTGAAAGGACATCTGGGGAACAGAGATTTTCCAACGATGAGGACGTTTGCACAGCGGTTCTCGAATGACTCCATGATCAAGGAAGGAAATTAGAGCGTCGAGGAATTGAACGATTGGTAGGATTTCCGTTCGTTGTTTACTGGTACTAGACGACTGTGTTGAAAAATAGTGTCACGTATCTGTGTCACTATGTAGTGTAGTGCAGCATTCAGTAAGAGTTACAGTGCCTGTCATAATAATGTGTAACTTAGTTTTTGAAGTTACCTCGTATTACGAACTCCAGGACGACCTCAGAAAAGGCTCCTGCGGTGTTGTCGTGAGAATCTGAAAGTGCATTGAAGTCTGAGGTAGAATCTATGAAACTCAAATATGAACGTATTCATTTTTCTTTGCTTAACAAAAAAAATGTTCAAATGTGTGTGAAATCTTAGCGACTTAACTGCTACGGTCATCAGTCCCTAAGCTTACACAGTACTTAATCTAAATTATCCTAAGGACAAACACACACACACACACACACACACACACACACACACCCATGTCCGAGGGAGGACTCGAACCTCCGCCGGGGTCAGCCGCACAGTCCATGGCTGCAGCGCCTGAGACCGCTCGGCTAATCCCGCGTGGCTTTGCTTAACACATTCAGTGGGGATTTGCAGTTACATTGTTACAGCTGTGTCTTTGAAACTAATGAAAACTGAACGCATGTAATATGGAATATTTTATTCGAATTAGTCTGTACTACCGCCTCCTAAATCAACTGCCGTATCTCAGTCTATCTTTTCATTATCGTACAGTCACAAATGCAGTATCGTTGAGCTCGGAGATTATCGGTCGGTGCACGTAGCGGAATTGTGCAGCCGGCGTGATTTGCGATACAAATATAGTCGTCGCACAGTCGTCCCAGTTGCCCTTCTGTTCTCACTGGCATTCAGCGGATAACCTACGGCTAATCGGCTTACAAAACCGTCTGGATGAAGAAGAAGATGTAACACGGGGAAGCGATAGTTTGTGGAATTTTCCCATCAGCAGTGCTGATTTAAGGTCATTCTCCTGCACTGGCTATGGCAGCGTTCCCGACAGTCTCTCACGAGGCCTGCTACGCCCATAATGGCTGCTAAACGCCGATCCCATAACTACGGCTAACGGTCCCGCCTCGTCGCTGCCGCTTTGACCCTCGCCACAAATTGCTGTGTAGGAGCACCAGCAGAACGCCGCGCTCCGCGTGGGCCCACTCCGGCATCGGCCGACTCTGAGCTGTCGGTGTTCGGAATACCTGTCCGGTTTTAAAACCATTCGCTTCCGGTGCCCTGCGAGATGCTCTGTGATAGAAGATTACTCCAACCTGTTGATAGCTCAGTCAGTAAGGAACGGTTTTTTTGTGTCTGTTATCTGCACAGTGGTGTCATTTGAATGCAGGGCATACGTCTTATGTATCATACACTTATGTACTGGCGGACAGCGACACTTGAGCACTGCGGAGGTTGGTCATAAAAATCACAAGAAATAAGAGGAAGAAATCACTTGAGAGTTCGTAAACGCCTCCATCAGTCCACCAAGCACAATGGCTGTGAGTAGGGAGTTCAAAAGAATGGGATTCAATACTCGTGCATATCTCGTAACGCGCACACTTTTGTAGTCAATGCTAAGCGACGCTTGAGATGTAAAGAGCGACGCTACTGGCTTGTGGATAACTGAACGTATTTTCTGTAGTAAGATTCTGTGTTGTACGGACCGAAATGATTTCCAGCGTCGAAAAAATGATTCTGTCGGTTTGTTCTTCAACTTGGATGACTTTTTTTTACAAGCATATCACCAGCTTGAGCTGACTGATAGAATATGTTGTAGAATTTTGCTACATCTGGAATTACGTGAAGTAGAGCGATAGTTACATTGATCAATGTAACTGCCTTCTGATGGGTGCAACATATTTTCCATTCGCTTGACAAGTTTTGCCACGTTTCTGGTGCTACCACCGTGAAAAGAACACACGTTGTACGAACCTAGCCATTACAAATCACGAATGAAGTCAAAAGCACGTAAATAGAAAACACACACACACACACACACACACACGAGAGAGAGAGAGAGAGAGAGAGAGAGAGAGAGAGAGAGAGAGAGAGAGAGACGACTGGACACGTGACTGTCAAACAGAAATTGTGTAAAGTCCTTACCTCTAGAACCTGGTCTTCTGATTGAATGCAAAAGCTTTCTAGCTACATATTTTCCGCGAAGCGGGGTGGCACAGCGGGATATGTGAATTTAACAACTCTACTCGTGATTGCAAACCTCCATCCGTTTTCCCCTAATTGCTTACTGTAAATGACCGTGTTCTTACCTGCAAAAGGACGTGGTTGAATTCCTTCCCTACGAGCTTGTGGTCAGCGTCTGGTTTCTTGTTACCTCGCCGCAGGTGCGACGTTAAACATTGGTCTTACTGCCTTCCTAATTTATTTGCCATAACTTGGAAGGTACAAGTGAGTTTTGTAACTGCTTAATGTACAGTATTATCGTCGTTCTCGCACCTCCTGACAAACCAATCCCTAAACATATTTGCACCATCACTTTCAAAATGTTCAGATATGTGTGAATTCTTAAGGGACCAAACTTTTGAGGTCATCCGTCCCTAGACTTACACGCTGCTTAAACTAATTTATGCTAGGAACAACACACACACCCATGCCCGAGGGAGGACTCGAACCTCCAGCGGGAGGGACCGCGCAATTCGTGACATGGCGCCTCAAACTGCGCAGCCGCCTCCCGCGGCGCACCATCACTTTGCTCACGAAGAAATCACTGCGCTACCTTGATGTTATTAACATCAGCTTACAAGCGTGACTTCGGAAACTGTAAACAGTGCTTGGAGAACTTTCATCTTTCTGAGCAGTCGAGTTACACACTTTCTGGCTCTTGTTCAAAAGCGTTGGACACACATCCAGTTTTTCTAGGCGAGTATGACTTTCTGAGTGTACAGGGCATCGAGTCTGTCGTCATTGACTGACATGTGGTAGTTTGCAACTGTGTGTGTGTGTGTGTGTGTGTGTGTGTGTGTGTGTGTGTGTGTTTCTTTTCGAAAACTGCAGTCAGTCTACGAAGCAGACTGCTCATATAACACTCGTGCGACTCATGCAGTATTTGTCAACTGCGTGGGACCGATATCAGGTAGGATCAACAGAGGCTATTGCAAGATGCAAAGAACGGCAGCACGCTTGGTCACAGGTTTGTCTGATCCATGAGAGAGCGTCGCGGAAGTGCTGAAAAATTCGAACTGCCAGCCGCTTGAAGATAATACCAACTATCCCGAGAACGTACTTACAGAGTTTCAAGAACCATCATTAACTGAGGAATCTAGAAATGTGCTTCAGCCTGCTACGTGTCGCTTCCGTTGACCGCGACAAGATTAAACTACAGGGTGATCAATCGTCAACGCAGCCGCTTTCTCAGCGTGCGATCTGCCGACGAGGCCGGCTCCTCTCCTCGCGGCGCGGGCGACAGGAGGTCCGCAGTAAGCATAGTACAGCTTCTCGCGTGTGTTATTTCTAACATACTCCAACAAAAACACTTTGAAAGTAAAATAAATTACGCACGAAACTAATGCAAGGAGACACTGCAACTGCCTCCATTCGTTGTTCGATCATGTCTGACACCTGCTTAGGAAATTGCTCACTACACTCAGCAGTTGCCTTTGAGAATTGGCAGAAATTTCTTGGCGCCTGTTAGATTTAAGTTCATCTAAAGTGTGTGGGTTTGAGTTATACACTTTCTCTTTTAATGCTCCCCAGAGATAAAAATAGCAGGAGTTAAATCGGGGGAACGAGGAAGCCGTGCGTTGTTAGCGATAACTGTATCTTGAAACACGCCATGAATTTCCTGTAATGAGAAGTTGGGTGCATGTACCGTCGCAGAGTCCCGCTGAAAGGTCGTTAAAGCACGGTCTCTCTCACTTAATTGGTCAAAAAAAGGCCTCAAAATGTTTTCCACATATCTCTCACTATTATTTCCTGAGAAAAAAGGACATTCCATTCTATCACCGTTTATACCGCTGCACACTACTGGTTTTTGAGCATGCAGGGGTGCCTCGTGTGTTTCAGAACTCCAGTAACGGTTATTTTGTGAATTAATGTGTCCACTTAGGTGAAATCATGATTCGTCCGGAAAGAAAGTTACGTGGGGAATCACTTTCTCCGTGATACACCCTGTTCAGATCCCATTCAGAAAACCACAATCTTCCTGCAGAGTCACACTTCAGTAACTTCGTAGCCATTTGAACAGAACATATGAAAATCCCATTTGCCGCACGGGATTTGCCGAGCGGTCTAAAGCGCTGCAGTCATGGACTGTGCGGCTGGCCCCGGCGGAGGTTCGAGTCCTCCCTCGGGCATGTGTGTGTGTGTGTGTGTGTGTGTGTGTGTGTGTGTGCGTGTTTCTCCTTAGGATAATTTAGTTTAAGTAGTGTGTAAGCTTAGGGACTGATGACCTTAGCCGGCCGCGGTGGTCTCGCGGTTCTAGGCGCTCAGTCCGGAACCGTGCGACTGCTACGGTCGCAGGTTCGAATCCTGCCTCGGGCGTGGATGTGTGTGATGTCCTTAGGTTAATTAGGTTTAAGTAGTTCTAAGTTCTAGGGGACTGATGACCATAGATGTTAAGTCCCATAGTGCTCAGAGCCATTTTTTTGATGACCTTAGCAGTTAAGTCCCATAAGATTTCACACACATTTGAACATTTGAAAATCCCATTTGCTGAGAAAGTCGTGGAAATGAATTTCTAGGAGACCTTTCCAGAGCATGTATAATGTTATCCAGAGTTTCCTGTCAAGAACACTTCCAGTTCCACGAATATTGTTGACAAATCGATGAATCGTACTCCGATTAGGAAACTGAACATCAGGAAATTCCTCTTGCAATAATCTTCTTATTACATGCGCTGATTCTGTAAGCATGTATAATTCGTACATGTATACGCTTTGGCGAATAGAACAGTTGTATTTTCCCATTTCACTTAAAACACTTTTCACCGGTGGGAACAAAATCCCCACCAGGCGGTTGCGTTAAGGATTGATCACCCTGAAAATGAATTTTCAGTCTCAGGCAAAGTGTGCATTGATTTGAAACTTCCTGGTAGATTAAATCCGGGTGCCTGCCGGACTCGAACCTGAGACCTTCGCCTTTTGCGAGCAAGTGCTCTAACGACTAACCTATTCAAGCATGACTCTGGACGAACCATCACACCTGTATTTCCTCCGCTTTCTGTTCCCCTATCAACTTTGCAGAATTTCTCCTGCATACGTTGAGGGAGAATAGCACTCCCCGAAGAAAGCACATTGCGGAAAATGGTGTAAGCGCGGTCTAGGCCCCAGGCATGGCCGACTTAGGTGACCCGAGGGCCAGATTCACTTACTTAAACATCGCAGAGTCCGTCGTCACATGATGTGACGTTAAATATTTCAGATAACGCATCAGTATGAATGGCACCAGTTTACCCACACTCCACGACAACGAATTACGCCTCTGAACACGAGTTTTTAATAGTATGTTCATGTTAGCCCCATCTTCGTATGTTTAGATGTAGTTACGACATTTTACTATAGTTGTCGTAAATACTTCAGCTGCAAAATTCTGCAATGCCATTGATAATGAAACGGTGTTGGTTTTAATGGTTGTAATGCTAACAATTCTGCCGTTATGTTGAACTCCTCATCTACACCACGATCACAAGTTACTAACTGAGCTGTGTCTCTCACATTAGTGGTCTCGTTCAAACCGACCCCAAATAATAACTAGTTTGTTGACCAAGGTATGGTTTCAATTGGGACATTTCGCAGCTAGTCGGTAATTATCGTTCCATTGTCGCCTTCTGCCAACGTTTGCGATCTATCCGCGTGTAGCACAGACGTAGACAGTAAACAAGAAATAACGTGTGTAACGCGTAGGTGTTGTTACCAAGAATCGAGAAGCGAAAACTTTTTTCCCCGGACCCCTTCACAGCAGTGAGCTATTTCCCTCCACTCTTCGCACATACTTGTGCTCATCGATCATAACATGCCTCCCAGACGGAGTACAATGCGAGCACCTCGCTCTCTGTCATACGGGTTTCTTCCGCGGGGTGGATTGAAACCATTTGTGGGAGCGATCCGTGGTCTAGGGCAGTGGTTCCCAACAGGTGGTCCGCGGACCCCCGGGGGTCCGCGAGCTATGCTAGAGGGGTCCGCAAGATGCTGTTAGAATAAAAAGTATATTAAATATATTTCGATGGTAACAGATTTTTTGTTTTGGCCGCTTCCTGCATGATCAGAGCTTTAGCGAACGCTAATTTCTGCGTCTAGCGTCTTCCTAGAGCCAACTGACACTAGCACACTCTAGCACAAAACTAGAATTAGATAGAGGCAAATAGTTATGCTGTATGCCGTTAGACTGCGCTCGCTGACTCTTTGCAGCTGACAACTGACAGTCACTTTACACAGAAACTCGCACTTCAGACGACAATTGGCCATTGTTAATTTACTGCCAGTGCCTTCACAGACCGTGTTGTTTACATATTCAATATTCTATATTAAAACAGTAGTGTTTGTAAAATTGTTTTTCGCGGAAGCTACAGTTTTCGTAGTTAAAAATGGACCGTTGGTTAAAAAGTGGTTCAGAAAAATGTCTCTGAGCACTATGGGACTTAACTTCTGAGGTCATCAGTCCCCTAGAACTTAGAACTACTTAAACCTAACTAACCTAAGGACATCACACACACCCATGCCCGAGGGAGGATTCGAACCTGCGACCGTAGGACGTTGATGATTTAAGTTGAACCATCAACGTCCCTTGAACCTAACCTTCCAAGATCAGTGTTAAGCTTACTGGAAAAATTAGAAAATTTAACTCTGATTACTTGGAAATGCAATCTCAAGAATAGTATTCTTGAAAACCCAATAGACTCAGTTTCAATCATTTCCTGCCATTTTCAGCTCATACTCAATTTTTTTTTTTAAGGAGTTTGTTATATTAAACACCCAGAATTGAAGACAAAGATTTTGAGCAATAATCAAAAATTTAAAAACGATGATGGCTAAATTGAAAAAGTTTTAAGCTCAATATTTTTTCAATAATGAATATGCCAATGTTTTTGTTAACTACCAAAAATAGAAAACATATAAAAAGACTCTTAACTTGGCTTTTTTAGGCACTTGATACTGTGATATGACAAGGTACCAATCATGCTCGATGAGGGGGTCCTCGAGAAAATTTTGTTGGGAACCCCTGGTGTAGGGTATTGTTTGCAGCAACGTTCGACGTCTTCCAACGCACACAGAGTCGTTTAAGCGACCATTCTTCCCGTGATAAATGCACGAATGGAAGGCGAAGATCCTATAATGTGTGGTACAGTAGGAAGTAACCTCTGCCGTGCGCTTCACAGAGGTCGGGTGGAGGGAGACGTCCTGGCGTGAGAAACCGCGGGTTGTATAGCGGGCGCCCGAGTCGCCGGCGGCGGCCCACCGCGGCCCGGAGAATGGCACGCGTTTCGGCCGGTGGGGGCGGATCGGTGGCGCGGCGTACGGTCCCGCAGGTGCGGTGCCTCGGGCAGCAAAGCGGCGGCGGCAGCCGATCAGTCGATAAAGTAGCGGCCACGCCGCCGTAATAACGGGCCGGTCGATCAGGAATTGCGCCTTCCGGCACGCGGGGGAAGCCCGGCCCGGCCCGCGCCACCGGCTCAAATGCTGCAGCCCCACACACGGCACGACAATGCGGGCACCTGGCCGCGCTGCAAAACCTCCAGGGACGGCAGCTCCACTGAGAGACACGAATCCTGAGACGAGTAGGTAGCAGAACAATAGAGGGAACCATTACAGAATTTGGCGCTTTTTATTCAGATTACGAATTAAAAGTAAAGAAAAAGAGGTGCAGATTAAGGCAGCGGTGCAGTAAAGTACACAGAGCGCGCTGCAAACACGTACAGGCTCGTTAATTAAAAAAAAGGAAGAATATCCTGAATATCTCCGATCGTTGTGAATGTGGAGTGTGGCCAGACACACTGAAAAGCTTGTAAGGGTGCTGCAGGGGAGGTTGTGCTGAGAAATGCAGGTTGTATCAAAAAGAATCATCCAATTTTAAAAAATCATTAATGTTATTTGAGATATGTGCATGAACAACGTACTCTTGGAAAGAGCAAACTCTTGAGTTCTACGTGGTTCCCGCTGGGCTTTCCAGAATTTGTTTTGTGCAGTTCCACGGAAAAAGGTGTATTGTACATTTTTCTTTACATCTACATACATACTCCGCATTCCACCATACGGTGCGTGGCGGAGCGTACCTTGTACCACAACTACCATCTTCTCTCCCTGTTCCACTCCCAAACAGGTCGAGGGAAAAATGACTGCCTATATGCCTCTGTACGAGCCCTAATCTCTCGTATCTTATCTTTGTGGTCTTTCCGCGAAATATAAGTTGGCGGCAGCCCCAAATGCTGGTTCTCTAAATTTCCTCAGTTGCGATTCACGAAAAGAACGTCTCCTTTTTAGAGACTCCCACCCGAGTTCCTGAAGCATTTCCGTAACACTCGCGTGATGATCAAACCTACCAGTAACAAATCTAGCAGCCCGCCTCTGAATTGCTTCTATGCCCTCCCTCAATCCGACCTGATAGGGATCCCAAACGCTCGAGCAGTACTCAAGAATAGGTCGTATTAGTGTTTTATAAGCGGTCTCCTTTAAAGATGAACCACTTCGGCTGTTTGGTTGGGAAACACTGCAACATCCTCCGTGCAGCGCGGATCTTTCAACGTGTGATATTTCACGACTTTGGGGACCTGAAGAAAGACCTTCTTGGATCTCGGTTTCAGGCGGACGAAAACTGGAAGAGTTGGTGCGGTTGTGGATCCGTCAGCGAGTGACCGCGTTCAGTGTGATAAATGTCTTAACGCGGGTGGTGACTTATCTTTGAATGGAACCATTCCATGGTCCCATCCTGGAGAGTGTTCGGTTTTAACCTGACTACCCCTAACACGATTCATCACAGAATTCTAGCAACGAACCGAAGACGACTATCCGCCTTCCCTACAACTGCCATATAGGAATGCCAAATTGGATGGTTCTTTTTGATACCCCCGTAATTTTTGAGAAAAAAATTCGATATGTTGAGTCGTTCCGAGTTATTTAGCATTAAATTTAGTCAGTCAGGGTTCATTTCGCTCTGCAATGTTACGCCCAAATATTTAATCGATGTGACTGTGTCAAGCGCTATACTACTAATGGAGTATTCAAACATTACGGGATTCTTTATCCTATTCATCTGCATTAATTTACATGTATCTATATTTAGAGTTAGCTGCCATTCTTTGCCGAGAACACTGTTACAGGAAGCATATATCTCGATATGCTTGAGAACTTTCTTTTCCCATAGTTCGAGACGGCTTCGAACGACCTCATTTACCAACAGGATGGGTCACCGCCACACTGACATCTGGAAGTTCTGGAATTTTTAAATCCATTACTGAACGATGGATCGGCCGCACTGGACCAAATAACTCAGCCTGACATTACTGGCCATCAAGTTCACCCGACCTTACTGTACGTGATTATTTCTTGTGGGAATTTGTAAAAGACTCGGTTTATGTGCCTCTGTTACGAACAACAATGAATGAAGTGAGACATTGCATGACAGCAGCTGTGGGAGCTATTACTCAAGATATGCTCGCTGCAGTATGGGAACAATTCCAATACCGCATTGACAAACGTCGTGCATCTCAAGGGAGGCATATTGAACATCTTTGAAAACCTATGAAAAAAAAACTTTTTGAGTTTCTCGTTCATCAAAAAACAAAATTCATTGTATATATTACTTTCAGAAATATAGGAATGCCAAATTGGATGGTTCTTTTTGGTTCCCCCTGTAATTTTTGAGAAAAAAATTCGATACGTTGCGCCGTTCCGAGTTATTTAGCATTAAATTTAGTCAGTCAGGGAGTTGTGCTCTCAAATTCAAGCACTTGCACAAGCCAAAATTCGGTAATACACAGACATCTGTGGATGGGTGAGTTACCACTTCTTCCAGTGTTCATTACCAGTTAAAATGTGCCTTTTGCGTCGTCCTGTGTGACCGAGCGGTTCTAGGCGCTTCAGTCTGGAACTGCGCGACCGCTACGGTCGCAAGTTCGAATCCTGCCTCGGGCATGGATGTGTGTGAGGTCCGTAGGTTAGTTAGGTTTAAGTAGTTCTAAGTTCTAGGGGACTGATGACCTCAGATGTTAAGTCCCATAGTGCTCAGAGCCATTTTCTGTGGCTTTTTCGGAAGTGATGAATTCCATCTAGGTGAGCAAAAGCTACGTTTGTTCGGTTTTGAGGACACCAAACGAAGAGCGCGTTCGGCGACACCGCCTCTGGCAGGCTACCTGAAATGCAACGATCTGATTGCCTAACTTCAGTACTAAATAGTTCGGTAACGGTGCAACTTAACCGAATTTTCTTCTTAACAATTGTTCCTCAGCACCATGTACCCTGCAGCGCCCTTACAAGCTTCTTAGATGTTTCTGATCACCTTTTATATGTGCGTTCATGTATCTGGAGGTACTTGTCGCATCGCGACTATTCTACAAACGCAAATGCGATTGTATCACAACGAATTTAGTAATAGCTGTCAGCTGCAATAGAAGAAATTAAGATATGTATTGTTTAGCGTCCAGTCAACTACTACGTCACTAGGCACGGAGCACAATCTCGAAATGTGGCGGCAAAGGAAAACTGTATCGTGAACTAGCGACCGCGGCAATGCTTCGCAACTGTTGAATGTGTATGGGAATCGGTTTATACGTCCTTACCTCCATTTCCCTCTTCTCTCTGTTCATCTCCTCCTCCAGCTCCCATATCTCACCATCTCCTCCTCCCAACTGTCTCTCTCACCTCCTCTTCCCATCTCTTTCGGTCCGTCACCTCCTTCCCTCTTTCTGTGACAATTTTTACCCGTCTCTCTCTCTCTCTCTCTCTCTCTCTCTCTCTCTCTTTCTCTTTCTCTTTCTCTCCGTCTCCTTTTCGTCCGTCTCCGTGACCTTATTTGGAACTGATGTCGGTTAAAATGGAGGGGTAAGTCAATTAGGGTCATTGGTATACAGGATATGAGACACCTCTCATGCTGCTCGATCTGTGAGGATAGTAGTTTCAGTGACAGTATTTTCCATAGCTTCAATCTGCAAACGGATCGTATTTCAAAGTTTCTGACGATTCAGATTGTGTAGTAGTATCCTAATCATAAGCCGAAAAGCCATACATACAACTTTCCTGTTTATTTCTGTTAGAGTTGTCCGTATATTTTTTGTTTAACAGTGGATATAAGGAGAAACAGTATGCTGTGGGAAATACAATTGCTTGTCTAATGTTTTTAATGCGTTACTATCGTAGTTAAACCGACTGCGAGAAAGAAAACGAAACAGCACTTGTCACTTCAAGAGATAGCGCAGCATTTTCTTTCTCACAGTAGGTTTTAACAGAAAACCTGTACGTCCCCCTAATTGTTTATTAGAGTGTCGTATAAACATTTGAAGTAAATGAGTCAAGAACTACGCGAGATTTTTTTTGGCAACAACGTTATACAACGATTCATCTTTATGTAGTAGTATAGATAAAGCCAACTGGCACACCATAGATAGAGCATTTCTCACATCTTTATATCTCCACACACACACACGCGCGCGCGCACACACACACACACACACACACACACACACACACACACACACACACACACACACAGTATATATTTAAAGCAACATAAGAAAGAGAGATGTTTGTTATACATTATCAGACTGCAAAAGATGAAAAGCTAATATTTGTCCAGTTTATGTGATCTCCATACGAACTTACTGCTTGCATCTGATAAGGTAATTTTACGAATGTACAACTGTACCTATTTAACGGTGTTTTATGGTTAGTTATCTTTCAGTGTTTGTGGCAAACGGCCTTGCCACTGTGGTAACACTGATTACCGTCAGGTAAGCGAAGTTAAGTGCTCTTGGGCTTGTTTAGGACTTGGATGGATAACCGTTCGGGTCTGTCGAGCGCTGTTGATAACTGGGGTGCACTCAGCTTTTGTGAGGCCAAGTGAGGAGCTACTTGGTTGAGAAGTAGTGACTCCTGTCACGATAGCTGACAACAGCCAGGGGAGCCGTGTGCTGACCCCATGCCCTTTGTCATCCGCATCCAGTGACGCCCATCGTCTGAGGACAACACGGCGGTCGGTCGGGTACAGTTGGACCTTCGGAGACCTGTTCGGACAGAGTTTTTTTGAATATTTGTAGTTTGAAATACTGTCTGTCATTTTAGAGGTATGATCTGAGTTGTAAAAAATGAGAAACTAAGGTACCGTCCCAGACACTAATGCCACGTCTTGGCTACCACTTCTGTCTTTGTAATTAAAGTATCCACCATAAGCGTTCAACAAGAAAGACTGAGACATACAATGAACACCACTTTTATTTGAATTGAAATCATAACCTTTCTCCTTGCAAACAAGTCTTAAACAAGTCACAAACAAATTATATTGGCTTGAACACAAAACAGCACTTCAGCAGGAAGGCGTGTTAATGGAGGAAACAGAGTTCTGAACAGAAGCTCTTGACACACTTTTTGCAGAGACAAAATTGTGAAAGCCGCGCGGGATTAGCCGAGCGGGCTATGGCGCTGCAGGCTGGTCCCGGCGGAGGTTCGAGTCCTCCCGCGGGCATGGGTGTGGTGTGTTTGTCCTTAGGATAATTTAGGTTAAGTAGTGTGTAAGCTTAGGGACTGATGACCTTAGCCGTTAAGTCCTATAAGATTTCACACACACACAAAATTGTGAAGGGACTAATTGAATCGCCGGCCGAAGTGGCCGTGCGGTTCTAGGCGCTACAGTCTGGAACCGAGCGACCGCTACGGTCGCAGGTTCGAATCCTGCTTCGGGCATGGACGTGTGTGATGTCCTTAGGTTAGTTAGGTTTAATTAGTTCTAAGTTCTAGGCGACTTATGACCTCAGAAGTTAAGTCGCATAGTGCTCAGAGCCATTTGAACTAATTGAATCACAGTTCGCGATGAGGAATTTTCGAAGTCTGGTGAAGGCGAATTAAAGACCGACCCTTAAATATAATAAGTCCGCTGGTTGGTCGTCACTTTAGAGCATTATCTCTATTGGAAGACCACGTGGCAGGCTCTGGGACGCGAATGCTGGCTCAGACGGCGGTAAGTACGATCCGCTGACTCTGGAGTGAGCTCCTGATTGAAGAAATTCGGCACCTCACACAGGAAGCCCACTCGGGACTGAGCCGGCCTCACAGGGCCCTCGCGCCAGCCTGAGCACGACTCTATGCACCAGAATACAGTCAGTGTAGCGTCCTGTCAAGTGGCCCACGTAGGAAAGATGTCAATGGGACCAGCGATCTCTGCTGGTGTTACGGTCGTCATCTGGTGGCCGTGTGTCGTGTGGCAGCTTTCGAGTGTTGTCTGGTAGGAAGTTGGCTGCCTGCATAACTTGAATGTCACGTGGGATGCTGGCAGAGTAGGTGCAAGCCCACGACACAGCATTAATTATTATTATTATTTTAAAGCGGAATTGACGGTTTTTCTTAGGCTTTATTTTTACGATATTAGACGACGTTATACAAGTCCTTTATTTTTTTGGGGGGGGGGGGGGTGGAAGTGCACATTTTAAAATCGCTTAACCTTGTAATTTTTAATCTAATTTATAGGATGGGCCACACTTCCCACCGTTACCTAACTGAATAAAAAACAAACAGTTGAAATTCTGAAATAACAGAACACTTTATTGCAGCAACAGGTTTAATTACAACATTATTTCTCAAATTGTCTCCTATCTTCGTAGATACATTCCTTCGGACGACCTGGGACACTTTAAGTGTACTTGTTTACTCAGTCATTTATTAGAATGAATGTCTTCAAAAGTGTTGTAAATAGCCGCTTTCAACTCCTCAATTGTTGTGGTTTTGTAGCATACACTTTATCTTTAATATAACCCCAGAAGAAGAAATCCTTTGATGTAAGGTCAGGAGATCAGCGTAGCATTTCTTATTGACCCTACCCGTCCAGTATTTTGTCACCAAATACCTCATCAAAGTAGTTCCACAGCTGTTCTGTAGTGTGGCAAGGATCTATGATGTTGAAAGTAAAGCGAGTTGAAGTCGTCGTAGGTTATTCATAGTCCCAGAAGGGCATAGGGTGTCAACATTTCTGGGTAGTTTCTGCAATTACCGTCTCATCAAATAGCCAATGCCCAGTCATTCCACGACGTAAGATATTGGTTCAAATGGCTCTGAGCAAACTAAGTACATCACACGCATCCATGCCCGAGGCAGGATTCGAACCTGCGACCGTAGCGGTCGCGCTGTTCCAGACTGTAGCGCCTAGAACCGCTCGGCCACTCCGGCCGGCCGTAAGGTATTATCCCAAATGGCAACACCAAGTGTATTTAACTGCCTCTCATAAACAGTTCTATGGTTCTTTGTATACCAATACGTACAGGTCAAAAATCAACACTTTTATTTCCAGTATGCATAGAATACAAAACACGCAAAATTTATAACTTTTATTATCACAGACAAACAAGATTACTTCAATGTTTTCAATGGGTTACGATGGGTAGCCACTTCTGCCCAACCTAATATAACAGAAGCCGAAACGACGTTATAAATAAAGTAATATGTTAAGCAATCTAGACTAATTTATTCCCAAAAAACTGACGAGCTCGACGGACAAAATATTACAGACTCGAGGAAGGATAACAGTCACTTTAAAGTGCTATTTCAGTTGATATAATTATATCTCCGTCAGTAGAGGATACAAACATATGAATCAATTGAAAACTGGTGAAAGGCTGAAACGTCTCTTAACATAAAGGAAGCTGTACAAAAGGTGGCTAATTGAATTTCATAATGGAAGACCTAGGAACAAGTACGGAATTACTGAACTCGTAATTTTGACACGTTCTTATCACAGCGACGGATCACGAATTATGGACCGTGAAACGAGCCAATCAGTTCACACTGCCCTCGGAATACTTTATGAAAACAGGTTTTTTTTCGGTGTTGAGTGACTTGCGCTGCAGTATTGTTGTACTTCTGTACGAGTATTCCCTTCAGTGTTGGCCATCCCTCTCCAGTTGCTTTGATTCTTACGACTAACACGGCCTTAGGCGTCCCATCTCTTTATTTACCATATACCACAATATTTATTACAGATGCTCCGGCTGAAACGTCATCAAGAAAGTGCACTTTTCAATCTACGATGAACAGACTTACATGCCGGCCGAAGTGGCCGTGCGGTTAAAGGCGCTGCAGTCTGGAACCGCAAGACCGCTACGGTCGCAGGTTCGAATCCTGCCTCGGGCATGGATGTTTGTGATGTCGTTAGGTTAGTTAGGTTTAACTAGTTCTAAGTTCTAGGGGACTAATGACCTCAGCAGTTGAGTCCCATAGTGCTCAGAGCCATTTGAACCATTTTTTTTAACAGACTTACGTGGTAGGTTCTCGTAGGAAAAAGAATCGGATAGAATGTGGTGTGCTGGAAGACGGGATTGTAGGAGCATTAAAAAGGCAAATAATTAGAATAATTAACGATTTAGGTAGTGATTAGGGTTGCCTATAATTGGGAGCTTAATTTCAGTAAATCGTAGACATATGTGAAGCTCATCTCGATGTGCAAGGAAAACCTGGATAGGTAGAGGATTTCTTTTAAGTGCTGTTTATTTGGTTTCTGTAAAATTTACATGCAGTGTTTCTGTGTCGTACCGAAAGCGTGTATTAAATACTAATTTGAAGTGCAATCTTTGCTTTTCATCGTATCGGCTGAAGGAATCTCTTACGAAGTGGTCTTTGGGAGTGAAAGAGCTATTGCTGTCAGTGATTGGAGAATGCCGAGTCTATTCGCATGAACTAGTATCTCGCCAGTCGATCGATCGCAACTTGGAAACCTGGAGCTAGTGTAATTGCACGGTCTGGGAGCAGTTACGTCGTGTACTGATTGCACAGCGCGGCGTAGTTGCCACACGCCTGACCTTTCCCGAGTAGCGTAGACGTTAATTTACTGGTGCACTCTTTGGTATCAGCCCCCTTTTGGGTCGCTCTCTCGACGATCGCCACTGAAGTGGGTACTCAATATCTGAGGACGTGGCTGTTTTATTGCCGCTCTCGGTAATAACCATTTAGGCTCCATCAGGAAGGTGCTTGCCAGGTTGCGGGCGAGCTAAAACGACTGACGCTTAGCGAGATTAACACAATCTCTTTATCCAGAGGCGAGGATAATGTCGCGATAGAAGCGATCCTCGACTTTTTGCTGTTCATCTGTATCTGACAGTGTCAGAATATTACCACCGAAAGTGAGTTAGCGATTCTCATCAATATTTGTAGTAAATACATCTATAATGCTTTTGAAATCCTGTCCTCAGTACGTCGTAGGCACTAAGGCGTTGGTTTATGGTACTGTATCCTGGTAGGAGTTTAAACTGAGTCAGGTGGGTGATTACAGAGACGTTTTTTTGCAAAAGTGATGGCGTAAAACATTATTATGCATTACGACTTTCATCTTCCCGAGGGCGTATGAGTTAACATAAAAAAACACCGGACCTCCCTTACTAGAATTTAATCTACTGCTATAGTTTTTTTCGTTATGTAATTAGTATAATCTTTTTGTTCTCTTATTCTCATATATATGACTGCAACGTCCGTTGTAGGGTTTGCTTCTGTTTTTAGGCACCAAACAAAGGTATAACAGCAAAAAATTATAAATAAATAAATCACTCTGCGTTAATAACACGGTACTTGGCTCTGAGCACTATGGGATTCAACATAACTCCCCTAGAACTTAGAACTACTTAAACCTAACTAACCTAAGGACATCACACACACCCATGCTCGAGGCAGGATTCGAACCTGCGACCGTAGCAGTCCCTCGGTTCCGGACTGCAGCGCCAGAACCGCACGGCCACCGCGCCCGGCTAACACGGTACTACGCGTTTCAAGAGCCGCAAACCATTTTTTCTCCTCACAGTTAAAAAAAAAAACCCAAGCATCTAACATGTAATTTTGTAATCACGAACAGCTTCAGTTGGAAAGACCACATAGATAATATTGTGCGGAAGGCGAGCCAAAGGTTGCGTTTCAGTGGCAGGACACTTAGAAGATGCAACAAGTCCACTAAAGAGACAGCTTACACTACACTCGTTCGTCCTCTGTTAGAATATTGCTGCGCGGTGTGGGATCCTTACTAGGTGGGATTGACGGAGGGCATCGAAGGGGTGCAAAAAAGGCAGCTCGTTTTGTATTATCACGTAATAGGGGAGAGAGTGTGGCAGATATGATACGGGAGTTGGGATGGAAGTCATTAAAGCAAAGACGTTTTTCGTCGCGGCGAGATCTATTTACGAAATTTCAGTCACCAACTTTCTCTTCCGAATGCGAAAATATTTTGTTGAGCCCAACCTACATAGGTAGGAATGATCATCAAAATAAAATAAGAGAAATCAGAGCTCGAACAGAAAGGTTTAGGTGTTCGTTTTTCCCGCGCGCTGTTCCAGAGTGGAATGGTAGAGAGATAGTATGATTGTGGTTCGATAAACCCTCTGCCAAGCACTTAAGTGTGAATTGCAGAGTTGTCATGTAGATGTAATTTAATTCACGGAATTTGGCGAATTGTAAAATGCTGTGTGTTATCGGTACTGCTGTATGAATTGGAATCTTAGATAATTAAAGTGTATCCCTGGACAGGCTGCATGTGTCTGAAATTGGGTTGTACCGCTACATGCTAAAGATTCCGTATGTCCAGAGATGAGGTTGAAACGCTCCCGATTAATTTTGGGATCGCCGTGCGGGATTAGCCGAGCGGTCTTTGGCGCTGAAGTCATGGACTGTTCGACTGGTCCCGGCGGAGGTTCAAGTCCTCCCTCGGGCATGGGTGTGTGTGTTTGTCCTTAGGATAATTTAGGTTAAGTATTGTGTAAGCTTAGGGACTGATGACCTTAGCAGTTAAGTCCCAAAAGATTTCACACACATTTGAACTTTTTTTTTTTAATTTTGGGATCGTTGGTGATCAAAAATGTAGCACCCTAATCTTTTATTTTAATGACCGTGGACTAATGGATAATAGGTGATCGGCTTTAGCAGTCGCGCTATATTCGAGGAAGAGGTTCTGCAATAATTGAGGTCATGAAAGTTTGTACTATGTAAATGGATATATCCTCGTTAGACACAATAGGAGACCGTCGGTGTCTTTGATGTAAACACTATTCACGTATAAGCTCAACACAGGTCAAATACATCAAAATATCGTCACAAGCTGTTATAGTAATTTGCACATGTTACGCTCACTACAATCCCTTGGCCTGCACCGTAGAAACGATCGTGTAATATAAGCATTCCGTACTTATAATTATTTTTTGGTAAAAACACTTTGCCACCGTTCGGTATAATTCTTACGATTTGCTGAGTGTCCCCCCATGGCGATTGGGGTGCCTCTTCCTGCTACACCATTACAACAGCCGCTACTCCCTAACTGCATACGACAATATCACTCGCTGAGCCCAGTGGGTGCTTGGCAATCGATTCTTTACACTAAGTGCCCTCAACCTGTGCGAGCAAAAACATGGTTATCTCTGAATAAGGGATCGTGGATCGCGTACAAGATATTTCCTACATTTAAATTTACATGTATATTCCGCAAGCCACTATGCAGTAGACGGTGGACGGTACCTTGCACCACTGCTAGTCATTCGCTTTCCTGTTCCAGATGCAAATGAAGCGAAGGAAAAAAGGCTATATGCTTCCGTACTAGCTCTGATTTCTCTTCGAAGGTTTCCCTTAATCCGACTTGGTGGGAACTCGAAACATTCCTGCGGATACCATTGTTTCCGATAAACTCTCACCGTCCAGCACACTGCACTGTTTTATTACTTAAAAGTCTCAGAGCCAATCACGTGTCTGAGAACGTATTCCGTATGTTCGGACCTTCAACAATCTGCATTGTGACACTTTACCGTGCGGATAAAAATTTTCAAGCCATCACAACCATCATACGCAAAAAGCAATGCATTTTGGCAGATTTGTCAAAACTAGTAGTACAGCTGTATGCAAAACATCATCGAAGAAAAATGTGGAACTGGTCGGAGAAGAGTATCACTGTCGCAGAATCTCCGAGAATGGTTCTACAGCACAAATATTGCCACATTTAAGAAAAGAGAAGAACTTACTATGGTTATCGCCTATCTTCTGTGAGGAATGGCGCTCAACGGAGAAAGACTAAGTGTTAAACAAGACGATTAGCAGCAGTTTCCATTAGTGGCTTCGAAGTCTTTGAATGTAAGAGCAAGCGTCTGTCGTCAATATGGTTGCTGTTGTACATAGTTCCACTAAATACGTAAACGAGCGAAGGAAGAAGACGGACGTGTACATGTTATAATTCTGCACCAAATGCCTTACGGGCACTGCATGAATTTGTGTATCGTTTCTTCAGTCACAGTCAGCACGGAGCTGTCCGCTGTAGGTCAAGAAATAGAAAAGTCATACTCTTGACGAACGAAGATCTAGCATGGTTTGCGCGAAAACTTTGGAATTCTAAGCATTTTACTTCGAAATCATTTTGAGTGGCACCACCAAAAATATCAGAGGCTATCAAAAAGTTTCCGTTCGAAGGCCATACATTCCAGAATCGGTATGCCGGTAAGGCAAAATCGCTATGAACTTTGAGGTTGGGTTGGGTTGTTTTGGGGGAGGATGCCAGACAGCGAGGTCATCGGTCTCATCGGATTAGGGAAGGACGGGGAAGGAAGTCGGCCGTGCCCTTTCGAAGGAATCATCCCGGCATTTGCCTGGAGCGCTTTAGGGAAATCACGGTAAACCTAAATCAGGATGGCCGGACACGGGATTGAACCGTCGTCCTCCCGAATGCGAGTCCAGTGTGAACTTTGAGGTAATATGGAAGTATGAATTAAAAAACGCCTTCAGTCACAAATTTTCGTGTTTTGTTGAATACACGATGCGTTTCGGACTCTGCGGGTCCATCATCGGTGTAAATCGTCTTAGTACATGATTTATTTTTGCTCTTGAATGAGGTCATGAAGAGATTTGATATTAGATTATGAATTTGGTAAGCCAAATGCAGAAAATATGTGCGAAAGAGGAAAAATAAACACGCGATCCGAGAAAAGCGTTTTTAACTTTTTGACACAATCATACGTTGGTTCCTCCATCCCGTCCATGCATATCACTTCACCCAAGAGGCACGACTTTCACAAGCAGCGTAAGCTCCGGTTGCTGTTATAAGGTTTCGAAATGAACACTACAGACAAATGGCTCCAAGTACTGTGGGACTTAACATCTGAGGTCATCAGTTCCCTAAGACTTAGAACTATTTAAACCTAACTAACCTAAGGACATCACACACATCTATGCCCGCGGCAGGATTCGAACCTGCGACCGTAGCAGCAGCGCAGTTCCGGACTGAAGCGCCTAGAACCTCTCGGTCACAGCGGCCGGCACTACAGACAAAAACAGTGATTTCAGCACCAGGAACGACAGCCGCCTATGGAGAAAGTTTCCCTTCTCTGCATAAAAACGACTGCTGATCGCATTGAACAAGCTTTGCCAAAGCATGAGGTGTTTTCTGTAAGCACCTCACAGATGTTCTTCAAAATGGTATGATCAAAGATGAATTTTTTCGTAGTACCAGAGATCTATTTATTAAACGATTCACATATGGAGGGAAAAATTCATAACCTAAAATTAAACCTTTTCATGACAAGAACATGCATTTCACCTCATTCAAGAGCAAAAATAAATCATGTATTAAGACTATTTACAACTGATGATGGACCCACAGGGTCCAAAGTGCATCATGTATTCCATAAAACACGAGCATTTGTAACAGAGAGCGTTTTTCAATTCATACTTCCAGTCTTGTGAACACAATTACGATTACAGCTGCAAAATATGGATAAAATTAAATGAAGGTAATCATCCCAAGAATGCACAAAATTGAAGATACCTGTTTGGTAAAACACAGTGCACTGCTGCGTGAAGAAGTCTAACTGCCTACTGTACATCGTCGCCCGACGAGAAGTTCAGACACATCCAGGCCACTTTAAGGGACCAAAGGCGTGATACCTGCATGGGGAGAGATGAGGACTGTAGGCTCGACCGTCTCCCACGTGAATTGGCTTCTATTTTACGATATTTGCGATTGGGGTCGTGCGTTTTCAGATCGGCACACCATGCCACAACGGTGGCTTTCGACAGACATGCTGCACCATGCACATTCTTCATTCTCCGATAGATGTCTACCAGGGTTTGTCCTTCGGCAGCGATCAAAAGAATAACAACACGTTGGTTCTCTTTGAAGGCTTTTGGTGCCGTCACCATAACTCAAGTTTCCGCATTTATCGCACACACATCGGAAAGACACGATTGCTACACTAATCCTTTGCCTACATGCATCGGAATCGCGCTACGTTGCTTAGCGCCCTCAAACAGGAACTTTTTGATCACAAAAAAACCTTATCATTTTTTCTGAAAAATGCGCGGTCGGCATCGCTTGCTGTCCTATAAGTCTTGTGTTAAAATTATATGACTGGGTGTTGTGTGATGTCCTTAGGTTAGTTAGGTTTAAGTAGTTCTAAGTTCTAGGGGACTGATGACCATAGCTGTTAAGTCCCATAGTGCTCAGAGCCATTTGAACCATTTGTTAAAATTATGTTAAAACTTCCGCGTTGAGAGAGGTCATGCTTAACACATTGCTATTCACTGTCGTTTCGTCCCAATGTAAAGGAACTGTCTTCAGAGAGGGAACACTGGTAACTGTGTAGAAAATTCGTGGGACTCAGAAGTGGCGTTACGGGCTGTATAGAGGCACTACAATTCGTCATGTGGTACAAAATGCATATGATTGTGTCTCGCAGGTGACATCATGCTCGACTGCAAGTAATTGTGTAAGTTACTCTTCCCTTATGTTAAGATTTTATTATCGTGTTCATAAATTTCTGCTGCCTCTCTATGGAAACTTTCATTCTATAGCGCCAATCCCATGAGATTTTGTTCTGTGTTTTCGCTTGTGTTCCGATGTACACTCGACCACAATTCCGCGAAGTGTTAACACAAGGAATTCTATTTTCCTGATTGGCTACAAAATAGTTTAAACACCTCATGCTTTGCCAAAACTTCTTCAATGCGACAAGCAGTCTTTTTTTTTTATGCAGACAAGGGAGACTTTCTCCGTGGCGGCTGTCGTTCCTGGTGCTGAAATCATTGTTTTTGTCTGTGGTGTTCATTTCGAAACCTTATAAAAGTAACCGGAGCTTGCGCTGGTTGTGAAAGTCTTCATTGTCCAACGAGTCTTTCGACCATGCGATCGCTCTGTCCGTGCAAGACTCGTGCGTCAAGCTATCGTTGGCACCAATACGTGTGAGAGAACTGAATGACCAAGGGAGACGTGAAGTGATGGCGGGTCCAAGGCGTAGTAACACTGAAAGCGGATTGATATATACTAAAATTCCAGAGATATGCATTGAATTTCCGGAAATATACAGTGTGGGAAATATACATCAAAAATAGACACTCACGCACTTACAGGGAAGAATCGATACAAAACAGGAACTCCTTACTGACTTATAGAGTTTTTATTAGCAATTTTTAATATGTACGGTATAACTTCACCTTGCTAACGATTATTTATCGTGCCTGTTGCAATTTTTTATGAATACACTTTTCACGTTTGGAAAGGTTCTCGCCTCTCGCATGAGTATTAGGGCAGAACTTCGATGCGGCAATGTCACTGTAGCAGAATATTCAATTACATTCTTATATTCCCTGTAGCATCGAACTGACATACCGAATAAAACGTAATTCAGTTTTTGTTTCTCCAGATTTCCCATCATATTAGAAATTGATTGTCAATATTTCTGAGTGAGTGCGATACTCGTTGGTATTTCGTGAGCATACGGCAAAGGAAGTCCTGTTCCCTCTAGTAGTTTGATTGCTGGTTCTAGGTTAGTGAATTGTGATTTGATGGATACAAATCCGCTTAGCAGTTCTGCTTACTCACATACGTGAATGGCTACTTGGATGCTGTAATGCGGCCCTGAGTTCAGTACAATCAAAATCTATGTAAAAACTAAATTAGAATTGTAAACACCAATAGTTTCACTAACTGCCACTAGAGCTCATTTTAAATATTAACCCACAAACTGCTACAAAACTGCGAGCATCCATGCGTTTTCTGGACTTGTAAATACTCGTGTGTGACCACTTCAGATGTGTTGCATGGCAACATTTTGTTTTACAACGCTTCTTTTTCAGTATTCACTCACAGAAAGTCATATGTATCAAATACCATTTATAAAAAAAAAAGGATATGCATTTAAAATACAATATACGACAACGTCTCTAAAAATAAATAACGGTTAAATACGACGAACCGCACAGTTATCCCTCCTCATTCTCCTCCCCCCAATCCGCGTCCCTGCCACTCTTTCATAGACATTCCTAATCATTGGCGCCAATATGTTGCTAACAGCGAGGAGGTATAGTCGTTAGCTGTTTTTTTCCAGCAATTTTAATCTCTCTGATAAAATTAACGTTCCCACCGAGTATATGGTTCGTAGCGTAATACGGTTTCTGAACGCTATCGAAATTTCGGCGCACAAACAACAGAAGTTTATGGAACTGTGTTCAGTGAAACTTCAGTTTGAAAATGTAACATCATTTATAAAGGCAGGCCGACTTTCAGATGCGACTGACTAACTCAAATGAAGGTTGAGGAAACAGTTTAACAGGATGGACGTTTCAGTATTGTTGGACTGAGCTTATGCTTTCCTCAGATTTCACAATTACTCTTTATCGGACTGTGAGTTGTGATTTGAGCTGTAGAAAAATGTTTGCTTGGTGGGTTCTTCAACTTTTGCCAGATGAACACAGAACCAAGTGGTTCAAATGGCTCCAAGGACCATGGGACTTAACATCTGAGGTAATCAGTTGTCTAGACTTAGAACTACTTAAACCTAACTAACATAAGGACATCACACACATCCATGCCCAAGGCAGGATTCGAACTTGCGACCGTAGCAGCAGCGCAGTTCCGGACTGAAGCGCCTAGAACCGCTCGACCACAGCGGCCGGCAACACAGAACCATCGAATGGAAGCTGCACTGACTTTTCTCACTCGGAACGACAGTGATGACGAGTTTCTGATCCACATCGTAACTGGTGACGTAACCCTGATTTCGCAGAAACAAAGCATCTGTGGAATGGCATCACTGCACGATTCCCAACGAAAAAAAAGTCCAAATAAATCCTGAACACCAAAACGGCTATTACCATAGCGTCTGGGATCGAAATGGCGTTCTACTTATCCACTTGTTGCCTGGAAGAGAGACCATAAATGCAGCACTCGGACCCTTCACAGACTACGCCGCGCTGTTCAAAACAGGCAGCGTGCATTGGTGTCCACAGGCATTGCGCTTCTTCACGCAGTTACAGCGGGAATTCAGTTACAGCGGGAATTTTTTGAATATCCGCCTTGTAGCCCGGACTTGGCCCCGAGAAATTATCATCTTTATCCCAAATTGAAGGAATTTTTTGACGAAAGATACTATGGAAATGACAACGAAATGAGAGAGAACGTTAGGGATTGGTTCAGCGAACTGAGTATGCAGAAGGCAATGTTTACATTTGAAATCCGACTATGTAAGAAAATAAGTACGATATCGAAAGATGTTAGAAATTTTTTTTCACTGTCTTTAATAAAAATGTCTGGAAAAACAAACGTTCTTCAATTTTACAACGACCCTCGTGTGATATCTGTATGTACATACAAAACTCCGCAAGCCACGATATGGTGACTGGCGGAGGGTACCTCGTACCACTACTAGTCATTTCTTTTCTTGTTCCAGAAGCAGATAGAGCTAGGGAAAACTGACTATATGTCTCCGTGCAAGCCCTAATCTCTCTAATCTTATCTCCATGCTCCTTAAGCGAAAGTCTTCTTTCCTCCAAGAATTCTCACTTGAGTTAACGAAACATCTCCGTAGTTGTTTCGTATTCATGGAACCCACCCGTAGCAAATCTAACAGCCCACTCTGAACAGCTTCGATGTCCTCCCGTAATCGGACCCGGTGAGGATCCCAAACACTTCAGCAGTACTCAACAGCCAGCCGCACTAGTGTCTCCTTTACAGAAGAACCACAATTTCCTAAAATTCTTTCAATAAACGGAAGTCGGTCCACTCGTCTTCCTTACTGGTGTCCTTACATGCTCGTTCCATTTCATACCGCTTTGCAACGTTACGGCCGGGTAGTTAAACTCGTGCACTACTAATGCGGGTATGTTTTTCCTACTCATCCGCACTGACTTACATTTTTCTACATTTAGAGCTAGCGGCCATTCATCCCACCAACTAGAAATTTTGTCTAAGTCATTTTGTACCTTACTGTCACTCAACTTGGACACCTTCCCGTACACCACAACATCATCAGCAAACAACCAGTCCGCAGCTCGTGGTCTAGTGGCTAGGGTTGCTACCTTTGGATCATGGGGTCCCGGGTTCAATTCCCGGCCGGGTTGGGCATTTTCTCTCTCTGTCCGACGATTGGGTGTTTGATTTGTCCTCATTATTTCATAATCATCTCATCATTGCGTGACAGTGACTGGATTGGACTCTGAAAGAAATTAGACTGTGAAAAAATTGGGACTTCGTACAGTCGATGATGACTGCGCAGTTGAGCTCCCCACAAACCAAATATCATCATCAGCAAACAACCACTCTGTCCGCCAGGTCACATATATAGGAAAGAACAGCTGTCCTATAACACTTCCCTGGAGCACTCCTAATGATACCCTTGTCCGTGATGAACGCTCGCCGTGGATGGCAACGTTCTCGGTTCTGTTGCTTATAATGTCTTCGAGCCGCTCACTTACCTGGGAACCTATTTTGTACTTATAATGTCTTCGAGCCGCTCACTTACCTGGGAACCTATTTTGTATGCCCATACCTACGTTAACAGTCTGCAATGAGACACTATGTCAAATGCTTTCTGCAAATCTAGGAATACGGAATGTGCCTGTTGCCCTTCATAAATCGTTTGCGATAAAAACAAACTAGCTAAGTGGCCTTGCATAAAAAGTTCTCGGTTCACTTATCGTGTCAAATTCGGATACAGTTCAAAGCTTTCGATGATACCATCCATCATGATCGTTGAGGACTAAAACTGACTGTCGAAAACGGGCAGGGTTCCCTCTTTTTTACCCACAGGACGACATCCGATAGGTTGGATTACGTCATGGTGGCGCGTACGGAGATGACGCCATCTATGTCCATAGATTTTGTTTGCGTAGAGGGCGCCACCCCTGTACACACCTTCACGACGTAGTCGTTGCCAGTTCACGACAGTCTGTTTTAGACCCTGACGACCGTGATGTGGGGTATCATCGAAAGCTTGGAATTTTATCCGAATGTGACGCAGCAAATGAACTGAGAACTCGTTATGCAAGGATTCAGTCGCGAAATCATCGTTGCCGTGTAAGTAAGGGGCAATGCCGTAGAGCGTGAAACCTCCACTTAGAAAAATTTATGAATTACTGTGCTGAAACACATCTTACGTTATTTGATTTTCAGACAGCTGAGCAAAACTTAACGTACTGAGACATTTCTCTCTTTACTTATTCTGATCATCACCGACACACAATATTTTTAGCGCAACGCAATCTGACTATCAATAATCCCTACAAAAGAATGGCCCTGACTAACAATAACCTATACCTTTCATGAATCACTTACCTCACAAAAATCTTCGTTACTCGACATACTGCAATACAGCGAGCGCCAATACTGCCAGCTAAATAAAAGATTGTAAAAACTAACTACTGATAGGCACAGTTAGGAAATGAAAGATTTTCATAGAGAACAAACTATGTATTTACCTTAATAATGTTCAAAAGTCGTCATATATATAAGTTCATGATATCCAGTATTATAAATTTACTCTTTCTGATGGACATACGTCCATATTGTCCGCTCTCAAAATTCTTCCATCAAAATGGTTCAAATGGCTCTGAGCACTATGGGACTTAACTTCTTTGCTCATCAGTCCCCTAAAACTTAGAACTACTTAAACCTAACTTACCTAAGGACATCACACACATCCATGCCCGAGGCAGGATTCGAACCTGCGGCCGTAGCGGTCGCGCGGTTCCAGACTGTAGCGCCTAGAACCGCATGGCCACTGCGGCCGGCTTCTGCCATCTCTGTCCCCACACCCACCACTGCTGGCGGGTCACCTCCAACTGCGCAACACTACGCGCTGTTCACAGCCAACTGCCCAGCACTATAATAGCTAATATTACAACAATGCCAACCAGCCACGGACTTCACACAGCACAGTCAGTGATTTTCATATAGAGCGCTACGTGGCGTTGCCAACATAAAAACCTAAACAGCCCACTTACAAGCGCTCTTTGTAAAACAGGATTAGGGTTCCATCCGAACCTGACGACTTGTTTGTTTTCAGCTCTTTTAGTTGCTTCTCAATCCCAGGGGTGCCTATTCTATTTGGGTGTCTGTAGGACGGTCAAACGACAGTATGTTTATATTATCCTCCTGCGTGAACGACGCATACACGTAAAAACTCGCCTTCTAATTGTCATCCCTGCTGTCCACAAAATTACATGCGGACTGTGATTCGTATGTTCAGATGTCGATATACGAAACACTTGTAAGTCGCTGCGCTTTGTAGACCTGTGGCCGGCGAGGAAAAACTTGCTGAAGAAACGTGTAATTACGCTCATTGGACATGCCGCTATCGGCAAGGCACTGTCGTCGCGGCTCGCATGAGCGTGGAAGAGAAGAACGGGATGAAAGGCGGAAAGAAGAGGAGGAGTGGGAGGAGGAGAGAGGAGCAGGAGCAGAAGCAGGAGAAGGAGAAGGGCGCTCGGCTGCGGATCGATAAGCGTCGCCGGCGTCACGTCACGTCACGTCTGGGACGGCTCCCTATCATTAGCCGCGGGAAGAGCGCAGCGCCGATAAAACGATAATTTTCCCCGCGCGCGGCCGCCTTACGCGGGAATCGCACGCCTAGGCTCGCCGAGGATTTCACGGCGGTAAGCGGTCGGCCGGCCGAATAATAAAAACGGCCCACCGGTAATGGCAGCGTGCTCGCCCACCTGCTATTTGCCCCGGAACAATTTATTTGGCGCCGATTTACACCGGGAGAGAGAGGGAGAGAGCGTACGAGGAGATGAAGAACGAGCATTCCACTTACTGCCACGTGTGAATCGTCGCCGCCAATGGCGTCGTATTTCATCTTTTACGGTTGTTACGAATACGCGAGTGTAATTTGGAAACTCCTTGCGTGAAAAATGAACGGTTTGTGTATTTTCCAAATTGTTTGTCATCATTTCACCCGGCCGAATGATTATGACGTCAGGCGAGCACTGCCCGCCCGTGCCCACTTCTTCACGCACTCGTCGGACGGGAGTTCGCTTTCACTATGGAACGTGTCGGCGGGAACAGGTGGTTTGCACATGAATAATTTATGCACTGTCCAGGCAGTAGGTATAATTTCCCCTCTGTCGAGCTGCAATATTGTGAATTGTGACCAGTTCCTAGCTGTGACGTATACAGCGCGTAACTCATTACGTAACGTGATGAGGAGCTGGCGAAATAATTACTGCGCACGCCTTTCTTTCTTCCTAAAATTTAGAGGAGATGGCGAGCTCCAATCCGCATACACTTCTAGTTTGTTGCAGATATGGGAGCAATCCGTGATCTCCTAATATGGTGTTGCAGCGAGAGGAACGACATTTGTTAACTAATCGAAGAAATTGAAATGTATTGTTGAAGAAATGCCCTCGCGAAAGACTTCTTCCTTTCTTCTTCTACTGCTTCTTTCTTCACGCTTTAGACTGTTCAGCCTTTTGTGAAAATTAACATGTAGTCTAGTCTTCACGTATTTTGTTTAGCCGTCCGTTGTGGCCGGGCGTTTCTAGGCGCTCCAGTCCGGAACCGCGCTGCTGCTACGGTCGCAGGTTCGAATCCTGCCTCGGGCATGGATGTGTGTGATGTCCTTAGGTTGGTTAGGTTTAAGTAGTTCTCAGTTCTAGGGGACTGATGACCTCAGATGTTAAGTCCCATAGTGCTCAGAGCCATTTGAACGTATTTTGTTTGGTCCTTGACTTCGACCTCTTGGTTGCTACGTGCATCAAATCATTTTAGAAGTATGGATCATTCTATCTAAATGGTTTGTTCATTTAGTTCTGCAGCCCTGGATTTGTTTTTGTAGCCTCGCCATTATTCGTGTTCCTGTATATTTTCCTCTCTCTTCAAGTGCAGGGGTTCCCAAACGTCTCCACTGACGGAACACTTTGAGAATCCTGGTTCTCTGATGGAACAACTTGTTTATTTTCAAGGTTAATAAAACTAAAAAAATTTTTTAAAATGAGAATAACTGATTTTTATCCAGTGATTACTTCAGGTTTAAATGATGAGTAATAACACAGAAATCATGATAAATTTCTAAAAAAAAACAAGAAAAAAATTTCACCCGCGCCCTTCGTACAGACGACGACGACGACGACATCGACCACCACCACCACTACCACCACCACCACCACAACAACAACAACAAGTAGTGTGCCATTTTTTTTGTATCCGCTGTCATAAAACATCTGTGTACAAATTAAGAACACCAGGCACTAAATTGTCTTACCAGTGAACCTGTTTCCTTCACAAAATTTAAATGACTGTCTGTGAGTTACTGTATACAATTTTAATTACTTGAGTCAGATCTGATGGCAGGTCTCTCTCTCTCTCTCTCTCTCTCTCTCTCTCTCTTTCTTTATTTCTTTACAAAATGATCCTCACTTCTTGAAGAGCTTTATCAAATGCTTTAGCGTAATATATACTCGTAAATAAGTGAGTTTCTCTTTAACTCTTTTGACTTTTTTAGTTACTGAGCTAAGGATAAATGTGTCATGTGGCATGACTTTTTGTCTGCGGCACCTAGTCATTAACTTGTACCGTTAATCCACGTTGAAGACAGTTCGTATCGATTTAGCTACGAATCCATTCTTGGGAATCACAATCACATGTACAAGATGACTGCATGTACGAAGACTTGGATGCCTCGGCAAAATAATACATTGTGCACCGAGTACAGAAAACAGGAAGACCGCGATAAACACATCCCTGCCCTTACAATTCATGCATAAATGACTAGGACGTCTGCAGGATCATCTCGTTCGTCATGCTGACTCTATGAACTCTTCAGCATGCACTCTTCAAGCAATGAAGGGAAACGCCCGTACAATGTGATCCCACATACCTGAAGAAATTTGCTACTGTGTTCGCTGAAAACAACTGCTACTCTGGATGCTAGAGTGTGGTCATAAAAATGTCGCTTGTCAGTGTGTAACTCAGCTGTGATGGCCGATTGTATTTGGTTACGCTATTGTTTCTGAAAATGACAACACAATGAAGGATGAATGCAAATGATGTAACACAGAAAACAGGAGAGCAGTGCATCTGCGCTTCAAGTAAACATCATAACAAGTGTTTTTGCATGTGGCGTGTTGCCACAACGGTACAGCCATAATAAACAACAAAATATAAGGGGCGTTCAAATGAAAGTGAGGCAGATGGGAAAAAGGAAGTAAACTGTTTATTATTTCAAAAGTAATCGCCATAACTGTTAATATATTCATCCCACTGAGAGAAAAGACGACTTAATGCTCCCACAGAAAATGTTCGTGGTTGCCTGCAGAGCCATGACTGTAACCAAGCTTGCACCTCATCGCCGAAAGCAAATCGGCGGCCACGAATGTCTTCCTTCACGGCTCCAAGAAAATATAGAAATCGGATGGGTAACCAGCTTAGCATTCGGCTAAACTCTTTGAGAAACCTCGTAAAAATCAGCTAGGACTATCTCCCAGATCAACGATCATTAACCTGGTGCACAGAGTCGATGAGGATCCAATTCAACTCATTGTCGCTTTCTCTAAACACCATACAGGATGTTCAGAGGGTGATAGTACCTTATGGAAGAATGTTGTGTATTATGTATGTTACGATCCTTGTCCAGTTGAGGAAGAATTTGGCTACGAAGTCTTTCGCGACGTATTTCTTGAATAAAAGTCTCTCGGTGTACATGCCGTGTCAAGGGATTCAAGGGCACCACTTCACTACGCGCCATAACGCTGTTGCTATGACGTATTCCAGCCAATCAGAAGCCGTCCTTTGCATATAAAAGTGAGAGCCTCGCCAGTTTACGACAGTCAGTTTTAGCCCTGACGACGACCATGGAGGTGGTGGTCGAAAGCTTGGAGTTTTATCCTGAATTGACGCGATATATAGACCGAGAGACTTTTATTCGAGCAAGAATTTGGTTACACATAACGGGAAAAAGTATTGATTGCTATCAAGTAAAGTATACAAAGTGTAATGAGGGCTAAAAAGTGTTGGAGACGGTATAGAAGATGAAATTCGGAACGTTTTGGTATGAGGAACGTACAACCAGAAATGTAAAATAAAGTTTCTACAACACTACGCGCTTCCAATACATTCGGTAGGCCAAATGAAACACCAGAAAACTGTAGAGTTCCATTGACAGAGTAGCAGAGTATAATCAAATACTGTAAATCGAATCAGCGACTTCACTGCTTTAGAATAAATGTTCATTGTGACGACCACCAACTTCGTTTCATAATGTGCAACGACGAACCATGCTTTGTCTGATTTCGTGTAAGATTCCAGGTTCTCCTCAGGTTGTATCAAATATTGTAAAGATGTGCTCTTTTATCTCAGGTACTTTCCTGCTGATGATGAGTACACAAGGGATTTTACATAATCCTAGAGAGAAAATGTCAAGAGCTGGAAGGTCAGCGGAATGCGCAGGCCAAGGGACTGAACGTTCTATTCCAATTACAGTCCACCTGAAGTTGTCAGCGAGATACGCCCGGCACTACGATTAAAGTGCTCTGGAGAACTACCGTTTTGAAACCACAAACTAGTGAGTATTTGCAAGGGAACGTCCTACAGAAATTCAAATACCATGCACCATTCAAAGAATTTCGTAAGACGAGTTGTCCAGTAAGGTGCTCTCCAAGAATTCCAGCCCACATTTTCACTGAGAATCTCATATGGTAACTTCCCGTATAGATAATACGTAGATTATCAACAGTCCAGTGATGACTGTAGAAACTTTATTTTACATTTTAGGTTATAGGTTCCTTATATCAAAACATTCTATATTTCACCCTCTACAATACCCAACATTTGTAAAAAGTCGTCCTGTTACACCCTGGCCGGCCGGAGTGGCCGAGCGGTACTAGGCGCTTCAGTCTGGAGCCGCGCGACCGCTACGGTCGCAGGTTCGAATCCTGCCTCGGGCATGGATGTGTGTGATGTCCTTAAGTTAGTTAGGTTTAAGTAGTTCCAAGTTCTGGAGGACTGATGACCTCAGCAGTTAAGTCCCATAATGCTCAGAACCATTTGAACCATTTTTCGTTACACCCTTTAGTGACATATTCCAAAGGTAATTTGAACTATTTTTTATCTATAAACGTGGAACGAGTTAGTTTAAAGGATGTATGTGACTGACAAAAAAGTGAAGCACGCAGTAGGGGAGGAGCAAACGAAATGAAACGTCAGCCATTAAAAAATCGACTCGAAGTTACAGAGAACTTCGCTCTATGGGCCTACTTATCAGTACGACGTAGCCCCCCCGCTGGCTTGGATATTTTTAAAAATATCGGTAATACGATATATCGTATTACCGATATTTAAAAAAAATGTGATCGATTCTCAAATGGTTCAAATGGCTCTGAGCACTATGGGACTTAACAGCTGTGGTCATCAGTACCCTAGAACTTAGAACTACTTAAACCTAACTAACCTAAGGACATCACACACATCCATGCCCGAGGCAGGATTCGAACCTGCGACCGTAGCAGTCGCGCGGTTCCGGACTGCGCGCCTAGAACCGCGAGACCACCGCGGCCGGCGATCGATTCTCAGTCTATAAAAAGGTTCAAATATAATAATATACAAGAGTATCGATATATTGACAGAAAAAAATACCGAATTACTGGCCTATAAAAATATCGGCTTCATATTGTAAATACGAGTATACTTCCCGTTTTAGAGCTGTATATCTAAGTAATGATTTATTATTAGATATTCTGAACTTCAACAAGCTAGGAGCCTGCTTATCCCCCTTAGAGCAAGAATTGAAAGGAAAACAATACATGTTCATGCTTGACGATGTGAAGAAATAGCACACTACTTTCGTTAAAAATTGTTAAACACAACTGGTGTACTTCTTCATGTCGGAAGTCTTGTTATTCTATTCACATCGCCAGCCTCCAGTGCAATCGGACTACTACTTTTGTGCCGCCTATACCCGCTTCACACAGACAAAGAGAAACACTGGACGTGATGAAACCTCAAAAAGAAATAAGACTCCTTCACAGAGTGAAAGTAAAATTATGTTCTACTACAATTTCAAAACAACTACTTCAAATACGAGGGGCGTTTAAAAAGTCTGTGCAAAAATAAGAACTACTTATGTGTTCGGGGTAAACTTTTTTAATTTTTCGACATAGTCTCATTTTAGACTTATACTCTTCGTCCAACGCTGTTTTAATTTGTTGATCCCTTCCGAATAATAGGAATGGTATATGTCTGCTATTAGTTGCTGCAATCATCTCCTCGTTTGAATAAAATCTTTGTCCCGCCAGCCATTTCTTCAAATTGGGGAACAAATAGTAGTCCGAGGGAGCCAAGTCTGGAGAATAGGGGGGATGTGAAACGAGTTGGAACCCTATTCCCATTAATTTTGCTACCGCAACTGCTGAGGTGTGTGCTGGTGCATTGTCGTGATGGAAAAGGACTTTTTTGCCGTCCAATCGCCGGCGTTTTTCTTGCAGCTCGGGTTTCAAACGGTCCAAGAACGATGAATTATATGCACCTGCAATAGTTTTACACTTTTCTAGATAGTCTATGAGGATTATTCCTTGCGAATCCCAAAAGACAGTCGCCATAACGTTTCCGTCCGAAGGAATGGTTTCGCCGTTTTTGGTGCAGATTCTCCCTTGGTAACCCATTGTTTAGTTTATTGTTTGGTCTCAGGAGTATAGTAATGTAGCCATGTTTCATCCACAGTGACGAAACGACGCGGATTCTTCATGAACAGCTGCAAACCATCTTTGCAACACTTCACACGATTCAGGTTTGGTCAAGCGAGAGCAATCGTGGAACCCATCTTGCGGATAACTTCTCATGTCCAAATGCAAAATATTATGTACTCGTTCATTCGAAATGCCCACAGCACTTGCAATCTGACGCATCTTAACTCTTCCGTCATCCATCACCATATCATGGTGTTTATCAATGATTTCTGTAGTCGTGACCTCCACAGGGCGTCCAGAACGTTCAGCATCACTTGTGCCCATATGGCCACTCCGAAAATTTTGAAACCACCTATAAACTGTTCTAATCTAAGGTGCAGAGTCACCGTAATGTTTATCAAGCTTCTCTTTAGTCACCTGAGGCGTTTTGCCTTTCATAAAGTAATGTTTAATCACCACAAGAAATTCGTTTTCAGCCATTTTTTGACAATCACTCGACTTCCTTGATTCACACGAATGTCAAACACAAAGAAATAGACCAATATGGCTGAAACTTTGTGTGCGTTCTTTCCAAAGATGGTACTAACTAAACATGACCTCGATACGTGCCGGTGGTGCCATCTCTCGGACATTGCACGGACTTTTCCAACGCCCCTAGTATATACCGAAAATTGTGAAAGAAATATAATATAATATAAAATAAAAGTTTAGGCAGAAGAAGCATCGCTCACATATTATCAACACTTTTTAGAAAAAATATCGATATGTTGGTGTATCCATATTTTACCAATAGCCGCACTGATTAGTTTGAGAAGAGTGTCATGAAGTAGGTATCGTCTCCTTAAGCAAGCTGTTGCAACTGGTCTTGATTTCGTAGGTACTGGCACTGTGACACAGTTGGAGTCGAGCTGGCCCCACACACGTTCACTGAGCCAGGTGGCGCAACGGTTAGCACACTGGTCTCGCATTTGGGAGGGCGACGGTTCAAATCACCGTCCGGCCATCCTGATTTCGGTTTTCTGTGATTTCCCTAAATTGCTGCAGGCAAATGATGGGATGCTTGCTTTGAAAAGGGCAGGGCCGGTTTCCTTCACCATTCTTCCATAATCCGAGCTCCTGTTCCGTCTCTAATGACCTAGCTGTCGACGGGACGCCAAAATCGAATCTCCTCCTCCTCTTCCTCCTCCAGGCATGTTCGGTGGGGGACATAGTACATCAACATCACGCAATTCATAGAGATACGTACCATGGGTGTACGAGCATTGTCTTGTTGAAAAAAGCACCTCCATACTGTTGCATGAGCCGTAACACACGAGAGGCACAGTTTTCGTGATGTATAAATGTTGTGCCGTCAGAGTTCCCTCAACAACTACGAGCATACGCGGCGGGTCTCCATACTAAAAGGCCAGGAGCAACACGGGTATGCCTCTACAAAACATTGGAGGAATGGAACCTCTCCCCAGGTCGCCGCAATACTCGACGAAGATCAACCGAAGTAGTACAGAACCGCGATTCATCGCTGAACACAATGCGACACCATTCATCAGCAGTCCATGTTTCCTGGTTATTTCATCACTCCAAACGCACGCGTTGGTGTTGTGGTTTTAACAGCATCCTACAGATGATACGGTAATTCCCTAGTCAGGCTCCTGCTAGGCTCTGACCAGTAGTGTGGGATGACATATAACGTTGCAGTTGTATGAAGAGGTTAGATGTGCTTGGTGCATATTACGGCGCTGCTGCCTAGTGGTCGTCGAGCGGCTCCTCGACGAATATGGCTACCCTCACGTTCTCATACAGTCCAACAGCGGGTCAGTGTCACATCTGAATGGCCCACTAATCTGGATGTTGAATGATACGACCCATCGGCCACAATGAGGGCCCCATTCAAAGCCTGATAACGCTGTCTCCTAATACACTCTAGTGGCCGTTCCACCAATCACAAAGAATAATTTACCTACCCGCCGAAGGTATATACTAGTACGAAGTTCTACTGAAATCCGACAAGATCTTCTGGCTGCTTCACTTTTTTTTTTGTCTGGCTGTGTATATATATATGACTAGCTTAGCACCCACTGCTTCGCTCGCGTAGACTGCAAGGTCTGCACAGATTGGTTTTTGTTTAATCGAATTTTTATGTTGTTCACAAAGTGCAACACCTACACTTTTCACGCCGATTAAGGGCTATACATCATGGTCTATTCTGAATGTACTTCTGACCAAAAACCGATCCTGGTTGCTGGAGTTGGAGGTTTATGTTGATCCTATCTGTCGAGTTGAGAAACTTTCGTCGCCTAACACGTATTTCCTTTTTCTAACCGGGAAGTCAGACAACAGTTTTTATAGATTTAACTTTAAAAATGTTGTAATATAACAAATTAATTTCTTACAAATTTTAATCCTCTGTTTCACTCCCATAGGAGTCGAATTTCCAGAAACAGTGAATCACGTATTTTTGTATTTCTGTAGATTTGAAAATGCTTGGGTAATGAAATAGTGTCATAAAACTTTTCTCCCCTGTTCGTTTCCTTAGGCGTTCAATTTGCGAAAAAGTATATTTTTTATTTCTCAGTAGTCAGATACCGATTGTTTCATTTCTGAGAAGGCAAATACCGATTTTCATAGATGTAAGTTTAAAAATGCTCTATGGGTGTTTTTCGTGGATGAGGTGTGGTCCCCTTATTGTGCTTAATAAAACGCTAGATGCTGAAGTATATGAATACATCTTACAGCATTGTGTATTGCGTGGAGTGGAGGAACAGTTCAGAGACGATGTTTGTATCAGCGTGACAATCGCCATGTCGTAAAACAGCATCTGTAAGGGAATTGCGTGTGGTTCTAGGTGCTACAGTCTGGAGCCGAGCGACCGCTACGGTCGCAGGTTCGAATCCTGCCTCGGGCATGGATGTCCTTAGGTTAGTTAGGTTTAATTAGTTCTAAGTTCTAGGCGACTGATGACCTCAGAAGTTAAGTCGCATAGTGCTCAGAGCCATTTGAACCATTTGAGGGAATTGCATGTGGACGATATAATTCCTGGCATGGACTGGCTTTCCCATTGTCCCATTGTCCCATTGTCCCGATGTGAACCCAGTAAAGGAGCTTTTTGGTAAGTTAGAACATTGATTTCGCTCCAGACCCCAGGGTCCTACATTAGTATCTTCTCTGGTTTCGCTCGATGAATGAGCTGCCTTTCCTCACAAACATTCAAATAACTCAGTAGAAGCGCCTCCACCAAAGTTCAAGCTGTGCTAAAGGAGAAGGGTGGAGCACATCCTACACTCATGTCCGCTGATTGGGGTCCCGATAGTTTTGATCAGATAGTGTACTTTGGTTCTGTTGCGTCAGATGGCATAACGAGAGTGACACCATCTTTTAGCTTGGAACTGAGTTCTCCATACCTGGGAGATGTATGTCTTACGGAACTGTTGCTCAGTGCAGGCCAATCAGTACGTCCTCCTCATTTCCTTTCCTACATCTCTGCCCCCTTGTAATGTTGGTGCCCTGCTTCTTATTCCCCTACCCATGTCGTGATCCCTCTTATTGTTTTCTTTTGCTGTTCCTCAATTTTGTCGCCCGTGACAATTATTCTCTCCCACGGAAACGGTCTCCAGGTCACGCGCGCCAGCTACGACACCAGAGTTACGCCACTGGCTCACTCCGTTGGCGAAGTGCAGAAAGTGTTACGTCTTCTGCACCACTTGTTAGCAGCAGACACAGTGGCTGCGCCAAAGACTGAGACAGCGTGGAGTTTTACAATTTCTCCCTCGTCGTCGCTGCCCAGCCCTGCGGATCCCTCCGCCTGGCTGCTGCTGTATAGATTCTCCGACAATGCGCGCAACGCGCGCCGCTGATCGCTCTCGGGAGCCTCAGGCAACGAATGCTCCGCTGAAGCCAGGATGCCCTGTGGTTGAGATGAACTCGTCGCCGCTCGGCGCTCCAGTGCGGAGCCGCGTCGCCGTGAGGTCAGCTGCCGACGCCTGATGCACCGGCAGCTGGGAAGTCGTCAGTCGCGATGTCCGCGAGGTCCCGTCATGGACGGACCACGCGCCGTGAGGCAGGGTTGCCGTGAAGTCCGGGCGTCAGTCCTTGGCGCCGCCTGTGACCAAGACCGCGCTGCGGCCGGTCCTGCTGGAAGTTCTCGCTGTAGTTAGTCAGCCATGGTGCCGACCGAACTCGGGCCGACCTCCAGAGCTGAAGTTGACATCTGGCGGCGAACGGATGACTCCTGCGAGCTGGAACAGACTTCCAGAATCGTCACCTGCGAAGATTGAACATTTGGACACGGACCACGTCCGTCCTCAGATCCGAACTGCTTCCTATGGCTTCTGTCTGTTGCTGCCTGCGCTCCACTATTTATATCCGGCAGGAGGACGTTTTTTACCCTCGGTGGTAGCTTCTTGTTATTACTCCCGCAGTATATTGCAGTGTAACTTAGCGTGCTGGCCTCACTTCCCCTTCTCCAGGCTTCGCTTGGCGCTCGGTCTGTGTGCGTCCTTGCGTCAGTATGTTGGTAGACTGCTGCTGTCAGCAAGGTTATTGTGCCTGCCTACTTCGCAACGCCTCGGTCGCCGGCGTGCCTCTGTTTTGCCATTCTCCACTGCGTGAAGCAACGCTTACTACATGTGGCTGCAACAAAAGAAACTGAACACCGTGTTACTGCAATTCTCTAACAAACGTTACAATTTTTGTTTTGCCACAGGTTTGGGTAACTTCTTGAGCAGCCTGTACTAGAAGTACAACTCAGACTGCCAAGGCCTCGCAGTTCCAAAATAAAACTCGGGCGGGAGTAATTGCTCTTGGTACGAAGTGGCTGATTGGGCCGCACAAGTATGATGTCTCGGCTCGGGGCCAGTGACTGATGACCCGTCCGGCCACTATAATGGCGGCCTTCTCGGAGGAGCGTCCCCTCTTCTGGCGCCTTTGAAGCGCCGATTAACAAGGGCCAGACGGCGCGAGATGTAGCACCGGTGGGGCGCAGGAAACGCCGACTCGCCGTCGCAGGCTGCAGCCTCCCTTCCCTTCCCTTCCCTTCCGTCTGGCGGGCACCCCGCCAGCAGTCACCGGTAAACACGGCTCCTCTCGCTCCGCTCCGCTCTGGCTTAATTAACTCCGTTGGCCCCTCACAAAGAAAACGCGCCGCCGCCAGAGCAAAGAAATTTTAATTGGTGCGCGAAATGTAGCGCAGGGGCTCGGACCTGCACGCTCCGCCCTCTCAAAGAGTGTTTCGCTCGCTCACTGCCCAATGCGCGCTGGTTAGCTCTTGTCGCCTTTCACTCCGCTTTCTTACTGATCCGTAATACCGAAAACCCGTCTAGTGTAACACGTCTAGAACCGGGCTACACGGAATCAGTAGAAATCCACTGCAAGTTGCAAAGCACGCTAGCTAACCGCAGCGACGCACCCCTCCTGTTCAGAAGTAATGACATTACAACTGTCAAATTTTTTTGGACGATGTTACATCAGTCTACAATAACGTCTTCTGTGGTAGAGTTGGCGAGATACGTGAAATTTCTGCTCCATATTACACCAGTACACCGTGTATGTTGTTCTACATGTTCACGTATAGGCATACATCATTGGCGTCAATCTGTTGTAGAATTATGGAATATATTTTATGCTCAAGAAAAATGACGTTTTCGGAGAAAGAAAATCTCCTGTATAAAAAGCTGCATGAATTCCGCAGATAGACATCTTGCGAAACTCAGCTAGCTCTGTTCCTCCATTAGATCCGTAGCGCTGTAGACAATGGCACTCAGGTTGATGTCGTGTTTCTTGACTTCGGAAAGGCATTTTGACACCATCCCGCACTGTCTTTTACAGAAAAAATAAGAGCTTACCGAGTGTCGGCCCAGATTTGCGACTGTATTCAAGAATTCCTTGAAGACAGAACTCAAACGCCGCTCTCAACTGAACAACATTGACATGTTCGTAAAGGTAATTTCCGGAGTATCGCAAGGAAGTGTGGTAGGACCTTTACTGTTTACAGTATGTATAAATCATATGGTAGAAAGCGTTGGAAGCTATTTAAGACTGTTCGCAGTAGCAACTCCTTAAGAAAGTATTGATTTCCAGAATGACCTGCACAGGACTGTAAATGGTGGATGCTCTGGCGGTTGATCCTGAACGTCCATAAACGTAACATATTGCGCATACATAGGATAAGAAATCTACTACTGTTCAACTACGCTATTGATAACAAATTGCTGGAAACACATCTATTGTAAAATATTGAGGAGTAGCCATCCAGTGGCATGGCCACATAAAACAAATACACGGTGACACAGAAAAACGGGAACATTTCCACATTCCAATAAAACTAGAAGTGATAAAGGAAAGAAATTGCATCCATAGTAATTGAAACCCTACAACTTTGCCATTTAAGAAACATTGATGGCATTTTTATTTTTAAAAATTACGTCCTTTAGATGGCGTCCTCCTGTATGAATACATTCGTGAAATCTACTGTTGAGATTCCTCATTGACCGCTGCAACATCTCAGCTGGGATACTGTGAACTGCATCCCGAATTATCTGTTTTAACTCATCCAGGTTTCTTGGCCGAATCGTGTAGACTTTGCTCTTGAGATAGCCCCACAAGAAAAAATCACAAACGAATAAATCTGGCGATCTAGGAGTCCAGGGAATGTTACCGAATCTAGAGATCACACGATTGCCAAACAATTCACTCACATATCCCATTGATTGCCGTGCAGTGTGTTATGTCCCTCTGTCCTGTTGACCCCGGCTTCTTGATCGTTTGGAAAGTTGTTCAATGCAGGTGTAACGATAGTTTGTAAGTTCTCTACGTAACGATCGGCATTGACAGTTATTGTGTGTAATGACGTAGCCAGACATGACCATCGACCTGATGTAAAAAGAAACATGATTCATCAGACCAGGCGATATGTCTCCATTGATCCACGGTCCAATCTCGATAATACCGTGCCGCTACAACAGTAACTGAAGATGTTCTTGCGTCAACATCGGAACGCGTAGGGGTCGTTTGCGGGGAAGTCTTTGTTCAGAAAATATATGCTGAATATGCTCCGCAACACATGTGTCTGCACCAGCATCGTACTCAGTCATCAGATGTGCTGCGGATCACCGTCTATCGTTCTGTACAGAGCGGGCAAGCCTCCGACCTCTACCTTATGTGATTAGCCGTGGACGTCTGACAGCTTGTCGCTTCCTCGTGGTTTCACTGTCCTTCAACCACTTCCCATAGATGCTGATGACAGTACGACGCGAACAGCTGATAATTTTCTCCGTTTCCGGGATGCTCGTTCCGAGGCGCCCTCTATGAAAATCACTTTCTTGTGGTTTCCAGTCCTAACACTGGTTTGATCCAGCTCTCCATGCTACCCTAGCCTCTGTGAGCCTCTTCATCTCCGAGGAAGTGTTGCAACCTGCATCCTTCTGACTCTGTTTCCTGTGTTCATCTCATGGTCTTCCTCTACGATTTTCGACCCCCCCCCCCCCCCTCCCCCCACACACACTCACTCACACTTCCCACCATACTAAATTGGTGATCCCTAGATGTCTCAGACTGTGTTCCGTCAACTCTATCCCTTCTTTTGGTCAAGTTTTGCCACAGACTTCTTGTCTCCCCAATTCTGTTCAGTACCTCCTCATTAGTAATGGGATCTAGCCATCCAGTCTCCGGCATTCTTCTGTAGCACCACGTTTCGAAAGTTTCTATTCTCTTTTTGTCCTAACAGTTTGTCTTCCATGTTTCACTTCCATATATAGCTAATCTCCAGGCAAATACTTTCAGAAAAGACTTCCTAACACCTAAATCTGTATTCCATGTTAACAAATTTCTCTTCTTCTGAAATGCTTTCCGTGCCTTTGCCAGCCACATTTTATATCCTCTCTACTTCGGCCATCATCAGTTATGTTACTGCCCAAATAAACTATATTATCAAGAGTATACGGATACCCCCCAAAACGTACGTTTTTCATATTAGGTGCATTGTGCTGCCGCCTACTGCCAGGTTCTCCATATCAGCGACCTCAGTAGACATTAGACATCATGAGAGAGCTAATGGGGCGCTCCGCGAAACTTACGGATTTCGAACATGGTGAGGTGATGGGGTGTTACTTGTGTCATACGTCTGTACGCGAGAATTCCATACTCCTAAACATCCCTAGCTCCACTCTTTCCGATGTGATAGTGAAGTGGAAACGTAAAGGGACACGTACAGCACAAAAGCGTACAGGCCGACCTCGTCTGTTGACTGACAGAGACCGCCGTTTTTTTGAAGAGGGTGATAATGAGTAATAGGCAGACATCTATGCAGACCATCACACAGGAATTCCAAACTGCATGAGGATCCACTGCACCTACTATGACAGTTAGGCGGGAAGTGAGAAAACTTGGATTTCATTGTCGAGCGGCTGCTCATAAGTCACACGTCACGACGGTAAATGCCAAACGACTCCTCACTTGGTGTAAGGAGCGTAAACATTGGACGATCGAACAGTGGAAAAACGTTGTGTGGAGTGGTACACAATGTGGCGATCCGATGGCAGGGTGGTGTTACGGTATGGTTGTGTTTTTCATGGAGGAGGCTTGCACCCCTTGTTGTTTTGCTTGGCACTATCACAGCACAGGCCTACATTGACGTTTTAAGCACCTTCTTGCTTCCCACTCTTGGAGCAACTTAAGGATGGCGATTGCATCTTCCAACACGATCGAGCACCTGTGCGCTATTCGCATCCTGTGGCGGTGTGGTAACACAACAATAACATCCCTGTAATGGACTGACCTGCACAGAGTCCTGACCTGAATCCTATAGAACACCTTTGGGATGTTTTGGAACGCTGACTTCGTGCCAGGCCCCTCCGACCGACATCGATACCGGGGGGCTTCCTCTTTATTCCTTTCCCCCATTCCATATTCACTTACTATTTTTTCCTTCTCTTCCTGATCTTACTATCGAATTCCAGTCCCCCATCACTATTAAATTTTCGTGTCCCTTAACTATTTGAATAATTCCTGTTATGTCGTCATACATTTCTTCAATTTCTTCATCATTTACGGAGATAGTTGACATATAAACTTGTTCTACTGTGGTAGGCGTCGGCTTCGTGCCTATCTTGGCTGCAATAATGCGTTCAAAATGCTGTTCATAGTAGCTTACTTGCATTCCTATTTTCTTTTTCATTATTAAACCGCTCCTGCATTACCCCTAATTTGATTTTGTATTTATAATCCTGTATTCTCCTGGCTAGAAGTCCTGTTTCTCCTGCCATCGAACGTAACTAATTCTCACTAGGTCTAACTTATGTCGGTGGATTTCCCCATTTTGCTGCCCGTATCATCGCGCGAGTGATGATCACTTCATCTCTGCTCCGCATATGTACTTTGCTTACCGCATCACGTGCCCGTAATGTCATCAGGTTCATTTTGTCTCTCGTTGGCCGGGATCATAATGTTTCGGCTAGCCATTGTATCTTTCATGGTGTTTACCCCATTAAACGGAGACCGCCGTCTTCAAAATTCTGCAAATTTATTTTAGTGGGAGTATTCTACTAAACCACATGGCCATATAATTAACGTCGATATGCAGCAAGATTCTGGAATATATATTGTGTTCGAACATTATGAATTACCTCGAAGAGAAAGGTCTATTTACACGCGCAGTCAATACGGATTTAGAAAACCTAACTACTTCTTTACTCACACGAAATATTGAGTGCTATTGACAACGGATTTCAAATGGATTCTGTATTTCTTGATTTCCAAAAGGCTGTTGACATTGTGCCTCACAAGCAATCAAATTGCGTGCTTATGGAATGTTGTCTCAGTTACTCGACTGAATTCATGATTTCGACAGAGGCCACAGTTTGTAGTAACTGACGGAAAGTCATCGGGTAAAACAGAAGTGATTTCTGGCGTTCCCCAAGGTAGTGTTACAGGCCCTCTGCTGTTCCTCGTGTATATAAATGATTTAGGAGACGATCTGAGCAGCCGTCTTAGGTTGTTTGTAGATGATGCTGTCATTTATCGACCAGTCAAGTCATCATCAGATTCAAAACAAATTGGAAAGCGAATTAGAAAAGATACATGTACCGTGCGAAAATTGGGAATTGACCCTAAATAATAAGTTTTAGGTCATCCACATGAGTGCTAAAGGGAATCCGTTAAACTTCGGTAAAACGATAAATCAGTCAGATCTAAAGGCAGTAAATGCAACTAAATGTCTAGGAATTACATTTACGAGCAACTTAAATTGGAAAGAGCGCACAGAAAATTTTGTGGGGAGGGGAACCAAAGACTGCAATTTATTGGCAGAACACACAGAAGATGCAACTGATCTACCAAAGAGACTACCTACACAATGGTTTTCCGTCCTCTTTATTACTGATGCGCGGTGTGCGATCCTTACCAGACAGGACTTAACGGAGCAGCACGTTTTGTATCATCGCGAAATAGGGGAAAGAGTGTCTCTGACATGATAAAGGATTTGGGGTGGACACCATTAAAACAAAGGCGTTTTTCATTGCAGCATAATTTTGAAAGTTCAATCACAAACTTTCCGCTTGAAATGTGAAAATATTTTGTTGGCGCCGACCTACATAGGGAGATACGATCATCATAATAAAATAAAATAAAGGAAATCAGAGCTCGCACGGTAAGATATAGGTGTTTGTTTTTTCTGCGCGCTGGTTGAGGTGGGGATAATAGGCTATTATTGTGAAGGTGGTTCGGTGAATCCTCTGCCAGGCAGTTAAGTGAGGTTTGCAGAGTATGGGTGTAGATTTAGATGTATTTAACTTCGTGTCTGGTTTCTTTTCCTGTCGCCACATTCGTCTATTCCGAGGCATTTCCAAAACAGTGCACACCCTACTGCAGAGAGAAAGATTTATTCCGGAACAATGCCCTAGGCTATGGTCCTGCCACATATCCTCGATATGCTTTCTTGTACTGGCAGGGTGCAAAGCCTCAAAACGATATACGGCTTATGGCGCGCTTAATTTTTTGTTCGGTACCTTGTAACTGTAAAATGCAGTGTCTATAAAGTCCTGATATAATTTTCTAAAAAATCATAAATCGGCAACTATTAGAGAGAGAACACAGTGTTTTAGTATAAAACGTTTAGCAGCTCTCAAAACTATTTTTTGCCGGAATTTTAGCGTGAGCCGCACTTGTTGCGTAGAACATAAAAGCGCTATTCGAGTTCAAACCATGTACGGATCAGCTTTTCAGCTCTAACAGTTCTGATTGCTCATTCATTCGTAAACGAAGGCTGGCAGTGTCGTCGATTGGTGTTGTATTCTGCAAGTGCGTACAGATTTGGCCAATAGGCTGTATTCCGGAGCAGGTGACCATCCGGTGTTTACGAGTTTATTATTAAAACTGAATCATGTCTTGGTTTATTATGTATCATTAATGGGTACAGAAATGAAGTTTGAAATCTTTCGTACAAGGTGAGGTCTTCATAGCCGGAGAGAAGTGGAAGGAAGATCTGAATGTACCGAGAGGTGGATGAGAAAAACACGACCAAACCTCACTCACCCACACCCCTGAACTCGCACTCGCGCGCAACGTGACCGATTCCGTTCCTGTGATTGGCTTTGTCCTGTACAGTTTTTTATCTGACAGCGGCAGCGACGCTTTGTCGTGGCGTTACTTTGCCAGTGCCAGATCACACGTCCATCACGTGGACATAGCGTGAAGTGGCTGGCACCCGGCTAATGTCAGACATCCGCTAGCCCATGCCCTTTTGTAAGTCAGGAAAAACTTCAGGAGGTATCCATGAATGAAAATTTAAAGATATAAATCAATTTATTGCGTATTGTGCGTGCCTATGTCGTACAGTGTACACGCTATCCGTGACTTGACCCCACATAACGAAGTCTCACTGCGTTATATCTGAAGAGCGGACATGCGGTGGGAGCCTCGCGACTCATCCACCTCTGAGGAAATGTGTCATTTACTCACAACCCACACGTTAAAACTGGAATGTGGGGTTCATCATCATGTTGGAAGATGCTAGACCACTGCAGCTATTCGACCTGTGGTAACAGGAACTGTTAGAGCGTGTCCAGATAAACATTTTCCGTTGTGGTTTCGGCTGCGAAGAAAAAGCGACCGGCCACATCGAACATTAAGCTTCGAGCTGTCACGGATGTGTTCGTGTGGGTTTTCAGAACTCCAAATTGTAATTTGAGCCGACTCGCATGTCCAGATATGTGGAACTCTGCTGCATCTGAAAACATGCAATTTTCGAGGTAATCAGTCAGCGACTATGGAGGCCAGCAGGAAATACCCGAATTCTTACCTCAGAGGACGATCGTTTGGTTTTAATGCGTGGACCATTTTCACTTTGTGTGCAAAAAGCCGTAAGCGCTTGTATAACAGTTCGTGGTCAGTTGATCTTGCTTGTTGTAATTCGCGTGATGCACGGCTTATTGACTCTGGGAGGTGGGGGGCGGCTTCGTTGATATGCGGCTTGCGCTCTGCCAACGCGTCCGTAAGACTCAAGGATACGTCCACTTCTTCTAAGGTCTTTGACACTGTTGTCTCTTTAAGGTTTTTGAACCACTTCATTACGGTTTTTTTTTTCGGTGGTATCCTTCCATTCTGGCGTCGATAACATTGATCAACAGCCATTTTGCATTTTCGGTGTGTGATATCAGTTAGTATGTATCTTGGTGTGCAGAGATTGAATCTATCTTTCAAAATGGTCTAACACGTAAGATTTGAGGTTTGGGACCTTTTGTTGTTTATTTGCAATATTTCTATGTTTATTGCTCTTTTGTTTAGATGTTTGAATATTTTTAACAGGAGTGCTAGAAGATCTACTAATTGTCACTATATGTAGATGGTAGATGCAATAAAGAAATGGCAAGCAAAAGACGAGCACCATTGTCACATTTTTCGAATAGCAAAGAAGAATGAAGTTGATTATTTGCTGTGAGCTAATTTAGACCTTCATTGGCGTCATGTTTATATGAACATATTAAATAATATTGACCTCTAAAGTTCTGAATATTTAGTTTTTGTTAGTATTCAAATTCAAATGGCTCTGAGCACTATGGGACTTAACATCTGAGGCCCTCGGTTGGTTGGTTAGTTGGTTGTTTTTTGGGGAAGGAGACCAAACAGCGTGGTCATCGGTCTCATCGGATTAGGGAAGGAAGTCGGCCGTGCCCTTTCAGAGGAACCATCCCGGCATTTGCCTGGAGCGATTTAGGGAAATCACGGAAAAGCTAAATCAGGATGGCCGGACGCGGGATTGAACCGTAGTCCTCCCGAATGCGAGTCCAGTGTCTAACCACTGCGCCACCTCGCTCGAGGCCCTCAGTCCCCTAGAACTTAGAACTACTTAAACCTAACTAACCTAAGGACATCACACACATCCATGCCCGAGGCAGGATTCGAACCTGCGACCGTAGCGGTCGCACGGTTCCAGACTGAAGCGCCTAGAGCCGCTCCGCCACATCGGCCGGCTGTTAGTTTCATTTATCAGTTTTCGCTAGTATTGTTTTTGATTCTCCAGTGTATCTTGGAAATGTGACGTGATAGAGAAAAGCTGATATCACCAGTGAATGCAGGACCACAAAACTACGTAAATCCACGCAATTACAAATCAGATGCAAAAAAAAGTTTAAATTCGGCGACCAGTGTATAACCGCAGTACCATAATCACAGATTTGGATACTACGTACCAGATCACATGTTGCGCCTTCTCCTGGCCTGGAGCCATTTTGATGCACTCCTAGCCAGGTCTGCAACAAAGAACAAAGGAAGAAAATTTTGAGAGCTGCTAAACGTTTTACGACGAACCACGATCTCTGTATCTCAGAGGTTCGAAGTTGTGAGTTTTTGAAATGACAGCGAGACTTTATGGTCAAGTAACGGCGTACTAAGCTCATACAAGTACAGCTCCGCCGGTGTAATTTGGAGCCGTGCTACTCCTAGGGCGCAGCAGGACGCGTTAGCAAACGGTGTGGCGGGACGCGAGAGCGCATCGCAGGTTGCCGTTAACAGGCGCATCGGGCTGGATTACTGCGCCAGACGGGCAGGCCAGCGCCGTGCTGTTTTCGCTCGTAAATCGCGGCAAAGTGTTATATTCCCGGCGAAGCGATTTTGGCGCGGCAGTAGTGGCACATAAAACGCGAGCGCTTGCTACCTGTTGAGCCAGCCTGATACGTGATGTATTTTTATGGAAGCGATAGTGTGTATGACGCGGCTTTATCTGGTGGAGATCGGCCGCCTGCCGCCGCCGTGTTTTATTAGGCAGGCGCCACAAACGCAGCCACAGGTGTGGCGGCGGGTGACAGCCTGGACACTGCTCTCAGCAATTCCAGTCTGCTCAGCAGAATTCTCGGTTGCTTTGTACGCTGCCTCGTACTGGAGGTTGCGTGGAAAATAAAAAGAAAATAATTCCGTACTGTTAAGGCAACATAGAGAAAGATTGAAATTGATGTCGCAGGTAACCCCAGTGACACGCATACTTTTCCAATCACTGATTAGTGCATGGCAGAGGGTACCTCCCACTGTACCACGTATTAACGTTTCTTCCCGTACTGCTCGCTTAACGTTTCTTCCCGTTCTGCTTGCATGTGAAGCGCGTGGAAAAAACAGCTTAAATGCCTGTGTACGTGCTCCAAATAGAATACTCTTGCGAGCTTCACGAAAGTGGTTCGTAGGATGCTGAAGTGGCTGTTGGGCTGTTTGGAGAGAGAGGTATGGGGCAGTAGTGGTCCAGAATATGTCCAGTGATGTTTCCCGCTAGTGTAGAGCAGTGTCGTTGTTTATTATGACTTACGCCACACCGAATTTTGAATTATATATATATATATATATATATATATATATATATATATATATATATATAATATATAGTGCAGTGAATTACGTCAAAACAGTGCCAATATAAATAATGCAATATTGCACAACAGCTCCGTCAGTGATGCAAACGAAGCTTCTGGGACGCCAAAATAGCTGTGGTGTCACAATAAACGAGACACACCTACACACCAGCAGAAGACATCACTGAACATCAGATTCTCGCCAACCACTGCATGCCCCCTTTCCAAATACGCCGACAGTCACTCCAGCAACGAATAGGAAAATAAAAAATTCTACATTAATTTAGTATAAGACAGTTTATCAAATAAGTGCCTGGTAGCAAAAAATGCAAACAATTAATTATTCCACCCAGTCACGCTTCCCAACCGTAATCAGTATCACCACAACTAATTTGTAAGTAGATTTTCGCGGTATTCTTAGCGTCTATCTTCATGCGTTGCTAGTTTAGTGTTTTCAACTTATCCGTGCCGCTCTTACACGAATCAAATAAACAGTGAACATTCGCACTGTCCTTCTTTATATACCACCGTTAGTCCTATTTGTATGGTTTAACACACGTGAGCAATATTCTTGTGTAGGTCGCACGAGGACTTTCTAAGCAATCTCTTTTGCAGACTAACTGCATTTACCCACCTTCTTACCGCTGACCTAATATCTGTCACCTGTTTTACCTACAACTGAGCCTATGTGATAATTCCATTTCATATCGCCTCACATCGTCACAACCAGATATTTTTAAGTGGACCGACTGCATTTGTAACTTGATGAAATTGTCGTCATAGGATTTCGTTTTGCGAAGTGTGTAATTTCACGTCTCTGAACACCTTTCCTAGTTGCCAGTCCTTGCACTGTTTTTGAAATATTCTATCAAGATTTGTTTGGATGTTTGTGCGGTTTCTATCTTTATCAGTACTAGTAATGTATATAAACGTTTACTTCCTGCGTTGCTGAAATCAAGTAAAAAACAGCTTCTTCAGCACACCTTCATTCCTTTTTGTGATCTCATTTTGTGGAAACAGCTGTTTGTTTCAAGAAATTCACTTCATAGGCTGTCAGAATTTTCGCATCGTTTGCCTTTATTGCCAGGCGTCGCTTCATAGCACAATGACGTTCTTGTTAAGGTCTGATAAAGACGTGTTCTGTTGTGTTTGTTTTCTAGGAAGGGTTTCAACACATTATTAATCACTCCCATTGTTTTTGTACACCAGGTGGCTTTCTCAGTTCGTCTGTTTCTTCCAGAAAGGGTAGTTTACAGCCTAAATATGTGAACATATTCACTCTGTTTAGAATTTCAGTTTTCAAACGGATCTTATTTTGTGCTGGATACTATCCACAGAAGGCCACAGTTTTTTTTTTATGTTGATGTCCCTCCTCCCCCCCCCCCCTCTCTCTCTCTCTCTCTCTCTCTCTCTCTCTCTCTCTCTCTGTGTGTTTCCCTTTTCTGTCAGACCTACCCGGTAAAGGTCCCAGATTGACGAACAGTACTCAAGAGTCGGTCAAACAAGCGACTTGCAAGCCATTTTTTCCGTGGAAGAATTACATTACCTTAAGATTCTTCCTCGAATATCATTCTGGTACCTGCGTTTCCTGTTATTTGTTTTATGTGGCCATTCCACTTAACGTCGCTCTGGATAGTTAATCCTAGATATTTTACGCTTCTAGGCAGCTTCTCATCAATAATATAATTATACACTAGTGGATTTCTTATCCTTTGTGTGCGCAATGTGGTACATTTATTTAAGTTCAGGGTCCACTGCCAGAGCTTGCACCACTCATCAATCCTCCGCAGGTCTTTTGAAAACCAATACTGTCTTTTTGTGTTGACAACCGCATCATCTGCGAACAGTCTTAAAGAGCTTCCGATGCTTTTACTAGATCATTTATATGCATTGTAAATAGTAATGGCCCTATCACAGTTCTTTGAGGTACTACGGAAATTACTTTCACATCTGTCGATTTTGTTCCGTTAAGAGCGACTAGTTCCGTAAGTTTTCTGCCTATTATAGATACGTTCCTGGGGAACATGATTATCTATTAAGGGTGGCTGAAATATCCTCCAAAGCTGTCGAGAAGCTGTAAGATACCAGCCCCGTCATTGGACTTGCTTCTTACCGGCCAACAACCGACGGGAAGGACATAACTTGGTGCTTTCAAGTCTCGAACGCTAAACAATCGAATTGAGCCCCAATTTTTAAGTGAATTCAGTTAATCAGTCGTGTAGTGTTTAACGTTGACTACTTCGTAGAGTTATGTACTTACATGGATGTGGTGTCTGTTCTTTCGGACATGACCTGCAGCCGTCTAGAACGAAATTAGAATTACATATTAATACCTTCAGCTGCTGACGGGCGTTGATATGTATCAATGGGGACAGGTGAAAATGTGTGTCCCGACCGGGACTCTAACCCGGGATATCCTGCTTACGTGGCAGACGCTCTACCCATCTGAGCCACCGAGGGCACAGAGGATAGTGTGATTGCAGGGACTTTCTCGCCCACACCTCCCGCGAGACCCACATCCTCACCTTTTATGTCCACACACTACATTCGTAGTGTCCCTACATTCTTACCAAGTCCTCTAATAGTTCGGGTAATATGTTGTGCATCCGCACAGAAGAAGAAGGTCATGGCCGGTATTGCCAGAACTATATACTGATATGGATATGGTGTCTGTTCTTTCGGACAATGTCTTCCACGAGTAATGAGTGTGCTGAGTAGGGACACTACGAATGTAGTGTTCAAATGGCTCTGAGCACTATGGGACTCAACTGCTGAGGTCATTAGTCCCCTAGAACTTAGAACTAGTTAAACCTAACTAACCTAAGGACATCACAAACATCCATGCCCGAGGCAGGATTCGAACCTGCGACCGTAGCGGTCTTGCGGTTCCAGACTGCAGCGCCTTTAACCACACGGCCACTTCGGCCGGCTACGAATGTAGTGTGTGGACATATAAGGTGAGAATGTGGGTCTCGCTGGAGGCGTGCGCGAGATAGTCGCTGCAGTCGCACTATTCTCCGTGCCGTCGGTGGCTCAGATGGATAGAGCGTCTGCCATGTAAGCAGGAGATCCAGGGTTCGAGTCCCGGTCGGGGCACACATTTTCACCTGTCCCCAATGATATATATCAACGCCCGTTAGCAGCTGAAGGTATTAATATATACTTCGTAGAGTAGTTTACTGTTCTTGTGGCCTGTTATTGTGTTAGCTACGCTGAATGTTCTGTGTGTGTGTGGCTGTTATTACGTGTTTTGTTTGGACATAAAATACCTTGACCATGTAGTTGTGGAGTATTACAGGACAGGCCTAACGAGCGTTTTGTATTAATCGGTTACTTCAGGAAGACACTAGGCACGATGGCTGATGGGAGTAACAGAATTGACAAAAGTCACAAGGTATTGTGCGACCTTGCATAGGTATTCGCTTGGAGTGTGTCGTTGTCCCGCGTTGTTTTCCTTGTGCTGAGTTTTGTTTCGGGTGATGCACGTGCTACGGCTTGCGAAAGTCAGTACCGTCTGCTAATAAAGTTAGAGTAATGTCGCGCCGAGGATAAGCTGTAAGTGCCAGTCTATTATGTTCGATTTCTTTCGATTCAGGTAGCTCCCATCAGCCACCGCGCACAGTTTCTTGAAGAAGTGCGCAAATAAGTATATAGCAGCGTTTCTATTGTAGCACCGTCGACGTTTCCTCTCGTAAGCTTTTATTGTCCTGTCACTGCTTTGGTCTTATTACTGGGTCGTCTACATTTTGTTTCCGTAACAGTGTGGAGTGTGTGGTAAATTATAAGAACTGATGTTGCTCGGTTGGTTGATTTGGAAGGAGGGGGCCAAACAGCGAGGTCATTGGTCCGATCGGATTAGGAAAGGATGAGGAAGGAAGTTGGCCGTGCCCTTCCAAAGGAACCATCACGGCATTTGCCGGAAGCGATTTACGAAAATCACAGAAACTCAAAACCAGGATGGAGGGACTCGGTTGATGTTGTTCGATAGCTCAGTGGCATATGTCAATGTTTCCTGCAGCGGAGCGACATCGATAGCAATGTGGTCGATCTAAGTGCCCATTTGCTACAGAGGAGCGACATCGATCGACAGCATTCAACTTGATTTACATGCCCATTTCCTGCAGAGGAGCGACATCAACAACAATGTGCTCAGTCTACATGCCCAAACTATTCCAAGACGAATACTGCAGTGCGAAGATGGCCATCAGCAAACAAAGTGTAAAATAAGAAAAACCATCCTCAGATATTTTCGGAATGCTATCTCTTGTAACATATATCCACTGTCTTTATTACTGGAAGTGTAGTATAAAGTTGTCTGACTCTACCAACGACAATCCCGAGCACAATCTTATCACATAAGATATTTGCGATGTCTGTCAATTTACCGACGACTCCCTGCATCCATGTATGTGTGGGAGAGTAACGCTAGAGACGCGCAACGGCGTTTCGAATTGACGTCACTACTTTCAGCCCAGTCTGCCTAGTAGGAGGGCAGCAGCACTAGACAGTCGTCCATCCAGCCGATTCCGACAGTGGAATCGCAGAACGGATTGACAGCATTTTCTAGCAATATCAATTGGCTTGCATACAAAAAAAACTACAACATAACGTTGACGTCCTGTGGATAACGGCCATTTCACCAAGACTTGACTGACCAGCAGTTCCAGGAAGAATTACTTCTGTTCTGGGCTGGAATCACACTTTCAGGTCGAATTATTTGTCTGTGTAGCGGGCGCTGAAACTTCTATGGTCTTTTAAGGCGTCGCACACTAACCAGTCACCAAAGACCTCACTCAGAAAGTTTCTTACTGAACATTTTCACTGAAGTGTCAATGCTTTGATAAAGTGTAGAAAATTTATGTAATGAGTATATTAAGGTTTCTTTTATGCGATTGCATAAATTGAGTAAAAAATTGGTGCTTCCCATTCACGTTTTCTTCCTCCAGTCGGTACAAGTATGTTTTCTGTTACTTGTCACTTGTTTCATCAAGGATTTTTGCTGTTACTTATCGCTTATTGCGTCTCAGTACTGATGTTCACGTAAGAATTGTGGCGATGCGCAATGGTAGGTAGCAGTGTAAAGCGTGACGCTCCATCCAGCAGCGTCATTACGTCGCGCGTGTCTGCATCGTGCACTTCGGAATACACATAGAACATTTAGCATTGATTTTCTTGTGTTCGTTATGGCTGGCACAAAGCAGACGCAACAAGTTGTTACATTCAGAAGCGACGGCGATAGTTTTCCGAGCCTCTGTGGTGTTCTAGGAGAGAAAGAAGTCCAACGTGGCACTCTCTCCGCCTTCCCAGTTAGAGTTTACGCCGAATCCACATTCTGTACCCATTAGGCTGTTCATTCCATTAAACGCGTCCTGGTATTCTTCCTCACTTTCACTGAGGATAGCAGTGTCATCAACGAATCTTATCTTTCATCGGCGAATCTTATCATTAATATCCTTTCACTCTGAATTTCATTCCGATTCCCGAACCTTACTTTCGTTTCAGTCATTGCTTCTTCGGTGTATGGATTGAACAATAGGGGCGAAAGCCTGCATCAGCATCCTATATCCTTTTTAATCTGAGGGCTTTGTTCTTGGTCTTCGATTATAATTGTTTCCTCACGGTTCTTGTACATATTGTTTATCGTCGGTCTTTTCCTGTAGCTTTCACATATTTGCCTGGGAATTTCAATCATGTTACACAATTTTACACTGTACAACGCTTATACATTGTCGATGAATGATCATGGAACTGGTAAATTCGATTCAAATTATCCTGAACCACTGGACTAATTTCAGCCCAACTTGATTGTCTGCAAAGAAGCGCTGTCAGGATAAGAACAACCCACCTATGAAAGGCATGAGGTTAGCGGCGGCGTGAAAATGCAGTGTAGTCCATGATGCACGAATAGCCATACTGTAGTCATCCAGCATTAGAAAGTGAGAGCACTTAGACATGCGACAAACTTCGCACATAATTTCAAACTTTTACAAAACTTTTCGTCACTAACGATCCACACATAATGAGAAAGGAAAAAAGTTTATCGCTTACTACATTTTCGCTGCTCATGCAGTAAAACTACTGAATGACGTTTTAATTCATCAATTCTTTGGGGGTGTATATGTGACACATTTTGCACACAGTATTCACATATACCAGTGAACGTAACGGAAACAGTATATCATTGTACGATTCTTAGTTCAGGAGATTTGATGCCATAAACACTGAGATGAGATGCGTGAAAAACTGCATCATCATGCATGAAGTTTTGATTTAATACTAGTCAGAACACATTGCTCAAACAGTAACCACGTGTAAGACTGCATGCACTAGTGGGGTACCTGGGAAATTGTACAGCCCATACTTTAGGATGTACGACGTCATAAACATAGAGCTACGTGAAAATGAAACGGCAGGGTGAAATTCGCTAGACATACAGGTCAAATACATGTACAGATATGTGAAAAATTGTTAAATATATGCGAAATATTCTAGACGTGTGCGTGTGCGGGCAAACCCACGGGCGAAAAGCTCATCCTAAATTCCTGGAACGATTTCAGTGAAATTTGGTACACATGGTAGTGACAATCTGGAAAGTAATATTTATTGTTAGGGGTCAGAACCACCAGCGTCCGATTGGAGTGAGCATGATAACGTGGAGTGGATGGGGGAGGAGGAGACTGTGAAACAGCGTGGGGGAAGGAGAAAAGGCACAAACAGGAGGAGGAGGAGATGGACAGAGATAAGGGATGGGGAAATGAACAGAGAGCGGAGCGGGGGCGGTGGATAGAGAAGGGAAAGAGGAGATGGACAAAGACAGGAGGAGTAAGAGAGTGTCAGAGAGAGAGAGAGAGAGGAGGGGGGGGGGATAGGAGGAGATGAACTAATAGAAGATTGGAATAAAGACATACCCGGGCAAATGAAGCTCCCGGCAACGCCTGTATAAGACAGCAAGTGTCCGGCGCAGTTGTTAGATCGGTTACTGCTGCTACAATGGCAGGTTATCAAGATTTAAATGAGTTTGAACGTGGCACTATAGACGGCGCACGAGCGATGGGACACAGCATCTCCGAGGTAGCGGTGAAGTGGAGATTTTCCCGTACGACATTTCACTAGTACACAGTGAATATCAGGAATCCTGTAAAATATCAAATCTCCGACATCGCTGGGGTCGGAAGAAGATCCTGCAAGAACGGGGCCAACGACAGCTGAAGAGAATCGTGGAAAGTGACATAAGTGCAACCTTTCCGCAAATTGCTGCAGATTTCAATGCTGGGCCATCAGCAAGTGTCAGCGTGGGAACCATTCAACGAGACATCATCGACATGGGCTTTCGGAGCCGAAGGCTCCCTCGTGTACCCTTGATGTCTGCACGAGACGAAGCTTTACGCCTCGCCTGGGCCTATCAGCACCGACATTGGATTAAGAAACATGTTACCTGGAAACATGTTACCTGGTCGGGGCGGGTCTCGTTTCAGGTTCTATCGGGCGGATGGACGTGTACAGGTATGGAGACAACCTCATGAATCCATGGACCGTGCACGTCAGCAAGGGACTGTGCAAGGTGGAGGAGGCTCTGTAATGGTGTGGAGCGTGTGCAGTTGGGAGTGATGTGGAATCACTGATACGTCTAGACATGACTCTGACAGGTGACACGTACGTAAGCATCCTGTCTGATCCCCTACATCTATTCATGTCCATCATACATTCCGACGGACTTGAGCAATTCCAGCAGGACAATGCGACACTCCGCACGTCCAGAATTGCTACAGAGTGGCTCCAGGAACACTCCTCTGATTAATTTTAATAACCAACAGCCTCAGTTGCACCGTTTACCTAGAATTTACCATGTTTCAGTCGGGATGACCCAACCTTCTTCAGAATAAAAGTAACTATCGTTCGTCCATAGAGGACATCGTCAAGCTGAAACTACAAATCCATAAATTATCGTCAGACTGTAAAAACTTACCTGAAACTGCCTCGGCCCCACTTCGCGACCGCGTTGCGGCAGCCACGAGTGCTGTACTGGAACTGACCGTAGCGTCATGAGGCCCGCCAGGCGGACATAATACCTTGCGCCTGCACATAAACTGTATGATAGTTACTTGTTGTTAACTCTTGACCTTGAATTTACTAGTAAAGTGAAATAAAAAGTATAGCTGAGGAAAAGGGCGTACATGTTGTCCTGTGCAGAACGTACTTAGATCGATTGCCTTAACATTTATGGAGTATTCATTGGTCATTATGTGGGGAAGACATCACATGTTTACAAGGTTTGGCCTACCTAGGAAAATTTTGTGCTTAAGCACGAAGGTTAATCACCTAAAAAGAACTTAGGAGTGGGAAGGATAATATAAAGCCAACATCGTCATTGTTATGACTAGGTCTAGAAATTTTTAAGACGTAATTGTTAAGGACTTGCTTAGATATGGTTGCAACGCACGGACATCCTATTGACCTAGCACACAAGTGGTCATGATTGAACTTATGAACAAGTCTATATCTAATCCGTAACATCCAGCAATACGGGACATATAAAATAGATGGTCATTATTCAAGATCAGTATATTTGATCTGAAATGGTCTAGAATCAAGTCAAAAACTAATGCATGTGCCGGATTGAGCTTCTTGACGAAGTTATGGTTATGAGTTGCAGAAAACACTAAAGTAGGGGATAATGTGGCGGAAATGAGGTACTCAATTTGCCATCATGGAGGTGATCCACACACATATGTAAAAACTGTTTATGGACCACTGCCATCAAAATTCGGGCCTGGTGACCATTGCCATTGAACTTAGGGAATGACAACGGAAATATGTTTAAAGCTAAGACTTGGCGAACATTTCTCCAGTCAACACACTTAAAATAATTGACCGACATAGTTCAATCTGTACTTAAGGAACTAAACGGGCCTCATGACGCTACGGTCAGTTCCAGTACAGCACTCGTGGCTGCCGCATCGCGGTCGCGAAGTGGGTCCGAGGCAGTTTCATATAAGTTTTTAGTCCGACGATAATTTATGGAGTTGTAGTTTTAGCTTGACGATTTCCACTATTGACAAACGGCGGTTACTGTTATTCTGAAGAAGTTTGGGTTATCCCGACTGAAACCTAGGTAAATTCTAGGTAAACGGAGCAACTGAGGTTGTTAGTAATTAAAATTAATACTTAACACAGTTATTGACAGGGCCGCGAAATGTTGAAAATATTACACTCCTCTGAGTTTGAACGCTTCCACTGGCCACCAAACTCCCTAGACGTGAACATTATTGGGCATATCTGGGATGCCTTGCAACACGCTGTTCAGAAGAGATCTCCACCCCCTTTTACTCCTACGGATTTATAGACTGCCCTGCAGAATTCATGGTTGCAATTCCTTCCACCACTAGTTCAGACATTAGTCGAGTCCGTGCCACGTCGTGTTGCGGAACTTATGCATGTTCACGGGGGCCCTACACGGTGTACCAATTTCTTTGGCTCTTCAATGTATATAAGCTGTAAGTTAACTCGTACGAGGCCGTGTCTTTGCAGTGAACGATAATGGGTGTCCAGAGACTTTTGGGTACGAAGCGTAGTAGTGAAGAAGATAACACGGTGCAGGGAGCGCCATAAAGCGCCTGCCGCCGCGCGTCTGGAGCAGAGCCGGCGTGTGGCATGTTCCGGCATCGGCGCGCTGGCTCGGGTGCGGGCGCCTGAATAATGCAGCCCCGTCAGCGGGCGCGTGTTAATTAAGCCGCGCTTCATCGCCCGCCGCAAAAGAACAACCGAAATTATAAAAGGGAGGCAGGCCAAGGCGGGGCCGGAGGGAGCCGGGCCGGCCGCGCTGCCGCGGCTCGCGTGCGCCGCCGGCTGCAGTCCAAATGTAATTTCCTGCGAGAGCCGCCAGAATTAAAACCCGCCAGCTGCCCGCCGCCGTCTGATTTGGCGCATCCTCGCTGCACCTGCCGCTGCGACGCTGCGCACCCCGTGTCTGCAGATCCTGTCTGCAGTCTATACTGCGGTGCCGTGCTTCGTGAAAAAATACGCCAACACATGTGTTGCACAAACGAAACTCGTCCAGCGACGTGGGAAATAAGAAACTGCTTCATTACCTGAGTAAAGGTCGATTCACAGTGGACGTCAGTTGAGCGGAACGGAACTGCGATGCCAATACTGCGATCACGCAAGTAAAAACGTCAACAAAACATCACATCACTCGGGTCGGTACCGAACGGTGAAAATGGGGTTATAAGCCGCTAACGGCAAATATTTTTGCATTCGTTTAAAATTTCATAATTCTGAATTCATCCAGATGAATAGTCGACATAAATGGCTCTGAGCACTATGGGACTTGACATCTGTGGTCATCAGTCCCCCAGAACTTAGAACTACTTAAACCTAACTAACCTAAGGACATCACACACATCCATGCCCGAGGCAGGATTCGAACCTGCGACCGTAGCAATAGTCGACATATAATCGCTTTTCACAGCGATGTGTAGTAGTAGTTCTGTGAGTGAGTTATCCTTTTTTTAAAATATGAAACACATCTGAATCGCCCTGTAAAACTGTTCTCGGTCCTGTCGTATTAATGTGACCACCAGCAGTAGCACTACAGGGTATATAAAACGTGTCGGGGTACGCGCGAAACAGTGCAGTCGTTGTCGTAATGCTGAAACGGAGCTCAAATGGTTCAAATGGCTCTGAGCAGTATGGGACTTAACTTCAGAGGTCATCAGTCCCTGAGAACTTAGAACTACTTAAACCCAACTAACCTAAGGACATCACACACATCCATGCCCGAGGCAGGATTCGAAACTGCGACCGTTGTACTCGCGCGGTTCCGGACTGAAGCGCCTAGAACCGCTCGGCCACCGCGGCCGGCGAAAACGGAGCCATTTAGATCTAAAGCGCATGGCTGAAAGCGTTTCAGAAACGGCCAATTTTGAAAACTGTTCGTGTGTCGCCGTGCTTAAAGTACACTGTGCTTCGGAAAATGGCGCTATCCACAATCGGCAAAACTGTGGTGCGCCACGGATGACACGAGTGAACGACGGCGGTGGGTAAGTGAACGACGGCTGCGGGTATGTTTACGGGTGAATTGAGGTGCAACTGTTGAGCAACTGACCGGCCAGATGAACCAACATTGTGTCCTCAACGACCGTTCAGCGAACGTTGCTGCGTAAGGCCCTCCGTAACAGCCGCCTTGTTCTTGCATCTACGCTGAATTCTCTTCATCGCTGGCAAAGACTGGAATCTGCACATTAATACCGCAATTGGATGTGGTGACAGATGAATCGTGTTTCCCGCTCCATGGAACAGATGGCCGTTGCCATGTACGGCATGGAACACGTGAAAGCAAACAACCTGCAGCAATCATCGCAAGGGTTCAGGTCGGAACAGGGAGCGTTATGGTCTGGCGAATGTTCTCACGCCTTTCCCTGGGCGATCTCATAATTCTGGAGAGCATAGTGAATCAACACAAGCCTACATCTGTCCTTGGGGACCATGTTGACCCATACATGCAATTTGTTTTCCATCGGCACAGCGGTATCTACGACCAGCGTCTCACACAGGTCACAGTGAGCGTGCTTGGTACCAAGAGCACCAGGATGAGTGTTTCTGTACTCCTTAGGGCAACAAACTCCCCGAATTTAAACCCAATTGAGAATCTGTAGGACCATCATGACTGAGCTGTACGCGCCATAGATCCTCACACGAGAAACCTTGAGCAGCTGAGTAAGGCACCGGAGTCGGCATGGCTCAACATACCTGTCAGTACCTTTCAGGACTGATTCTCTTCCTGCACCTCTCAAAGTGGTCCGTGATGCAGAAGGAGGTTATTCAGCCTTTTGCCAGGTGGTCACATTAATGTGACTGAAAAGTGTATTTACACTCCTGGAAATTGAAATAAGAACACCGTGAATTCATTGTCCCAGGAAGGGGAAACTTTATTGACACATTCCTGGGGTCAGATACATAATATGATCACACTGACAGAACCACAGGCGCACAGACACAGGCAACAGAGCATGCACAATGTCGGCACTAGTACAGTGTATATCCACCTTTCGCAGCAATGCAGGCTGCTATTCTCCCATGGAGACGATCATAGAGATGCTGGATGTAGTCCTGTGGAACGGCTTGCCATGCCATTTCCACCTGGCGCCTCAGTTGGACCAGCGTTCGTGCTGGATGTGCAGACCGCGTGAGACGACGCTTCATCCAGTCCCAAACATGCTCAATGGGGGACAGATCAGGAGATCTTGCTGGCCAGGGTAGTTGACTTAAACCTCCTAGAGCACGTTGGGTGGCACGGGATACATGCGGACGTGCATTGTCCTGTTGGAACAGCAAGTTCCCTTGCCGGTCTAGGAATGGTAGAACGATGGGTTCGATGACGGTTTGGATGTACCGTGCACTATTCAGTGTCCCCTCGACGATCACCAGTGGTGTACGGCCAGTGTAGGAGATCGCTCCCCACACCATGATGCCGGGTGTTGGCCCTGTGTGCCTCGGTCGTATGCGGTCCTGATTGTGGCGCTCACCTGCACGGCGCCAAACACGCATACGACCATCATTGGCACCAAGGCAGAAGCGACTCTCATCGCTGAAGACGACACGTCTCCATTCGTCCCTCTATTCACGCCTGTCGCGACACCACTGGAGGCGGGCTGCACGATGTTGGGGCGTGAGCGGAAGACTGCCTAACGGTGTGCGGGACCGTAGCCCAGCTTCATGGAGACGGTTGCGAATGGTCCTCGCCGATACCCCAGGAGCAACAGTGTCCCTAATTTGCTGGGAAGTGGCGGTGCGGTCCCCTACGGCACTGCGTAGGATCCTACGGTCTTGGCGTGCATCCGTGCGTCGCTGCGGTCCGGTCCCAGGTCGACGGGCACGTGCACCATCCGCCGACCACTGGCGACAACATCGATGTACTGTGGAGACCTCACGCCCTACGTGTTGAGCAATTCGGCGGTACGTCCACCCGGCCTCCCGCATGCCCACTATACGCCCTCGCTCAAAGTCCGTCAACTGCACATACGGTTCACGTCCACGCTGTCGCGTCATGCTACCAGTGTTAAAGACTGCGATGGAGCTCCGTATGGCACGGCAAACTGGCTGACACTGACGGCGGCGGTGCACAAATGCTGCGCAGCTAGCGCCATTCGACGGCCAACACCGCGGTTCCTGGTGTGTCCGCTGTGCCGTGCGTGTGATCATTGCTTGTACAGCCCTCTCGCAGTGTCCGGAGCAAGTATGGTGGGTCTGACACACCGGTGTCAATGTGTTCTTTTTTCCATTTCCAGGAGTGTATATCACGTGCCCCTTCTATGAGTCGTCCGGCGTATTTGCTCTGTTTTGGCAGATATCTGCAATTTTGCTTTTGCTTTGTGTAGCTGGAGTCAGCCCAAGCAAATAGTGCTCATTGCGTCTTTCATGCGACACCCATTGTCGACAGAAAGCATCGGTTTGTTTCCCGTTACAAACAAAATGATTCTTAAAGCAGAATTTTATGTACCCATTCCATAGAGCGGTCACGAATTAGTCTAGTTTCATCGGTATTAATGAATAGGGACAGTAAAACATGAAGAATAACCAGTGCTCTAGCAGCGACAGCACTGTCCTGCTGACTTCTGTCGCCATGCGGCAGCACTGCTCAGTTGCTGCTGGAATAGGTAAAGTGCCGACATTTCCAGTGAGTGCCTAATTCCGCGTAGCTGAAGATCTCCCTTGTTTGGAGCTACGTTCCGTACCAGTAGCGAAGTTCATTCTATACGCCATTGTGTGTTTGGTGCCGGTGGTGTTAATGTTTCGTTCTCCACAGCTTTTTTTTATTTTGTGATCAAAATATACGTTTTCTACAGAATTCAGTTGGAACTCCTTCCTCGAGTCGGGTAACACGTACTTTCAAATTATTTCATATCAGATCGTAATATGAACATGCTCTTTTTTATGTAATAGATAAAATACACTTCCAGCGTTCACTTAAGGGTTAGGTTGTGCCTACCTGGAAGTAAGGCGTGGTCGCTAATAGCGGTTAGCAGTAAGTTGCAATATTTCTGGTATCCGAAATTTGTCGTCAGTTTATACAAACAGGTGTTCTGACTTTTATTTCAGATGCCACCTTTCCAGTGTTTGAGAGACAAGGCTTTGGGCCATTGATGGGTTAGGCATATTGCAGAGCTGGAACAATGGAAGTGGCTGCATATACTTGCAAAAAATGTGGCATTATCCTTTTGACCTCCTGGTTTTTTCAACTGTGGATTTTCGTCCTCAGCAATCTGCAGGAAATGCGGATAATGGTTCACAAGCTACAGCAGGACCACTGTCCACTGAAGTTAATGGAATGCAAAAACCAGCTGTTTGTACTTTTGAAATCAGCCCATTTGCTGTACTTCCATTATCAACCCAACACCATGAGCAGGTAACTCAGTCGTGTTGACGTCATCTTTTAATAAAGATTTGGAGCAGTCAGTGGATAAAGAGAAAAAGAAAACAAGTACCAAGACTACAGGGAAGACACCACCTTCAACAAAAACTGCTCCAGGACCTTGATTTGATGCATCTGATACACCTTCAACATCTGGGGCTACCAAAAGGGAGCGCTTCGTAAGAAAGAACTAGAGAGCCACTAAACAGCAGCATCGTGATGAGGAAGACTGATTCAACTCGTTGATGAAAGCGATGTTGAAAGATTCCTCATCTGAATACGAAGAGCACAAGGAGACCTAGATTAAATGCAGCGATTGCTTTCGCTGGTGCTATGAGCATTGCGCAGGTGTCGACGATGATACTCAAAAAGTTTCTAAATGTGACTTCGGTATCACAAAGCACAAAGACAGCATTTTTCTTGTTATGGCTGATACATCTGCAGAGTAACAGACAGTTATGCAGCAGTCTTTACCTTTGAAAGAAAAATTTGGTGCGAATAAACGCTTCGTCACTGATTCTTCAAATTTTAGTGTTCTTTTTCCAACCTTTGATTGGGAAACCTGAAATTAGGAACCAAATTTTCCGAACGGAAAAGTTACACGTTTTAATTCTGTATTCAGCTGTTACAGAAAGAGAAAATATTCGGAATTTTCAGGGTCATAGTTAATATTCCCTAGTAACAGCATAAAACATTTTCCGTAATTTAAAGACTGCTAATTCACTGGTAATTTTAAAATTACTGTCCCTGTTAACACATACACATTAAACGAATATCGCAATAGACTGTCATCCGTCGTTGCCATAGCAGTTGTCATCCTTCAGTCAAAAATAAAGTCTGTTGTGTACGTACGACACAAGTAGATCGCTGCTACGCGAATAGGTGCGACGAGGATAGGTTATTTCCCATGCTAGCAGACGACGTCAGTGTCAAAACTTTCTTCCTGAGAACCCTTGTTCATGTTTCGTAACTGCTCTCCAGTATTCAAACATTTTGAAGGCCGACACACTCGTTCAGTAATGCAACACATCTTTTTTCTGAAAGCGGCTTGGTTTTATTCAGAATCCCAATACACCTTATTAATCCTCATTATTTTGGCTGCAAAAACCTATTTTCAACATAATCTCCGTTCAATGTGATGGCCTTACGCAACCTTACTGCGAGAGCTAGTATGTCCGCGTAGTACCACTTTACTAGCCAATGCCAGAACCAATGTCTTGCTGTATCAGTAACCTCCCTATCATCCACGTACTGCTTCCTGCATCCTTCATTGGGCTAACCGATGGAAGTCGGAACGTGCGAGATCAGGGTTGTAGGGTGGATGAGGAAGAACAGTCCAGTGAAGATTTTTGAGATCCTCTCGGGTATGCAGACGTATGTAATGCCTTACGTTGTTATGGAGAAGTTTGTTCGCATTTTCTGTGGCGACGAACACGCTGAAATCGTTTCTTCAACTTCCCAAAGGCAGCACAATACATTTCGGAGTTGATCGTTGCACTGTGAGGAAGGACATTAAAGAGAATAACTCCTTCAGAGTCCCAGAAGACCGTCGTCATGACTTTACCGTCTGCGGCTGCTGCTTTGAACTCTTTCTTTGGAGGGTAGGTGGACTGGCGCCACTCCACGGCCTGCAGTTTTGTATCTGCTTCGAAGCGATGAATCCATGTTTCATTGCCTGTGATGATGATTGACCAAAAATTGTCTCGATAAGCCTGTAACTGGCAAGCATTTCCGCACAGATGGTCCTTGGTTGCTCTTTATGGTCTCCTGTTAGGCAGCGCGAGGAACCCAACGGGGGCACACCTTTTCAGCACCCCAACTGGTGGACGAGTGTGTTAACCTACCAACAGAGGCGTCCAGTTGTTCAACGAGGTGTTTGATTGTGAACCGTCGATGACATTGAGTAAGAATGTCCGCACATCCGAGCAGTGCAGGAGTATCACCTGTGTGCGGACGATCTGTACGCGGAAGATCAGACTGGTTTGCGCGACCTTGTTGCGATCATAACAGACGTCTCGTCCAACGATTAGGTCTCCTTAGACATTACGCAAGCGCCTACTAATATCTGCGATCCTCTGGTTTTCTGGGCAAAAAAATGGCTCTGAGCACTATGGGACTTAACATCTGAGGCCATCAGTCCCCTAGAACTTAGAACTACTTAAACCTAACTAACCTAAGGACATCACACACATCCATGCCCGAGACAGGATTCGAACCTGCGACCGTAGCAGTCGCGCGGTTCCGGACTACAGCGCCTAGAACCGCATGGCCACCGCGGCCGGCTTTCTGGGCAAAGAAACTCAATGACAGCTCTCTGCTTGGAACATACACTATGTGAAGAATCCAAAAACATACGTTTTTCATATTAGGTGCATTGTGTGGCCTTCTACTGCCAGGTACTCCATACAGGGACCTCATTAGTCATTAGACATCGTGAGAAATAAGAATGGGGCGCTCCGCGGAACTCACGGACTTCGAGCGCGGTCAGGTGATGGGGTGTCACTTGTGTCATACGTCTGTATGCGAGATTTCCACGCTCCGAAACATTCCTAGGTCCACTGTTTCTGACGTTATAGTGAAGCGGAAACGTGAAGGGACACGTACAGCACAAAGGCGTAGAGACCGACGTCATCTGTTGAGTGACAGAGACCACCGACAAATGAAGAGGGTCGTAACGTGTAATAGGCAGACATTTATCCAGGCCATCACACAGGAATTCCAAACTTCATCACGATCCACAGCAAGTACTATGACAGTTTGGCGGGAGGTGAGAAAGCTTTGATTTCATGGTCGAGCGGCTGCTCATAAGCCACACATCACGCCGGTAAATGCCAAACCACGCCTCGCTTGGTGTAAGGAGCGTAAAAGTTGGACGATTGAACAGTGGAAAAAACGTCGTATGGAGTGGCGATCACGGTACACAATGTGGCGATCCGATGGCAGGGTGTGGGCATGACGAATGCCCGGTGAACGTCATCTGCCACCGTGTGTAGTGCCAACAGTAAAATTCGGAGGCGGTGGTGTTATGGTGTGGTCGTGTTTTTCATGGAGGGGGCTTGTTTTGCGCGGCACTGTCACAGTGCAGGCCTACGTTGATGTTTTAAGCACCTTCCTGCTTCCCACTGTTGAAGAGCAATTCGCGGATGGCGGTTGCATCTTTGAAGACGACCGAGCACCTGTTCATAACGCACGGCCTGTGGCGGAGTGGTCAGACGACAATAACTTCCCTGTGATGGACTGGCCTGCACAGAGCCCTGACCTGAATCTTATAGAACACTTTCGGGATGTTTTGGAACGCCGACTTTGCCAGGCTCACCGACCGGGATGCATACCACCCCCTAAGTGCAGCACTCCGTGAAGAATGGGTAACCATTCCCCAAGGAACCTTCCAGCACCTGATTGAACGTATGCCTGCGAGAGTGGAAGTTGTCATCAAGGCTAAGGGTGGGCGAACATTATATTGAATTCCAGCATTACCGATGGAGGGCACCACGAACTTGTAAGTCATTTTCAGCCAGGTGTCCAGATACGTTTGATCACTTAGTGTACCTCCGTTATAGACGCCATTTTGTACGCTACGTATACCACCGCCACCTATCGGTACTGCATGAAGGTATAGGGGCTGAAGCGTGAATGTTTGCGAGGTTCCATAACAAATTCCGCATTTTTTCAACCGAAATTGGCTGAGGAAAAAAAGCCGAGAAAGAAAACTTTTACGTTGCTTTTTGAAAGTCCCTCGTAGTCCCGAACTAAGTTTTCTCAACGAGAATATGTCAATTCCTTGTCGTCTCAGTGGGCTGCATCCTTGACTATTGTGTACGACAGAGCCGGTGTCGAGGGGGAGTATTTTGTCCTGCCTGGAGACGATTGGCTGGTCTTTGCTTAGTCTTCGTAAATAGGTTGTTGTTCAGGCCAACAATGCTGATTTTAAGGTCGGTTGTCGTTCGCATAAGACGGGTATTTTGCAGCACATCATGGAAATAATGAAAATCGTTGCAGGAGGATCTCTTTTCTGTAGTGCGCTTTTGAGGGAGCAGGAAATGACGGATGGAAACACCTCAAACCGTTACTGACGCTGCTTGGAAGTCGCGAAATCGGGAAAAGTGAGTCCGCAGCAATGGCAGGGTGTAGCAGCTGAGGCAAGTCTTGTGCATTTAGGGCGTTGGTGGTGTTTCAAAACCTGAGTCGAGAGTTAGTGACCCTTCATTATCAACAAAGTTATTGTTTTCAAATACAGAAAGACTATAAGAACCTTAAGTGCATCGAATTGCTCGAGTACGTTTCCGGTTTTCTCGGTGTGTTTTGCGGTTTAATGGGCGTGCAAGTGCTCGCTAGGAAGAGGCAGCTTATAAGAGCGTGACGCCGTTATCTAGCTGGAGGTAGTGTGTAACGAACGAGGCGGACTGGCCGAGGTCTAATTGAAGGCAGTAAATTACATCGGTTACCGTGGAAACTTGGAGTTCGGTGTTTTTGTATGCCTTTGGACCAATTGACGTCGAACTGCATTCCTGTTTTCTTGTTGTCGGGATTATCCGCGGCAATCGCTAGCAGCCAGCCGTTGGCGGTGTTACTGCTAGGTAGCGTACATTTTCCAGTCCAGTGGTCGGATCTTAGAATTTTTCATCTCAGTATTACAGACCAGACGTGATATTATCGGAGGGGCATTTCCTTTATTGGCACATTTATAGGCCATATGGAATGGTAACACAGATGCTCGTGGAACTTAAATGGGAATCTTTGGAAGAAACAGGACGTAGTTATAACGAAACACTGTGCTAAATGTAGAGAACCTTATTCAAAGAAGACTGTGTGACTATTCTGCTGCCAGCATTTGTGCATCTCACGTGAGAATCATGAGAAAAAATGAGACCAGGGCGTGTACGCAGGCATGCAGTGAATTTCCCTCTCTCAGTATGCTGGTGCGATAGGACAGAAAATCGCTAATACTGGAAAGAGGTACCCTGACCCACGCACTGTACAGCGGCATACGGAGTTCTTATGTGTCATATTGACCAGAAAATAAGGTGCACCTTAATTTTTAAAGGGGAAATTTAAAATAATATTCGCAATATGATCACCCATAATCAGGTTTTTGTGTTGTAATATAGATAAGTTGCATAGCATTACTCCTGCTAACTACTCAAGCATCAACTTTAGGATATTTCCCAGCTTCTGGCCTGCAGGGTTTCTATGATGAGACGACAGTATTCAGTTTATTCTCCATCGCGACCCAGCACAGCACATAAGATTCGTCCCAACCAAGTTTTCTGATCATTTCGCTGTTACATTTACTCTTCGCATCAAAATTTTAATTTGTAAAGATAATCATTTATTCTCACATTTTGTCCATCTGTAGCTGTTGACACAAAGAAGTGTACTGCAATCTTCGGGAACACGGAAAAGTACCACTAATTCTTTATATCGAGTACTTTCGTATCGATTCCCACACTTTTCTAATCAATATTTTTCAGCGGATACTCTTATTCAAAAATGGTTCAAATGGCTCTGAACACTATGGGACTTCACATCTGAGGTCATCAGTCCCCTAGAACTTAGAACTACTTAAACCTAACTAACCTAAAGACATCACACACATCCATGCCCGAGGCAGGATTCGAACCTGCGACCGTAGCAGTCGCGCAGTTCCGGGCTGAAGCGCCTAGAACCGCTCGGCCACCGCGGCCGGCACTCTTATTCATGTCAGTACTTTATAGCAGGTATCGTATCGAATGATGCTATTAATGGTTAGATACATTTTTATTATCTACGCAAAATGTTAGCATCGTGACTCTGTTCCAACAGTTTCAAAAGTTGAACCCCCAAGTACCTACCGGCGAACTGATGAAGAAGCGGTGTGCTTGCGAGCGACAGAAAGAGTATATAAAAACATTTGCGACCCTTCGCCAGGAGACAGAATGACGCCTTGTGAAGTGGAACTTGGCTGTATTTTGATAAAGAGGATAGTAATGAAATGAGGTGTAAAATCCATTCCAAAAAAATTGAAGTCTTCGGAAAATACTACAAAAGCAATGTCTAAACTGAACTGAAAAAAAGAAAAAAAAAAAAGGAAATTCGAATTCGGGGAAAGATATTACATAACATTAGATTTGCTGTGATATTGTTCTGTTTGGAAATAGAGTATTATAGAACATCTCAACTATTAGTTAGATAATTTGAGTTTTTCTGCTCCGAACTTGGTCTAAAAATGAACTACAAGAAAACGAAGATCATGATGAATGAATGGACACCGGAGGGAAATATAGTCTGTGTGTCGGAAGCACGCACCTGTAAAGGGCAACAGAGTATAACTGTCTGCTTCAGCTTGTGAATATAAAAGGAGACTTAAAACCAGAAATATTTCGACATACTAAATTGAGCTTGCAAGCGTACGGAAAATACTCTTCAAACTCACAGTAGCTGAGAGAGGAAAGGAAAGATAAATTTGTTGGGGTACACAAGGAAAGACAGAAAGAAAGCTATCGACATCAGACGTACAACAGAGGTCAGTAACATACTGGGTAGTGGTGGTAAGTTCCTGTGGGACCAACCTGCTGAGGTCATTGGTCCCTAGATTTACACACTACTTAATCTAACTTAAACTTACGCTAAGGACAAAACACACACACACCTTGCTCGAGGGAGGACTCGAACCTCCGACGGGGGGAGCCACGAGGACAGTGGCAAGGCGCCTTTGACCGTGCGGATACCCCGCGCAGCACATAATGGGAACAGTAAATACCTTGAAATGGTAATGAAGTGATAGTGTCGCTCGAAGAAATGATGGGAGATTGTCGAAATAAATACTAGACCGGAGCCCGAGTACGTAGATTCACTTGGCAACGGGACACTCAAATTCGACAGAAGCAGAAGAACCTGCTGAGATCCTATTATGCACGCCGACTCGAAGAGGCCACATCACCGAGTCAGTTTGCTAAAGATGATGGTGGTAATGATGATTAAAAAGACACATGACGACATTGTTGGAAAGAGGGCGTAAATCAAAAAATATACTTTTAAGATAATCAAGTTTCGAAAATTATGGTATTAAAAAGGGAGAGTATTGAATCTTTTTATCAACGACAAGTATCGTTATTTCAGTCTACCGATTTTTTTATGAATACGATACTGTTTTTTCGAAACTACTGACCAGTGAAGCAGCAATAGATTTCGTTCGATACTGTTCCCCAGTCGTGTTATCCCAGCGCCTTGCAGAACAGCCGCCTCATCTGTTGGCAGCACGGTTGCTGAGCGGCAAGTGAAGGAAATCGTGTGAAGGAACGCCGCTTGCTGGGAACAGGTGCAACTTTTCGCCGTCCCTGCCCATCGGATCGAGCGGCTCCATAGACGGGCTGGCCCGGATGAGGCGGCACGCTTTGTGCGAAAAAGCACACACGGCGACGTGCGGCCTGCTGCATTATTCATACGGCGACAGGCGGGCACGCACCTGGTCGCCAGCGCCAGCTAGCGGCCCGCCGGACCAGATGACACTTCGCCTGCTTTCCTCATTAGGACCCGCCTTACACGAGCCATTTTCTGCTCAAAATAGACTACTCGTCGTAGGTACGCGTCACGTGCCTGCGTGTAGATCACCGCCAACCTCTTCGCGACTGGCTTAGGGACGTAAATACTCAAGTGACTGTGCCCAGTGTAGAGTTCCACAATTCCGATTTTCGAATGGCTCTGAGCACTATGGGACTCAACATCTGAGGTCATCAGTCCCCTAGAACTTACAACTACTTAAACCTAACTAACCTAAGGACATCACACACATCCACGCCCGAGGCAGGATTCGAACCTGCGACCGTAGCAGTCAGGCGGTTCCGGACTGAAGTGCCTAGAACCGCACGGTCACGCGGTCGGCCACAATTCCGAGTATGCTGCAGACTGCGCTTGCGCAAAAACACGGGAATGTGGCGTCCTTTGTCGCAATAGTTACGCACTGTCGTAGTAGTTATGAAGAGGTGAAGAGACCAGCGTGCAGATTCGCATCAAAGCAGTTTTCGGATTGAAGGCACAAAATCAGTGTATGTATTAAACCGGGTCCTAGAAACGACAAGGAGGTTTTGTCCCGCCGTAGCCCTCATTGATTCACAAACCCACAGCAGTCCACCCACCCCACCGCCGCCCCACACCGAACCCAGTGGACGCAGCCCCCGCCCCTCCCCGGGAACGTCTCTTACTAGACGACTGAAACCTCAAATGTTTGCGTGGTAGAGTAATTATGGTGAACGCGTACGTGGAAACGATTTTTGCGCAGCAGTCGCCGACACAGTATAACTGAGGCGGAATAAGCGGAACCAGCCCGCATTCGCTGAGGTAGTTGGAAAACCGCCTTTAAAAACCATCGACAGGCTGGCCGACACACCGGACCTCGACACTAATCCGCCAAGCGGATTCGTGCCGGGGACTGGCACGCCTTCCCACTCGGGAAGCAGTGCGTTAGCCGGGTGGGCACAAAAACATTAATATTGGATGACCAGTCAGCACGTATGCAGCCAGAAATCGCAACGGTATTTACGATGACTGTGTCGGCAGAGGTAATTTTAAGGTGGTACTTTACTGCAGCTTCCCTCCGCAGCAGCCGGAAATGACTGCCAGTCATAACTGCTTACGTATTTCGTTGAAAAAATGCCCACCGCAGCTAGGAAACCACGTACAAAAAAAAAAGTGTGAAATCTTATGGGACTTGACTGCTAAGGTCATCAGTCCCTAAGCTTACACACTACTTAACCTAAATTATCCTAAGGACAAACACACACACCCATGCCCGAGGGAGGACTCGAACCTCCGCCGGGACCAGCCGCACAATCCATGACTGAAACCACATACAGTGGTTTGTTATTAGCCTCTGTGAAAGGAACACGCATGTCTGTTCACCATCGATTGTGAGACAGATCCAGCGTTTTTGTTGTAAGAGGACGAAGAAGAAGAGGAAATTTTGAGTATGCTAACTAGATCAAGCTGTAACAGCATATTCCAAATTCTTCCACACATTACACTGTAGAAAATACTGCAGCCAGCCACAATTTTTTTTCAGATGATTTTGTTGTACCGTTATTAGTTTCGGTTGTATGGCTATCGTTAGATGGTAGCGTCGATTTCTTCTCAGGGTTTACATTTGTGCCCTAAAATATAACAATATTTTACACTTATTTAAATGTAAAACTATGTAATCACAAAAACTTTGTTGTACGGGTTGTATCAAAAAGAAGCATCCGATTTCGCACGTCTATATTTCTGCCAATAATAAACATATACAATGAATTTTGTTTTTTATCAGCGGGAAACGCAAAATTTTTCTCTCTTTCATACCTTTTCATAGGTGATCAGTATGCCCCCCTTCAGATGCAAGGCGTATGTCAATGCGGTATTCAAATTGTTCCTACACTGATGCGAGCATTTCTTGAGTTCCAGCTTCCACAGCTGCTCTTATGCGATGTCCCACGGCTGCATCATTTGCTCCAGTGCGACCTAACCATCGTTCAGTAATCCTTCGATTTAAAAATTCCTGCACTTCCAGATGTCAGTGTGGCGGTGCCCCATCCTGTTGGTAAATGAAGTGAAGTTCTCAAGCATATCGAGATATGTGCTTCCTGTAACTGTGCACTCGGCAAAGAAAAATGGACCATACTCCTTTTCCCGCGGAACTGCACAAAACACATTAAATTTTGGAGAGTCCCTCTCATGTTGTACAACTTCACGTGGTTGTTCCGTACCCCATAATCTCACATTATGACGGTCCACCTTTCCATTTAAATGCCTCGTCACTAATCACTAAGCGTGGAACAAAACTGTCATCCTTCATCTTGCCAAGAACGGAATTACAGAACTCCACACGTTGCTGTTTGTGACCTTCATGAAGAGCTTGCAGTACCTGGATTTTGTATGGTTTCATTTGTAAACGTCGACTCAAAAACGCCAGACGGACATTGGGGGAATGTTGATCTGTCGAGCTGCTCGACGAACGGTTTTCTGCCGACTCCTTACGAAACTATGGCGGATGCGTTCGACTTCTATGTCAGACACTCGGGGACGGCCCGGAGATTTCCCTTTACACAAACAATTTGTTCCTCGTAATAGTTCACGCCATCGTCTAATGCTCTGTGCGGTAGGTGGATCCACGCCATACCATGTACGGAAGTCACATTGAGCAGTTCTTACTGCCGGCCGAAGAGGCCGTGCGGTTCTAGGCGCTACAGTCTGGAACCGAGCGACCGCTACGGTCGCAGGTTCGAATCCTGCCTCGGGCATGGATGTGTGTGGTGTCCTTCGTTAGGTTTAATTAGTTCCACGTTCTAGGGGACTGATGACCTCAGAAGTTAAGTCCCATAGTGCTCAGAGCCATTTGAACAGTTCTTACTGACCCGCACTGCGCAAAACGTAGAACACGAAACGCGTCCTGTTCTCCCGACATCATTTTTACAACTGAAGTGAGCGCACATTGCTGCTATCTAGCGGGAACCATGTGATACTCGCGAGTTTGGTCTTTCCAACAGTACGTTGTTCACGCACATATCTCAGATAACCGAATAGTTATGTTTTTGTTTAATCGGATGATCCTTTTTTATACACCCAGTATTTTAGGACGAAAATGTAAAACTTGCAAAGAAATCAACGTTACCATCTGACGACAGTGTCACGCCCGAAACTAATTGCGATATAACAAAATCATTTCAAAAGAACTGAAATATAACCAAATTTTACGCTTATAGAAGGGTAAAACTATGTAATCACAAAAACTTTGTTATATCTTAGGACGCAAATGTAAAACCTTTTTCAAACTATGAATACAAAAAGCTTATTATATTTTAGGACACCAATGTAAAGCTTGCAAAGAAGTTAACGTGTTATATCTTAGGACGCAAATGTAAAACCTTTTTTGTCCTAATCATCATCATTTCATCCCCATCGACGCGCAGGTCGCCGAAGTGGCGTCAAATCGAAAGACCTGCACCAGGCGAACGGTCTACCCGACGGGAGGCCCTAGCCATACGACATTTCCAACTATGAATATAAAAAGCTTATTATATTTTAGGACACCAATGTAAAACTTGCAAAGAAGTTAACGCTACCACCTGATGATGGGTTCAGACCCGAAACTAGCAATGGTACAATAATTTCAGAAAAACTTATGGCTGGTTGCAGTGTTTCCTACAGTGTAATTTAGGAAAACATCAGCTATGTCCTCTAACCTTGGATAAAATAATGCTCCGCACATTATGCTCGCAAGCGAAAACATGCATTTGCTCATACTGAACAGGAGAACCATTCACGAGAACTAGTGGTCGCTCATTGCCGTTATGGCCAAAGTATTTCTTCCTCATTATTGCAGAAATGAAACGGGATGCACACAGTATTTACTACAACCAGCAGTCGCATCGTGTCCGCCAGACTGCTGCTCCTTCTTCGGTTGACTCGCAGCAGTCGTGAGAGCGAGTCGATGACGTAATGACTGCCGGCTGACTAGCAGTTTAAGCGACAAATTGCTGTCTTGCTTCGCTTGACAAATGTAACGAACTGTCACTGCTTGCCGCTACGGTGAGCCGTTCCAGCAGAATACAGTCGATCCTTGTTAATGTGAATCTCACTACATTAAGTTTATCGATACATCGATATTGTTGTTAAGTGTCTTAAAGAAAATCTCGATTGCTCGAAGGAATGTATGTGTTAGTACATCGATAAATCGAAGTGGTTGGCTTGACAGACCGCCTTGCAAACATTCGATAATTCGAAGGCTGCGACTGTCTAATACTCGGTAATTCGAATTGTTTCGTCAGTTATTGAGGTAACATAGTATAATTTAATTATCTGGCACGGTGAGATTGTGATCTCCTCTCCACAGAAATGTCGTTATTTCCAAAAGTTTCATCATTAAACTGTTCGCGACTGTCCGTTGTTTTCTCACTGATGCATAATTGTGCTGTGATCATAAATTAGTTGTAAAAACAACTAGAAAAAAGTGCAGCTGTTTGACTTTCGCAGACAAAAAAGGCTCTGAGCACTATGGGACTTAACATCTGTGGTCATCAGCCCTCTAGTACTTAGAACTACTTAAACCTAACTAACCTAAAGACATCACACACATCCATGCCCGAGGCAGGATTCGAACCTGCGACCGTAGCGGTCGCCCGGTTCCAGATTGAAGTGACTAGTACCACACGGCCACACCGGCCGGCCTTTCGCAGGCACTAAGTAGATTATTGAGGCCGAGGGATTGCGCAGCGAGGTAAAAAGAGGATTAGCGAAAAGTTTCGGGATTCCGTCATGCACACTGTCGAAAATCCTGGAGCGTATAGATAAGATTGACGAAAGGTATCATAAGGAGGGAGGTAACGGACCCGGCTGAGTTTCTGCGCTTTGAAGAATGCTTATTGAATTGGTTTTGTCAATGAAGAGGAGAAAACGTTCTTATTATCATTTTAACTGAATCAGTTGTGGGTTCTTGGTGAAACATTGTAAATGAACTAAACAACCACTGTTTTTTTCCTTGTTTCACAATTTCATTGCTAATGTTAATGCACAACCTAGGTTTCGGGGTATAAGCCCATTTTCTAGTATATTACTGATTCCCAAAGATGATCATGCACAAATAAACATAATGGCAAATCAAAGTTAATCATCTTAACTTCTTAAGTTATCGATCTTTACACAATTCAGCAACTACACTACAATGACAGGACTAAAGTTATGCATCAGGCAAGAACTTTCTATGATGGACTGAGGCCCAAATTTTTGCTTCTAAACTGGGGTTGTGATCTCATCTAAAGGAGATGAATAATTGAATTGGATTTTCTCGTTTAATAATAGATATGGGGATATACATATTTGTCTTTATAATTTCTAAAATTCCTAATTGGTTGAGTTTGGTTCCCTTTTCCTTTGTGTGTAAGTCGTGTACATTTAATGTGTATTTGTGGTTATTGTTCAGGCAATGTTCTGTAAAGGCTGAATCAGGCTTCTTCAATATCCAGCTTCTGTGGTGTTCTTTAAGCCTGGTACAGATTGACTTCTCTATCCCATTCAGTGTAGCAATACTGACACTCACGGCATGTGATTTTATAAACCCGACTTTTTGTGATGGCTGGTTGTTTGTCTTTTGCATTGAAGAAGAAACTACCTATTGTCTGAGGGACATATAAAAACACAGAGAATCCCTTTGCCTTCAGGATGTTACTTACACTATTTGATGTTTTCCCTATAAAATTAAAAGACATATATGTATATTCCCACACCTGTTATTAAAGGAACAAACCCAATTCAATTATTCATCTCTCTTGGATACGATCACAACCCCAGGATAGAAGCAAAACTTTGGTCCCCAGTCCATCATAGTTAGAAAGTTCTTGGCTGCACTGTGAACTTTAGTCCTGTCATTGTAGTGTAATTACTGAATTGTGTAATAATATATGTAATTTGTTAAAAGTGGTCATTGACGTAATTGTACATCAAGCTATGGATCGATAACTTACGAAGTTGACAGATTATTTTGCCTTGTCATCATGTTTATCTGTGCATTATCATCTTTGGGAATCAGTAATGTACTTGAAAATAGGCTTATAACCCGAAACCTAGGCTGTGCAGCAACATTAATAACAAAATTGTGAAACAACGCAAAAAACAGTGTTTATTTAGTTAATTGCTCTAATTAGCCTCCACATGGAAGGGTTCACCGCTAGTGAGAGGTGGCTTACTAACTTACCATGAAGCTAGCTTAATTTTCAAGACGATTTATGGAGAAATGCGGTCGACGATGATATAGTTTATTTAGCCAGGAAGAAAATCAAAGAACGTGAAATTTTCTCATATATTCTCTGAATTTTGTGTGTGTCACTCATTCGAAATATTAAATAAGTAAAAAAACAAGTACCGTAGATAAAAAACCAACTTTGTTTTAATTTGAATTCTAGTTGTTACTTCCTGGGTAACTTTATAAGGAGATATATTGCCAGCCAAAAAGATGAAGTACCCTCAAGAGGAGGAGGAGGAGAACATGAAATCAAACTTCTTGGGTTCAGAAGTCATGTGATGTTACTGGAGTGATAACAAATTCGGGTGAAGTATGATGTCGCACCCCGTCTGGCCTGGATGAATGCAGTGAATCATTTCGGAGCGGTATCATACAGCAGGTGAATCCTCTCTTGAGACAAGCACACCCACAACTGTTGTAACTGGTCCTTGATATCCTGGAGACGCACTGGGACGGAATTGACGTCCGAGCTGGTCCTACACGTATGCTGCATGGAGTCCATTCCTTTTCTGGCAGCTGCAGATGTGAAGGGTTACGTTTGCTGCACAGTGAGGCTGAAATGACCACAAAGGTGGATCACCATAATCAGCTGCTGATACCAGTGTCTCACATGAGGACGCAGAACCTACGTGCCCCTAACAGTGATTATTCAACATCTGACACAGTTCACGGTCCTTATACACTGAGGTAACACAAATCATAGGATACTTCCGAATGTCGTGCAATTCGACGTAGCATGGACCCAACAGGCCGTTGAAAGTCCCCTCCAGAAATATTGAGCCATGCTGCCTCTATAGCTGTCCCTAATACTGGAAGCCTTGCCGGTGCTCGAACTGATGTCTTCATTATGTGCCATAAATGTTCAATGGTATTCATATTGGGCGATCTGCATGGCCAAATAATTCGCTCGAATTGTCCAGATCGTGAACAATTGTGGCCAGGTGATATGCTGCATTGTCATCCCTAAAAATTCCATTCTTATTTGGGAACATGTGAAGTCCATGAATGGCTGCAAATGGTCTCCAAGTGGCCGAACATAACCATTTCCGGTTCAGTTGGACCAGAGGACCCACTCTATCCAATGCAAACACAGCCCACACCGTTATGGAGCCATCAGCAACTTGCACAGTGCATGGTTGATAATTTGGATCCATGGCTTCGTGAAGTCTACGCCACACTCAAACGCTACAATCAGCTCTTACCAACTGAAATCGGGGCTCATGTGACCAGGCCACGGTTTTACAGTCGTCTAGGGTCCAACCGATGTGATCATGATCCCGGAAGGGGCGCTACAGGCCATGTCGTGCTATTAGCAAAGGCACTCGCATCGGTCGTCTGCCGCCATATCCGATTAGTGGCCACATTTCGCCCCACTGTTCTAACGGATACGTTCGCGGTACGTTCCACATGGATTTCTGTCGGTATTTCAGTCTGTGTTGCTTGTCTGTTAGCACTGACAATTCTATACAGACGCCACTACTCTCTGTCTTAAAGTACACCTGCTGTTTTCCTAAAAGGACAGCCGTTATTTTCTGTTTTTGTACAGGCTGTTTTGTGTTACTGTTCCTGTATTTCCTCTAAGCGTGTTTTATTGACCTAACTTTTGTTTATTTCCTCTTTGCGCCTGGAACATTGAGGAGTTTGTATACTGCCTATCTCACTGCCGAATCAGGTCGGGCCACCTAATGGCCCGTCGTCGGTGCTGCTGATTTCCCAGACTTGAAATCAGCCGATTGTCAGACTGACGCGACGCTTCATAGAACCGTCGCGTCGGGCAGTCTGTTTCATGCGATCCCTTGTCATGGAGATCCCTGTTTTCTCATGCAGTGCCCTGGTCGGGCAGTCTCGCGGTAAGTGCAAGGCGAGTCGCAGACCTCTCCCTTGCACCCACTTGGAGCCGTCGTCTATTTGTATCGGCTGCGTTCCCCCACACTACAGATGCGTATTCTAGCACTGGTCGGATCAGTGCCAAATATAGTATATCTCCACAGTGTGAAGGAAGCGTTGGTTCTGGGTTTAGTAGGGGATATAGTGCCTTCAAACGTGCATGTGCTTTCCCCCAGACCTCACAGATATGTGGCTTCCAGGTGAGGTGCCTGTCGAGAGTTAACCCTAGATATTTACATCTACATCTATACTCCGCGAGCCACCTTACGGTGTGTGGCGGAGGGTACTTATTGTACCACTATCTGATCCCCTCTTCCCTGTTCCATTCACGAATTGTGCGTGGGAAGAACGACTGCTTGTAAGTCTCCGTATTTGCTCTAATTTCTCGGATCTTTTCGTTGTGATCATTACGCGAGATATATGTGGGCGGTAGTAATATGTTGCCCATCTCTTCCCGGAATGTGCTCTCTCGTAATTTCGATAATAAACCTCTCCGTATTGCGTAACGCCTTTCTTGAAGTGTCCGCCACTGGAGCTTGTTCAGCATCTCCGTGACGCTCTCGCGCTGACTAAATGTCCCCATGACGAATCGCGCTGCTTTTCGCTGGATCATGTCTATCTCTTCTATTAATCCAACCTGGTAAGGGTCCCATACTGATGAGCAATACTCAAGAATCGGACGAACAAGCGTTTTGTAAGCTACTTCTTTCGTCGATGAGTCACATTTTCTTAGAATTCTTCCTATGAATCTCAACCTGGCGCCTGCTTTTCCCACTATTTGTTTTATGTGATCATTCCACTTCAGATCGCTCCGGATAGTAACTCCCAAGTATTTTACGGTCGTTACCGCTTCCAGTGATTTACCACCTATGGCATAATCGTACTGGAATGGATTTCTGCCCCTATGTATGCGCATTATATTACATTTATCTACGTTTAGGGAAAGCTGCCAGCTGTCGCACCATGCATTAATCCTCTGCAGGTCCTCCTGGAGTACGTACGAGTCTTCTGATGTTGCTACTTTCTTGTAGACAACCGTGTCATCTGCAAATAGCCTCACGGAGCTACCGATGTTGTCAACTAAGTCATTTATGTATATTGTAAACAATAAAGGTCCTATCACGCTTCCCAGCGGTACTCCCGAAATTACCTCTACATCTGCAGATTTTGAACCGTTAAGAATGACATGTTGTGTTCTTTCTTCTAGGAAATCCTGAATCCAATCACAAACCTGGTCCGATATTCCGTAAGCTCGTATTTTTTTCACTAAACGTAAGTGCGGAACCGTATCAAATGCCTTCCTGAAGTCCAGGAATACGGCATCAATCTGCTCGCCAGTGTCTACGGCACTGTGAATTTCTTGGGCAAATAGGGCGAGCTGAGTTTCACATGATCTCTGTTTGCGGAATCCATGTTGGTTATGATGAAGGAGATTTGTATTATCTAAGAACGTCATAATACGAGAACACAAAACATGTTCCATTATTCTACAACAGATTGACGTAAGCGAAATAGGCCTATAATTATTCGCATCTGATTTATGACCCTTCTTGAAAATGGGAACGACCTGCGCTTTCTTCCAGTCGCTAGGTACTTTACGTTCTTCCAGCGATCTACGATAAATTGCTGATAGAAAGGGGGCAAGTTCTTTAGCATAATCACTGTAGAATCTTAAGGGTATCTCGTCTGGTCCGGATGCTTTTCCGCTACTAAGTGATAGCAGTTGTTTTTCAATTCCGATATCGTTTATTTCAATATTTTCCATTTTGGCGTCCGTGCGACGGCTGAAGTCAGGGACCGTGTTACGATTTTCCGCAGTGAAACAGTTTCGGAACACTGAATTCAGTATTTCTGCCTTTCTTCGGTCGTCCTCTGTTTCGGTGCCATCGTGGTCAACGAGTGACTGAATAGGGGATTTAGATCCGCTTACCGATTTTACATATGACCAAAACTTTTTAGGGTTCTTGTTTAGATTGTTTGCCAATGTTTTATGTTTGAATTCGTTGAATGCTTCTCTCATTGCTCTCTTTACGCTCTTTTTCGCTTCGTTCAGCTTTTCCTTATCAGCTATGATTCGACTACTCTTAAACCTATGATGAAGCTTTCTTTGTTTCCGTAGTACCTTTCGTACATGATTGTTATACCACGGTGGATCTTTCCCCTCGCTTTGGACCTTAGTCGGTACGAACTTATCTAAGGCGTACTGGACGATGTTTCTGAATTTTTTCCATTTTTGTTCCACATCCTCTTCCTCAGAAATGAACGTTTGATGGTGGTCACTCAGATATTCTGCGATTTGTGCCCTATCACTCTTGTTAAGCAAATATATTTTCCTTCCTTTCTTGGCATTTCTTATTACACTTGTAGTCATTGATGCAACCACTGACTTATGATCACTGATACCCTCTTCTACATTCACGGAGTCGAAAAGTTCCGGTCTATTTGTTGCTATGAGGTCTAAAACGTTAGCTTCACGAGTTGGTTCTCTAACTATCTGCTCGAAGTAATTCTCGGACAAGGCAGTCAGGATAATGTCACAAGAGTCTCTGTCCCTGGCTCCAGTTCTGATTGTGTGATTATCCCATTCTATACCTGGTAGATTGAAGTCTCCCCCTATTACAATAGTATGATCACGAAACTTCTTCACGACGTTCTGCAGGTTCTCTCTGAGGCGCTCAACTACTACGGTTGCTGATGCAGGTGGTCTATAGAAGCATCCGACTATCATATCTGACCCACCTTTGATGCTTAACTTAACCCAGATTATTTCACATTCGCATTCGCTAATAACTTCACTGGATATTATTGAATTCTTTACTGCTATAAATACTCCTCCACCATTGGCGTTTATCCTATCCTTGCGGTATATATTCCATTCTGTGTCTAGGATTTCGTTACTGTTCACTTCCGGTTTTAACCAACTTTCCGTTCCTAATACTATATGCGCACTATTTCCTTCAATAAGAGATACTAATTCAGGAACCTTGCCCTGGATACTCCTGCAGTTTACCAATATTACGTTAACTTTTCCTGTTTTTGGTCTCTGAGGACGGACGTTCTTTATCAACGATGATAATGTCCTCTCTGGTAAGCCGTCAGGTATTTTATCGTTTCGCCCAAGGGGGGGTCCCTCTAACATAAAAAACCCCCGTGTGCACGCCACACGTACTCTGCTACCCTAGTAGCTGCTTCCGGTGTGTAGTGCACGCCTGACCTGTCTAGGGGGGCCCTACAGTTCTCCACCCAATAACGGAGGTCGATGAATTTGCAACCATTATAGTCGCAGAGTCGTCTGAGCCTCTGGTTTAGACCCTCCACACGGCTCCAAACCAGAGGACCGCGATCGACTCTGGGCACTATGCTGCAGATATTAAGCTCAGCTTGCACTCCGCGTGCGATGCTGGTTGTCTTCACCAAATCAGCCAGCCGCCGGAAGGAACCAAGGATGGCCTCAGAACCCAAGCGGCAGGCGTCATTCGTTCCGACATGTGCTACTATCTGCAGCCGGTCACACCCAGTGCGTTCAATAGCTGCCGGAGCGAGACCAGGGGATGGTCGCAAAGTGAAGGCTGTCGACCACTGCAATGTCCATGATGAGAGGTAATGCCTTAAATTTGACACTGTGGGTTTCGCAATATTGAAATCCCTAACGATTTCCGAGACGGAATATCCTATGCGTCTAGTTGCAATTACCATTCCGCGTTCAGACTCTGATAATTCTCATCGTGCGGCCATAATCACTTGGGAAACCTATACACATGAATTACCTCAGCACAAATGACTGCCATCGCCGTCACAGGCGGCGCTGCCGTCTATGTGTGTGCATATCGCTTATCCATCGACTTTTATCTCAGTGTATTATCTCAGTGTATACCCTACCAAACTTGGTAACAACATAAACACGAGCACCACTACTGCACTCCGTTGGTCGGTCCGCGTGTCACAGAGAACTGCAACTCTAATCATTTATGAGTACATACCCTCCGATTGAATTACACTGACATTGGATGATGTATTCTGGGTGCTTCCGTTCTTTTGTCACCAATGTATGCATATTATTGAAGCTTATACTTGTAACTCGGTTTTTTTTCCTGATTCCACCTTGCTCAGTCGCACTTTCATTAAGTCGAGCTTTCAGTTATTTGAACTTCTTGTTAGGTCTCTTCAACCTGGATTATAGAGCGTCACTGTAGTATATTTGAGCAGCGTGTGCGTGAATAACTGGCGGGGGAGGCGTGGGTGGCCGGCCTTGGCGCTGGCCGCGCTCCTTCATTATGCATTGTCGCCATCGCCGTCACCGACGGCGCCGCCGCAGACGCGGCCGCCTTCCGCCCCCGCCACCGCCGCTACTGCCGCCCGCGCCGGTCGATAAAACTAACCCTGGCTGGCGCATCCTTTTCTCCCGCGGCGCGGCGCGGCGCCTGGCCGGATCCCCTTTGTCGGCTGCCCGTCGCGGCACAGTCGATAAATCTCGCCGCCGGCCTTCCGGAGTGGCACACACGCTAGCGGCTATGTGACGGTTCCGGTTCCAATAAGGCAAGCCGGCCGAGTGCCCCCCCGTGTCCGGGGCTCCTCTTCCTCGCGCTCCGTCTTGTTAGGCTGCAGGAATTCCGCCGCCGCGGCAGCCTGAGAAATGGTCGGCCACCAGTTTCCATGTTTGTGGACTGGCCGAGGTAGGCACCCAGCGGAGGAAAGAGCGGTTACAGTCGAATAAAACGAAAATTCCTACACATCACGACTGTTGGGAATGACACACATCTCACTTCTGCCGCGCCGCACCTCTTCCTCGTGGTTGGTTGGTTTTGGGGGAAGAGACCAAACAGCGAGGACATCGGTCTCATCGGAGTAGGGAAGGACAGGGAAGGAAGTCGGCCGTGCCCTTTCAGAAGAACCATCCCGGCATTTGCCTGGAGCGATTTAGGGAAATCACGGAAAACCTAAAGCAGGATGGCCGGACGCGGGATTGAACCGTCGTCCTCCCGAATGCGACCTCCTCGTGATTACATGGTGCCCACACTAATACCGTCTTTCGGTGTGTTGTGTTGTTTGGAAGAGCTCTGATAGCTCTGTGTTTGCTGCGTGGAATTAGCATGGTGGGAAGGTTGATGACAGCGTATCGCGAAGCGGCCTTGAGGAAGGTACTTAGTTGCTCTCAGGTGTGTGACGAGGGGCTTACACACCATTGTCACAGGAATAGCGCCCACAGTAAATTCAAAAACCATCACTCCAGGAGAGAGTGGCGTTGTATTCACACCAGCCCACTTCTTAAAAGGCAGCAAGATGGTAAACACCACTGAGGTGGGATGGAGATATGCACATATAGAGATGACGGTAGTATCCTGTTCAGAAGGTATAAAAAAGCATATTTGTCCTCAGGTGATTCATGCGAAAAGGTTTCCGACATGATTACAGCCGCACGATGGGAATTACCAGACTTTCATTCAATTTCGGAAATCGTTAGGGAATTCAATATTCCGAGATCCACGGTGTCAAGAGCGTGCCTAGAAACCAGATTTCAGCCATTACCTCTCAACATGGACAACGCAGTGGCTGCCGGCCCTCACTTAACCACCGAGAGCAGCGGCGTTTGCGCAGAGTTCTCAGTGGTAACAGACAAGGAACAGTGCTTGAAATAACCGCAGAAATCAATGTGGGACGTACGACGAATGTGTCCGTTAGGACAGTGCGGCGGAATTTGACGGTAATTGGATATGGCAGCAGACGACCGACGCGACTGCCTTTGCTAACAGCCTCTCTCCTGGACTCTTGACCATGTCGGTTGTCCCTAGACGACTGGAAAACCATGGGATGGACAGATGAGCTCTTATTTCAGTTGAAAAAGCTGATGGAAGGCTTCGAGTGTGGTGCAGACTCCACGAAGACATGGACCCAAGTTGTCAACAACGAACAGTGCAAGCTGATGGTGGCGCCTTAATGGTGACGGCTGTGTTAACATGGAATGGACTGGGTCCTTTCGCTCATCTAAATCGACCAATGGCTGGACATGGTTATGTGCGGCTACTTGGAGTCCATTTTCAGCCATTCATGGACCTCATGTTCCCAAACAACGATGTCAGGTCACCAGGCCACTTGTTCACGACTGGTGTGAAGAACATTCTGCACAGTTCGAACGAATGATTTGGCCACCCAGATCGCCCAATAGGAATCCCATCGAACGTTCATGGGACATAATTGAGAGGTCAGTTCGTGCACATCCTGCACCTCAACACTTTAGTAATTATGGACGGCGATAGAGGCAGCGTGACTTAATATTTCTGCGACGGGCTTCCAACGACATTTTGAGTCCTCGCCACGTTGATTTGCTGCACTACGCCGAAAAGAGTAAGTTCGACACGATATTAGTAAGAATCCCATGACTTTTGTCACCTCATTGTATCCCATGTGAATCACAACCGGCAACTAGGAAGGATCCTGCCAAGAAGTTTCGAGTGAGACAAAGCGTCAACGAGGACCTTTGGCGTAGATGGAATAATGAGTGTTTTCATGCTAAGACATTACCACTATGTGAAAGGATACGTCTGAAGAAGACCCAGAATTGGCGAAGTTGTCCTGCTTTGGAGGATCTCAAACACCGGCACTTACTGGAAAGGAAGCAGTGGTGGAAGAGGTGCGGCATGGCAGAGACAAGAAAATCAGGTGCATGATTGTCAGGCAGCCAGATGGAAAGAAGACTTGTCGAAAGGTCCATCTGGTCATCCCACTTGGTATACACCAGACAGGGAAAATGTTGGGGACAGTGAGAAGAGATACTTACGCCATCTGTTGCCACTTCCTACTGTAGTAATAACACCAACGGCGTTCTGCCTGCCTCGTTGTTAGTGCCTCCGTGCTACGGTCGCAACCAGAATCCGCACACGCTCAGCTATGTGCAGCACGCGAGAGAAATTTCGCGATGTATTGCTCCATGTATTTACTCAGAAGCGTTTATTAGCAGGTCCAGACTAATCCTTCGCACAGCCAAAATATTAAATCGGACATAATAATAGTTGCTAACCTTGCTTTGACCCGCGATTCAGCTTTAAAACTGTCACTTATCACTAATCAGTGCCCTACAGCAATCCAATTACTTTCAAAAAGGGTCTCAGATCAGACCGCTAGATTAGAAAACGAGCACTAGCAACAGTGACTCCAGTTATCTTGTAGCAACTCCCGCCGGTAAGTTCTATCAAAAATATAACTACTCCCGCCGCCCCCCGCCCCCACCTCCCCCCTCAACTTTCCGGTGATACAAATATGTTGTCTTGTTTAGATCCATAGAAGTCCATCTCGTTCATGAACTGACTAAGCAACATCTCCAGATAGTTGACGGCGTCTTCCTACCTAGGACATGTACGTCCACTAAACTGCAACACTCACCTGTAAGGACCAATCAGATTAAAACAAGCCACATGGAGAAAAATTAAGTAAACTGATTATTACTTCAAAAGTAATCGCCATAAACACCAGTCAGTGCCATCATGGAAAATGTTTGCGAGCACCTCTTCGTCCGAAACAAGTCGACGGCCACGAATTTCATTCTGCAGGGCTCCAAAAATATAGAAAACGCATGGGGAGAGGTCGGGACTGTACGCCCCCATGTAGTGGAAACGGCATCATAATACCCGCTGCCAAGGTGGTTTCGACTGCGCTGAGAACCCGTACACATCCTCCACGCAGCCTCGAACTGTAGCCAAGCGATTTCCACATGTTTGGAGCTCTGTAGAAAGACATTGGTGTCCGTAGATTTGTTTCTGACGAATAGGTGCAAGCCTAGCTAAAATCATGATTCCGTAGACAAACGCAAACATAGTTCCATGAGGGCATTGACTTGTCGCACAGTGGCATAAATCTATTGAAATGTGCGTATGGCAAATTTGGCCGGAGTCCCCTTTCGGGGAGTTCGGCCGCTTGGTGCAAGTATTTTTATTTGACGCCATTTCGGCGACTTGCGTGTCGATGATGATGGTGATGAGGACAACACATCACCCAATCCTCGAGGGAAGAGAATCTTTGACCACTTTTTTCGAATAGATCAGGAAAGAAAAGAAAAAAATGCTCTAAATGGGGATTGATATTGCGAAAACTGCTGTAGAAGCTTCGCTCAAATAACTGACATCAATAAAAAAAATTCCCCAATATGCCTTAATTTATTATTTATCCTACGAACTTCCACTGGAGGGGTTAAGCTCCTGGTCGGAGACAAGCAAAAAGGAGGGCTGTAAGTGATTAGGGGACACGAGGAGAAGTTAAAATAGTGCGTCGCAGAAAAATGAAATGAAATGTCGTGTGGCTAGGGCCTCCCGTCGGGTAGACCGTTCGCCTGGTGCAGGTCTTTAGATTTGACGCCACTTCGCCGACCTGCGCGTCGATGGGGATGAAATGATGATGATCAGGACAACACAACACCCAGTCCCTGAGCGGAGAAAATCTCCGACCCAGCCGGGAATCGAACCCGGGCCCTGAGGATTGACAGTCTGTCACGCTGACCACTCAGCTACCGGGGGCGGACTAGAAATGAAGCAGAAGCTTTGGCCCGAACATCAGAGAGGCCCAAACCTTCCCTCAGAGCCTATCCGAAAAACTGATTTTCGCCATATAAACTTGGAACTTTCGGTATATCATTGCAGGAGAGGGGAAAATTTGTGCGATAACATGGGCTTCACTCAACACATAATTTTCCAAGGTTTGAACCTTATGAGGTAACGAGAGGGAGCGCTAGTCTTCAAAAATCCCTCCTTCAATCCTATCCGTGACGGACTTCCAGTCTAACGCAGCCATCTTCGTCGGATAACGATCAATAATAATAACGATCGATAGCGAGCGACCACCACAGCCCAGGAATCTCAATCCTGTCAATCCTCGCAAATTAACGACATTTACGGTCGTTAACCGGTGCTCCCAGAAGACGATAAAATGGATCCAGAAAGTCCTTAAGCACCGGTATGTCATCATGAGTATGAGGAATACCAAACGTCATCGGCATACACGCAGACGATAAACCTATCTCCCAATAACGACCAGCCTCCCAATCGAGCAGTTATGGACCACAATAAGTGTTCCAGAAATAGCACGATGGGGGACTCATTTGCAGGACACCTCGACACATCAATAGACGCTTGAATACCAATAATTACAGAAGTGAACATCCGTCGTGCAGCCGTCAACACTCAATGACTAAGGAGACAACGTCGATAACGCGCGACAATGTCAGGAAGGAAAACCGACAAACAGCTGTTTATCGCTCACGCTACGATTTTATAATAAAAATTGATTACCGTTGTTGGTCGGTCGTGATCCACCGACAGACGTCCCATCTTTATGGGTATTAAAACAATTTTACCGATCTTAAAGAATCGTGGGATGTGTCCTTCATTGCACCGCTTCATTCGTCATAGAGATCAGCATATATCTCCTATCGGAGACCAAAACCGAACATAAAATTCTTTGGGAAGTCCATCCAAAACTGCAGATTTTAGTGAGGAATAGCGAACTACAATGTCAGGTACCTCATCACGGTAAATGCTGCCAAAACTTATCATGGAGAGCTGTCGTAACAAGGAGGGAAATAAAATCAGCAGACCGTGTACCGTCTGGTTTCACTCCAGTGTAAAGACCGGAACAATACCGGGAAAGCTCACGCATTATATCAGACTGGGATGACCACTCACGTCCATCTACAGAATGAATGGTGAGACACGTCCTTTGAGATCGCATTCGACGCCGAATTATATGATACAGAGACGCCAACTCTTCCTGGAGAAACCGAACAGTCGACTACTAGCAGTAGCTGTAAAATACGTAAGGTCCTGTAGACTCAACGACGCCACCATTCCATTAACTGCACAACAATAATTATAATTGGGAGTCTGATCCACAGGATCTCCCCCCCCCCCTCCCCCCTTTCCAAATCAAAATTTTTCTCGGATTTTGACGAAGTAAATAAATGGCATCTTCCTTATAATAACGGGAGCGGTCATATGTACGACCAGAAAGAGATGGAGCGTAAAGAAAAATCAAGGCGAGGTCATAAAAACTACACTGTATACCCCGACTGTCACAAGCGTTCCAAAGTCCGTCAACGGAATACCGTTCCGATAAACCACGGTCACGCCGGTAGAACTTTCCGGCCCAACATTAAAAAACATAGAATACCCAGGAGGATAACACACATCAAATAACACTTCTTGCGAATACACGACATCAGCTTGGGAATCATAAATAAACTGTCGTAACGCAGCAAGCGGTAATATAGAGCTTATGCTATTAACATTTGTGGTAAGAAACGTATACGTCTGCGGTAATTAACAACATGTATGACATGAAAAGAGAAGCAGAAAAGAATTTACGCATCACGTCCCGCTCTCCACAACACCGGCAGATGGCGAATGCGGGAAACACAATCGGGAAGGATGAACATAATCATCAGATAAAGAAGAGACAGGCTGCAGCAGTCCGCATATCTGACTACCAGGAAGAGAATCCGCGGTAACTTGTTGCTCCACCATATCAGAATGAGGAAGGGATGATATTGCACTGTAAAGGCAGAACAGCTGACGATGTCTTAGTTAAAACATTGAAACCCACCGGAACAGATGTTTCTACGTGGGAGAGAAAGCAGATGGAACGTTCATTTCAATATCAGCAATACCACAGCCACATCATCCCCAGCGAAACAAGAACCAATTCCGACATTCAACGTCATTATTCAAGGCATCATGACGGGAAGAAGGAGCCTCCTCTATCATCTTGTAGAAGAGGCGGCATTCTGAGTCCGCCGTCGTTTAAATTGTGCTACGAGTGCCAGCGTCTTAGCGGCAGCACGGACGCATCTGAACGTGCCGGTAACGGCGGAAAATCGCGTGCAGTCGGGAGTAATGTCCCACTAGTGCTTTCTAAAGCTTGAGAAGTACTGACAGCAGAATGCTTAGACACTAATTCTGCTAATGTCAACGGACGGTGTTTTTCATAGGACGACTCTAAAACCGTATCCGGACAATGGATCTGAAATGGCCACTTTGATTACAAAGGAAGCGGGTTCCTACTTGTCCTGTATACGTAGCATGAATCCGGTACAAACATTTAGGTGTGAAGGAATATTCCTTTCAACACACATTTCTACGGTTCGGATACCATTGTAGCATTGCAAGCGATATTATACAGACCAGCGTGCTGCCGGATATGCCGAACGACTTCAAAAGTAGGCACCTTAAGAAATGAACCGTCCACTTCGGGTGGAAGACTGTAAACTCTAACAGGAATATACTCGATCGCCGCATTTGCAATGAGACTGGACTAACGGAACCATCACGATGTGTAAACATCATGTGAGAACCAATCCAAGAGAGAAGCCGGTCGACCTGCAAGGGATCTTGAAACTTCACAAAAAAAAGTGCATAAAAATCGCAATCAAAGTAAGTAGTACCTACCTGATCAGATGTAACGCGAATCGTATCGACCAACCAGTGGTGAATTTCTAAAGAGCCTGGTTGAACATGACGCGTTTGTCAAAACTGAAACAAATGGTATCCCAACGAGGAATATTCGACAGACGTCATGGCGTGGACAGAGAATGCCGTCGCCATGGAACAAACCAACACAGGCGGAAGTAAGGCAACCGGCTCGCGACGCGCAAGTTACGGAGGCGGACAATAAATACATTACCAGTTATGGTGACCACTGTTGAATTAATCAACGGTTTACTTACTTCTTTTTCCATCTGTCTCGTTTTCAGGTGACCGCGCACAGCAGCGTACTCGCAAATTCATACGAAACTCCCGACCCAACCAGTGCAACGCCAGTGTCACTGAGGACCACTCACTCCCAATTTGATACACTTAGAAATTTTAAAAACTCACCCCGCCCCACAGGACCAACGACTCCTTTCTGACTTCAGATTGCGCGAGCTCCAAAACGTCTCCACAAAATTGTTTTAAACGTGAACTGTTAGTGATGTTCATTTTCCAGTGTAGTACTGTCGGATCGCAGGATCTCTCTGAAGCACGTTAGTGCAGTTTTTATTAGTGGTTTAGGAGTAGTGACAGTTAAAACCATTTCTCGCAGGTCAAAGCTACGTTGTCGACCTTTATTTAGGGTGAGGTAGTCGTGTTGCAGTGCAGAGGATTTATCTGTATCTGCCTAGAAATCACTATAGCAAAACAATTGACGATGGCCGAAGTACACACGGTATAAAATTCGGATTAGTTACAGGAAGCAATGCGTTTCTGAAAAACAGAAATATATTAACATCTAGTGTAAATTTGTATTTAGGAAACCCTCTCCGAAGACGTTAGTATGGGATGTATCCTGGCACGGAACTGAAATGTGGTCTATAAGCAGTTCATTCGAGAATAACCTTTTGAAATGTGATACTGCAGGTGAATGGTGAAGTTCAGCATCCTAATTGACAAAGCTGGCGTTCTTAATTTAACTATATGAAGTGCGTCTGTACGTAATCCCAGTCTAAAACAGAAGTGCCTCTTTGTCATTCCGCTGTCTCTATCTTCCGCTTAGCGCATCATTCGAAACTGACTTTGGCCGCAGGTGCTACGAGTGAAATGAGCTTCCTATTTGATTGGAAAAAAGAAAAAGTAAAAAATCCACAAGTTGAAATAATTTGGTTCGAACTCAGATGTGTGTCACTACACGACGCTTTGTGTCGCAGTCAGATGCGGCGGTAAACCGTTGGGGGACAGCAGCCACCCGCATGCGTGGCCGCAGCCGCCATGCAGGAAGGAGTAATTGACTCCCCCTCACGCAGTAAACACACACTTCACGCTCCCGTCCCTGCTCGGTCCCAGCTAAAATGCCCTGAGCACAACACACAGAGTGTTTCTTTACGCACTCTTACCGTGGTGTCAAATGTGTTGTCGTTCCAGTAATGTGCCTCGCAGATAAGCTCATCAGACAAATAATGAGTCACAACCAGGAGACGTCAATGTGTCTAGCCTTTATAATGGCTCCAGTTAAGCAAGGAAGAGAGTCCGCAAGTTTCTTATGGTACGCCATACCCAGCTGGAGCTACTCATTGATGATTCCATAGGCCTACAAAATACTTGGATGTTGATTGCTACTTTTTATCCACTGTTCCAAATCGTCCCAAATATTTGCCATGGGATTAAAATTGGGTGGTTTAGCGGGCTAGTGGTTGTGCAGTTTTGTTGCCTGAGTGTTCGTGAAAGCACTAACGTGTGCGTGCAGTCTTGTGAAAGACATCTCTGAAGACGAGAGTGTCCACAGCATACCTGTCATGAAGATGAGGAAAAGGCAACGCTTGGTCACTGGGAATATTAAAAAAAAAAAATCATCTTGGTCTTGAGTGGGCGAAGTCATGGTACAACAAACGCCCCCAAAACATCACAGAACAGCCTCCAGCCTGAACCACTCCTCCCAGCACTGCAGTTTAAACGCCTCGTTGGGATGCTGGTGCAATCGCATTATTTCAAAACAGGCAAAATGACCATTCGGACCCCACTACACGCCGCCAGTCAGCTACTGTCCAACTTCTGTGTTGTTTGGCCCATTGTTTGGCAGCTTTATGTGGTGGTGTGTGCAATGGCCTTTTGCGTGGTATCTCAGTCCCAAAAGTGCATAACATGCAGTTCACTTCACAGTGTTTCCTCGGAAACTGGTTGAGGTGCACCTCCATTCACTGACAGCAGAAACTGCTATCAATGACAAGGCGTAACACTAGACTCCGATCCCTGTCATGATCCTTTTACGACCACTGATCTTACACTGTGTTACATGACTGCGAAGGGTAAACCATTCCTATTAGATACGTTGGAAAGTCCGCATTGATACACCAAGTCGACCGTGTTCATTCATGGTGTGGTCATGGGCGCGTTCAACGCTATAGCACCTTTCTGGCTTACTGTATTGTCTTTGCATCGAGCTAGCTTACTGCTCTTATGCCATTCAGTCCACTGGCACATACGCGTCACTTCACGAACCATGAATCCTATCAGCGGAGGAAGGCCACATGACTGCCTGGATCAGTTCATCATCATACACTGCTCTCCAAGGCACATGTGTCTTCTTCTAAGGAGTTAAACAATATTCTGTCCGGTGAGTTTAATTCCCATTTCATCTTCCAGGTAAGACGTTCAGTTGTCCCTTTAACGTTTTCATTGCTTGAAAGACTTGGACTGTACCTGACGGAAACACATGTATTTAACATTTATATCTGTATCCCGCAAGCCACCGTATGTGTGGCGCGGGGGTATAACAATTCACGAATGGCACAGGGAAAGAACGATTGTCGGTAATGCTCTTGTAGTGACTTGAGGAAGGAGCAGCCGGCCGAGACATTTTATGAGTTGCTAACAAGTAGCGAATTTTATAGTTCTATCTGTGTGCTTTGGTAGTTTAGTTTCTTGACATTCTACCTCTAAATTTAATATTAGTATAAGTGGTAAAGGCTGCTAGGCTTACTTGCGAGATGAAAGCACAGCTCACCATTTGCTGCATAGTCGACAAGACTGCTACAGAACCGAGTGGAGGGTCTGAATCAGAGGCTCCGACGGTTTTGCAACCGTGTAGGCTGCAAATTCCTCGACTTCGCCGTAGGTTGGCTGGGCTTCGGGGTTCCGCTGAATAGGTCAGGTAACCACCACACGCGTAGCAGCGGCTATGTGGCGTGGATTGGGCTTTTTTTTATTTAAAAAAAATAGGTTAGATGGTGTTGGGAAAACACAGAGGGCCTCAGTCTCAAAGGGTGCAGGTCGAACACAAGAAGAACGCAGATCCAGGAACCATCGGTATGACAGTTGTAAATTGTCGTAGCTGTGTCGCGAAAGTACCAGAGCTCCAAGCGCTAATGGAAAGCACTGATGCCCAAATCGTTATAGGCGCTGGAAATGGGAATGCCGTGTGGCTAGGGCCTCCCGTCGGGTAGACCGTTCGCTGGTGCAAGTTTTTCGAGCTGACGCCACTGCGACGACTTGCGTGTCGATGGGGATGAAGTGATGATCATAAGGACAACACAACACCCAGTCCCTGAACGGAGAAAATCTCCGACCCAATCTGCAATCGAACCCGGTCCGTGAGGTATGACATTCCGTCGCGCTGACCACTTAGCTACCAGGGGCGGCCGTTATAGGCACTGGAAGATGCTAAAGCCGGAAGTAAGTTCAGCCGAAATTTTTGCGAAGAACCTAACGGTTTACAGAAAGAATAAGCTAAACATAGTTGGCGGTGGCGTGTTTGTTGTTGTTAGAAGTAGTTTATTTTGTATCGAAATTGAAGTAGATAGGAAATTTGAGGTAAGTTGCTATGGGACCAAACTGCTGAGGTCATCGGTCCCTAGGCTTACACACTATTTAATCTAAATTAAACTAACTTACGCTAAGGACAACACACACATCCTTGCCCGAGGAGGACTCGAACCTCTGACGGCGACAGCCGCGCGAATCGTGACAAGGCGCCTCAGAACATATTTAAGTGATTAACGTTGCAAGATCAGTGCAAATTTGAAACCGGTGTAACCGCCGGAATGTTGAATGTAAGGATGCAAACGTGCATTCATTGTGATATCGGCTTGTGGAATTCTTTTCCATGCCTGTTGCACTTGGTCGGTCGCCACAGGGACGGTAAATGCTGTTTGTGGATGACGCTGGAGTTGTCGTTCGATGATGTCCCTTATGTGCTCAATTGAAGACAGATCTGGTGATCGAGCCCGCAGCTCGTGGTCGTGCGGTAGCGTTCTCGCTTCCCGCGCCCGGGTTCCCGGGTTCGATTCCCGGCGGGGTCAGGGATTTTCTCTGCCTCGTGATGACTGGGTGTTGTGTGATGTCCTTAGGTTAGTTAGGTTTAAGTAGTTCTAAGTTCTAGGGGACTGATGACCATAGATGTTAAGTCCCATAGTTCTCAGAGCCTGGTGATCGAGCACGCCAAGGCAATATGTCGACACATTAGAGCATGTTGGCTTACAACAGCAGTATGCGGGCAACCGTTATCCTATTGGAGAACGTTGCCTGGAATGCTGTTCATGAATGGCAGCACAACAGGTCGGATCACAAAACCGACGTACAAATTGGCAGTCAAGGTGCGTGGGGTAACCACGAGAGTGCTTGCGCTGTCTTAAGAAATAGCAGGTTGCTTGGCTTTTGCGCCAGTAACGAGCTTCCCATACATACGGGCAGTGGCAAGAAAAACGTTTCTGAAGGAAAGAGATTGGTTGATATCGAGTATAGATTTTAAGTGTTAGGAAGTCTTTTCTGAAGGATTTGTCTGGAGCGTAGCCAAGTATGGAAGTCAAACAAAGATGATGAACAGTTTAGACAAAAAGGGAATTGAAGTTTTTGAAATGTGGAACTACAGAAGAATGATGAAAATTAGATGGATTGATATCGTAAATAATAAGGATATACCGAATGGAACTGGGGGGAAAAGAAATTTGTGGCACAACTTGGTTAAAAGCAGAGACCGGTTGATAGGACACATTATGAGGCATTGTGGAATCGTCAGTTTGGTAATGGAGTGTAGTGTGATCAAGGCTTCAGCGCAGTAAGCAGGTTCAGGTGGTAACAGTCTCGAAGATGCACGCGATAGACTAGCGCGGAGAGCTGCATTAAATCGATCTTCCCACTCAATACGACAGCAATCACAAAATGCAATTAGGCGTAAATCGTAATAATGACACTTCGTTTTACTTTTGTGTACGAAACCTCGAGCACATTTCTGGGGAAAAAAGCTCACTCTTCTCATTCAAAGTCCAATAAATTCACGAGCCCTTCTAAACTGGACAGAGGTCCCTCGGCTGGAAGGGTGGCAGGCGGAAGTAGTCATGAGCCATGCAGTTATTACTTTGGTCGGCGTTATTAAGGACTGGGCGAAAGAACAGGTGACAGAACGCACGTGGGCGGATTGCGGTGCGCGGACTTTGTCCCGGCCGGCGGGGATGCCTCATCGCCGCGACCCGCCGCCCGCAATTAACGGCGGACCGCGTCTCGTTTAATCACGTTTCAGCGCTCGGATCCTCGTCGCGCCGCGTTGCAGCTGCGCCGGCTACTTGGCAGAGCTAACAGGCGGTGCGCCGCTAGCCGCCTTTGATGTGCCCGCCAGCGGCCGAGGCTGCGTCCCGTGTTTGCTCTGGGAACAAGCTGCACGTTTGCTTTGGCTCAGCTACTGCTCATTCTTCTCGGCTGCCGCCTAATGGATTCACTGTCCGACGAGGCGATTCTCTTCTCCGTGTCGCCCCTACAGTTGTAGTATGTGCCGCAATGCTTACAGTAATAAAGAAATTTCAGCCTCGGTTACTAATGCCTCAATACATGAAATGGCCCGCCGTTTATCACTGCATTTTTTTTTTTTTTTTTTTTTTTTTTTGACGTTCTGGATGTGGAAGAGCAGTCCGGTGATTAGAGCCTTACACCAAAGCGACAAATTGCCGTTGTTATTCGTAGAATTTTCTGGCTGATCGCGAGTCAAATGGACTCTCTAATTGTAACCCGTTGGAGCAACTCCGACGGATGTTGCAGTAGTTTTCTTTCAGATGTTTCACGCCAGAGGTGCATAAAACTTGATTCATCTGAAAAGACCATGTATGTACGTGCAGTTGCGATATTGGCACGCAAATTCCATCCTTCGTCGCCTATTGACAACAGTCAACACGGGTGTATGAACCGGGCATCTGCTGCAGAGGCCCCTACGCAGCGCTCGCCGAACGGCCGTTGAGGATAGTGTTGGTAGTCCATTCGTCCACCTGTGCTATCATTTGCTCAGCAGTGCCACGTCCATTCTCCCGTAAACACATCCGTAGCCGTCGTTTTCATCCCTGTCACTCTTTGCCTGAGGCGTACCACACTTCCCTCGGCACCGGTTTACGATAGTCATTTTGTCTAGCCGTTTCGGAAATGGATCCTTGACCCGAAAACTAATGATCATGCGCTTGTGAACGTCAGGTAACGCGCCTATGTTTCCGTATTACGACAAGGATGTCCTGGTTCCGCGTCTCCCCCCCCCCCCCCCCCTTTCCTTTTTTCTCTTTCTTCCATCAGTCGTCTGACTGGTTTGATGCGGCCCGCCACGAATTCGTCTCCTGTAGTAACCTCTTCATCTCAGAGTAGCACTTTCAACCTACGTCCTCAATTATTTGCCGGATGTATTCCAAACTCTATCTTCCTATACAGTTTTTGCCCTCTACGGCTCTCTCTAGTACCATGAAAGTCATTCTCTCATGTCTTAACAGATGTCCTATCATCCTGTCCCTTCTCCTGATCAGTGGTTTCCATATGTTTCTTTCCTCTCCGATTCTGCGCAGAACCTCCTCATTCTTTACCTTATCAGTCCACCTAATTTTCAACATTCGTCTGTAGCACCACATCTCAGCCGGCCGGTGTGGCCGAGCGGTTCTAGGCGCTTCAGTCTGGAACCGCGCGACCGCTACGGTCGCAGGTTCGAATCCCACCTCGGTCATGGATGTGTGTGATGTCCTTAGGTTAGTTAGGTTTAAGTAGTTCTAAGTTCTAGGGGACTGATGACCTTCAGATGTTAAGTCCCATAGTGCTTAGAACCATTTGAACCACATCTCAAATGCTTCGAATCTCTTCTGTTCCGGTTTTCCACAGTCCATGTTTCACTACCATACAATGCTGTACTCCAGACGTACATTCTCAGAAATTTCTTCCTCAACTTAAGGCTGATATTTGATATCTCCCCCTACGCGCTTTGTATACTCTCCACTACATGCCGTCTGTGAGAGGTTATTGCACGATGACGTCGAACATAGGCGGTGGTCGCTGACTGAACCGTATACAACTGATTCATTGCTGTGGATTAAGTTGTTCCAGAACGATTACCACGTAAATAATGAAACTGAGGTATCATTAGGATTACAAAGTTAAGCATGAAAGTTCCCGGACGGGTACGTGAAGAAGAAAGGAACTATGCCAAATTTTAGTGACTGTTGGCATCCTGTTTTACTCAAAAGTTATGAGATATCCATTAAATATCCAGACCAGAGATTGGGTGAAGACATTCATGTAACAGACGTAACCGTCAGAGACTTGTTAGTCTGTTGTCTCACATTAACTGAAATCACTCAAACTTGGACAGTGAGTGGAAAACTTACTAATTGCAGATGCTATGCTTTTGTGGTAATGAAAGCGTGAACACGTGCTCTGGCGTACATAGGCGTTAAATGTATAAGGACATTGTCTAGTACCTAAAGCTAGCTGCGAAAGTTACAGTTCTTTTATTGTACGTTTCAGCCTTAGGTCGCATAACTAGCAGCATTATGCTACCCCACCGTCCTGCGTCCGTGGCGTTGCATGTTTCGAGCAGACATTTGCCTGGATGACACCGCATCTGAACTCGACCATCCATCATGTGTTAAAAAAACGTGATTCAAGCGACCAAGTAACGCGTTTCCATTCATCCACGGTCCACTCTCGATAGTGCTGCAATTGTCGTTGAAGATGTCGTTGGGTCAACATAGAAACACGTAGGGGGCGTCCGCTGCTGGACGCCATGTTCAACAATGAGCGCTGAAGGGTGTGCTCCGAAACACTAGTTCCTGCCCAGCATTGTACTATGCCGTCAGATCTGCTACATTTCGCCGCCTATCTTCCGTTACAGGGGAGGCAAGTTTCCGAGCTCCGCCTTCTGTGATGATAAGGTGTGGGCGTCCAATACTTTGTCGCCTGGTCTACTTTCCCTAGTTGCTCACGTCGGTAGCATGCGAACAGCTACGAGATTCGATATTTTAGAGATTCTCGTTAGCAGGCGCTGGGCCATAACTATCTGTCAGAATTGCAGACTTAAGTGGTTTTCCCCGTTTGCGACCCTTTTGTCTCTGCTCTGCTTACATGCTTTTCTCCCACGTTGTGTGCCTGCAACGTCGCCAAGCGCCAAGTGGACTGCGGTCATAAATTTCTCCCTCATCAGTAAACCGTTTTATTAGTTCGAATTCAAAACTGCTGAAGCTTCATTTGACTCTGGGTAAGGAAAACTGGGGAGCAGGACTGCGAGGTTCCTGACAGATCCGGCCCAGAAGCATCTCCTACAAGTGCTCTGTAAGGCTTATCCTATCCCCGAAATACACCATTACACAGTCTTGAAGTGTGTGTGAAGCAGAGGAAAAATGATCATACCAGAGCACAAAAAAGGCGAATATGCTCCTATTTATTAAAAGACTCTGAAAACTGCCGTACCAGCTGCCACATTTTATCTTCCTCAGCACTTTAAAATTTTTCGAAACAAATTGGCATGCGAACATGGTCGCGCTATCTTTAACATGCCAGCTTATCTCTCACTCCCACTCGCTTCCCTACCTGTAATTCGCTCACACCGACTCACACGCTGTAAATCGCCCGTACCCATCCATTCCCACTTGTTCATTGTCACTCACTCATTCATCCCAACTCATTATCTCCTTGTGTCTCTCTAACTGTCGGTTTCTCCTGTCACACAGACACAGTCGGCTTCTGTCATTGTCTCCCTTTGCACTCTCTCTCTCTGCTACTGTCTCATTCATCCCTTGCCACTTCTGCTGTTTCTTCTCACTGTCTCTTCTGCTGTGTCTTCCTCGTTGTCATTGTCACACACTCTGCCTCTCATTACCACTGACTGTCAGCCGGTTGCACTTCCTCCTTTTCTTTATTCCTGTCCCACTGACACTCTCTCCTTCGCTCTTTTCCTAGCACTTTTCTGTGACTGTCTTCTATGTTCCATTGCTACTGTTCCTCTCTCTTTCTCTCACACTGACGTTGACTCCTTCGCTCTTTCTATGACACATCCGCTATCTACCATCTTCCAGTATTTATTACTTTTCCGTGAGTTTTCCACATCCAGTGTCTCCTTCCTTCTCAATATAAAAAAGCCGAATATCTTTTGCTGGAAATTTTTAAAGTTAGGAAGGTAGAAAGAGGCAGCTGGTAGGCCACTTTTCAGTCTGTCTTTTAATAAACACGAGGATATTCTCCTTTTTTGTGCCCCCATAGGACCCTATTTCTGCCGGTTCCTTACTTTTCCCTGCTACAGCAAAGCATGCTACTCATATGAACACAACTTTATGGGTTAGTAAAATTTCGATAGTTTACCTATGGGAAATAGAAATAACGGAAAACTATATACCTTTAAACCACAGACCAGATTTTCTGTGCACAGATATTTCTCATGTGATTCAAAACTGCCGGCCGGAGTGGCCGAGCGGTTCTAGGCGCTACAGTCTGGAACCGCGCGACCGATACGGTCGCAGGTTAAAATCCTGCCTCGGGCATGGATGAGTGTGTTGTCCGTGGGTTAGTTAGGTTTAAGTAGTTCTATGGGACTGATGACCTCAGAAGTTAAGTCCCATAGTGCTCAGAGCCATTTGAACCATTTTTGAGCTTCAAAACTACAACCATGGGGTTCCAAGAAGACGTCTGATGATAGCATATTTCTTGTGCTACGTCACTTCATAAACTACGTTTTCGCCTAACACTGCATTTTACGCGCGTAATTAAAGTATCCAAGTAGGACAACTTTGCAGCTCTGTATCTCGGACAAAGATATCAAGAAAATTTTCAACGTTTTTCGTATTTGCGATCTGAGGACTATATCGTAAAAATTACAGTCATTTGCTAGGCGTAGACGTCTTGGAATGTGCGGCTCGGTTTTGTACCCAAAAACCAGATAAAGAATTTTTGATAATGGGAATAAGGCACTTCTTCATAAATGCCTAGAAAATATACTGTTAAAATTTGTGTAATTTTCTGCGATTGTTATTATTGTATGAATGCGTGGTGTCTATTCTTTCGGACGGGCACTTTGGGGTAAGTGGCGTTCGCTGGGAATGTGGGTCGGCCGGGGAGCACATTTGTGATAAACATCGTGTCCGGGTGACCAGTGGTTAACGCAGCTGCCCAGTAAGCTTGAGATCTCGGGTTCGCCTCCCTCTTCAACACACATTTTCACTCGTCGCTGCTGATTCCGCGTATAGTTCGATGTAGCTGACATCAATAATTCCTTCAATTCCTTTTCCTTTCCTTTCCTCCCTCTACTTTCATCTTACATGATAATTATTTTTTAGACTTCGCGGTTTGGTTTTGGTACTCAAGAACCATGTTTTTCGTGTATTCTCAGGAACCATCCAGGGAATAAACGGTGCTTCCATAACCCTTTAAGGTGTATTGTAGACATTAAATGCAAAAAGAAACCAACGATTTGCACGATGTGCCTAAGCTGGAGGAAGTGTGTAATAATCAAACTTTGAACCTGTACTGTAGAACGGTTACAGTAACAACGATTCCTTATAAAAATTGTCCATAGACCAAGAGCTATTCCCGAATAATTCTCGAGGTATGAGCCCTGAAAAAATACCGTTTTTATGCGCGGCGTTTCGGAACATATTGGTAGCTCACGCTGCCGCGTGCGTACCGATAATGTGTCATGTAGCTGGTAGATAAAGGAATCAAAGCAGAGCTGAGTTACTTAATCCGTGGAAGTCGCACCACTGTGACCACTCCGCGCATCAGACGCCCGTGTTTTGTTGCGTTGCGTAGCGCCGTGCCGCCGCGGCCCGCCTCTTCTTTCGGCCCAACCCCAGCGCCGCATTTCCCGCGCTCTCGCTCCCGCACTCAAACGCGGCGCGCGCGTCGGCCGGCATTCCGCGGCTGCCGGGACGTAGCGTCCCGCGCCACGCGGTCGATCGCTCGATAGTCGCCGCTGTCGGCGGTCGATACGGCAGCGGACTCTTCCCCGCGCTCGCCGCTCCGTTTCCTGACAAACATCGTGTTTGCCGCCGACGCTGTCCGCTGCGCGCCGCGGCGGCAGATTTACGCCGTCGCCGGTGGTAGCGCGGCGTGTAGGCGGTTACACAGCAGAAAGACAAATATCCGCCGCCGCGGTCACTCTCAAATAAAGACCGTCCTTGTCGCTCCGGGTGCTCGCGCTTCCATTTACAGAGAAAACGATGACGTCGTCCGACCACAGCCAACAGCAGCACCTGTGTGTGTTAGCACAAGAGCTGCCACAGACGACGTACTGAGTGTAGCCGGGAGAGCAATGCCAGTTTGCTACCGGTATTCTACTGATGCACACTTCATTGTTATTGCCTCCCACCCGCCCGCTCCACATACGCACACAAGCACTAGCATTGCTCTCTCAGTCACATTCTGTAGGAAGGCTGTGGCAGCTAACACCGGTACAGGAAAGACAAAATAGGCTGTATCCGTTACGACGCAGAGCGAATTTTCCAAGGTTGTTTTGTCAATTTGCCTTTTGTATTTCAGCCTCTGGTCAAACAAATGGTGCCATCTCGAAAAATTGCCGAGGTTCTGTATAACGTACTCACATTATCTGACGACGGCTTTGTAATATGTCGAAACCGGTTATGATACCATTTGTGCGGTCCGAGGTAGCAATACACAAGACGGTTACTGTCTTTCCATAAGTCAGTATGCCTAATTTGTGTTTTTTCAACTGCAATTTGTGGCTTACGTGGAACATATCACCTGAAGTTACCTGATTACCCTTGGGTGGCAAGGAGAAATCAAGATGGTGCTGAAAAACGTTGGTTTGCTCTGATGTCTCATCGATTATTTTATTACTAAAGGAAATAAAGTTTCTGAATTAGTCTGCGAACATTGTGGTATTTGCGGCTACAACTGTCTATATCAGTTATATACACACATCAAAAAAAGTTTTGCATCAGCCTCATTCCCAGAACCCCTGAAGACAGACGTTAACTGTCGTTATCGTATCACAGACACAATCCGGGACTGTTAAGAGATATCACTAAACCCGCCCAAAGATGTAAACAACCATGAGCAGCGCGTATTAGACGGAGGGGGTCCGACAGTCGAACAGTTCCAGTCATTCCGCCAGGAAGGAGGTACACAGCTTGTATTGTCTGTAGTTCAGCCATGTCTAGACAGTTTATACCGCTGTTCGATCGCGTCCGTATTGTTATTTTGTGCCAAGAAGGTCTCTCAACAAGGGAAGTGTCCAGGCATCTCGGAGTGAACCAAAGCGATGTTGGTCGAACGTGCAGGAGATACAGAGAGGCGGGAACTGTCGGTGACATGCCTCGCTCATGCCGCCCAAGGGCTACTATTACAGTGGATGACCGCTACCTACGGATTATGGCTCGGAGGAACCCTGACACCACCATGTTGAATAATGCTTTTCGTGCAGCCACAGGACGTCGTGTTAAGACTCAAACTGTGCGCAATCGGCTGCATGATGCGCAACTTCACTCCCGACGTCCATGGCGAGGTCCAGCTTTGCAACGACGACCTTCTTTGCAACCACGACACCATGCAGCGCGCTACTGATGGGCCCAGCAACATGCCGAATGGACCTCTCTGGATTGGCATCACGTTCTCTTCACCGATGAGTGTCGCCCGTGCCTGTAACCAGACAATTGTCGATGGACGTGTTTGGAGGCAACCCGGTCAAGGCTGAACGCCTTAGACACACTGTCCACCGAGTGAAGCAAGGTGGAGGTTCCCCGCTGTTTTGGGGTGGCATTATGTGGGGCCGAAGTGCGCCTCTGGTGGTCATGGAAGGCGCATTCATGAATGAATGCCATCCTCCGGCCGTTAGTGTATCCATATCGGCAAGGTATTCGTCTTCATCCACGACAATTCGCGTCCCCGTCGTGCGCATCTCGTGAATGACGTCCTTCAGGATAACGACATTGCTCGACTAGAGTGGCGAGCATGTTCTTCAGAAATGAACCCTATTGAACATGCATCGAATAAATTGAAAAGGGCGGTTTATGGACAACGTGACCCACCAACCACTCCGAGGGATGTGCGTCGAATCGCCGTTGAGGAGTGGGACAATCTGATGAACTCGTGGATAGTATGCCACTACGAATACAGGCAAACATCAACGCAAGAGGACGTGCTACTGGGTATTAGAGGTACCGGTGTGTTCAGCAATGTGGACCACCACCTCAGAAGGTCTCGCTGTATAGTGGTACAACATGCAGTGTGTGATTTTGATGAGCAATAAAAAGGGCGGAAATGCAATAAAAAGGGCGGAAATGATGTTTATGTTGATCTCTATTCCAGTTTTCTGTGAACCGAGGTGATGCAAAACTCTTTTTGATGTGTGTATTTATGAGGTTGTTTCGGCCGCTGCCATCGTCAGGTCAAAGTGATGAATGAATAGATGCTCGGCTTAGACAAAGGTTTTATACGAGTGTGACCACTCCTTATATTCGACGTCAGTGTGCGAGTATCACTCACAGATGGCAGATAGCAACACTGGCAGTGGAGGGTATATAGAGCCTTTCGGGAGATGAGGAAAACAGTGGAATTACTGTCGTAATGCAGAAACGGAGCGATTTATCTGACGTGGAAGAAGACATAATCATTGACTTTCGGGTCAAGAGTGAAAGCATTTTAGAGAGGGCTAAATTTGTCAACTGTTCGCATGCCGCCGTGGTTAAAGTATATTGTCTGTGCCAAAATGGCGCTATCCAAAGCCGGCGCCGAGGCACTGTGTAAGCCACGTGCCTTCGATGATAGGTGTGAACAACGGCTACGGAGATGGGTATGCTCAACGACCGTTCAGCGAACGTTGCTACGTATGGGCCTCCGTAGCAGCCGCCTTGTTCAAGCACCAAAGCTGGATTCTGTTCATTGGTAAAGAGGGCTGGTAATTTCACACCAGAACCGGAACTGACGTCCACTGAGTGTGGACAAGTAGCCTTTTCAGATGTTCTGTCGGACAGATGGTCGTTGGTGTTTACGGCGTGAAACGTCTGAAAGCCACCACCATGCAACAATCGTCGGAAGAATCCAGACCGGAGGGCATTGCTTGGGTGATCCCATCATTCTGAAAGGCCCAATGCATCAACGCACGTATCTATCAATCGTTTGGGACCGTGTCCAATCCTACATGCAATTTGTTTTTCCATGCCACGAGGAATCTACCAGCAGGACTGTGCAACATGCCACACAGCTCGCAGTATACGTGCGTTTCGAAGAACACCAGAATGAGTTTACGTTACACCCCTGGCCCCCAGCCTCCTCGGATTTAAACCCAGTCGAGAATCTGTGACATCACCTCGATCGGGCCGTTCACGCCGAGGATCCTCAATCTAGAAATCTAGTTGCCAGGGCTTCATATGCATGTCGGAAACTTCCAGGATCTCATTGCCTTTTTTTTTTTTTGCGCGTCTCCTGCGCGTGCGTTCGGCAAAAGGTGGTTACTCAGGTTTTTGACAGGTGGTCGCACTAGGATGAATTGGGAGTGTACGAGGTGTGGCTAGAAAAAAACCGGACTAGTACTGGTGAAACAATAAAACGAATGCAATAAGGCTGAAAGTCGCGTGGCCTGTCACGTGACTCTCGCTCCGCCTACTGCTAGAGTTTCATCTGCCTCCTGCACTCAGTCTGCCCGTGGCGTCTGTTTTAAGTAGTTGACGTTTCGTCTGTGCGTCGGAAAATGTTGAGTGTACAGAAAGAACAGCGTGTTAACATCAAATTTTGTTTCAAACTAGGAAAATCTGCAAGTGAAACGTTTGTAATGTTACAACAAGTGTACGGCGATGATTGTTTATCGCGAACACAAGTGTTTGAGTGGTTTAAACGATTTAAAGATGGCCGCGAAGACACCAGTGATGACACTCGCACTGGCAGACCATTGTCAGCAAAAACTGATGCAAACATTGAAAAAATCGGTAAACTTGTTCGACAAGATCGCCGTTTAACAATCAGAGCAGTGTCTGAGTTAACAGGAGTTGACAAGGAAAGTGCTAGGCAGATTCTTCTTGAAAGTTTCAACATGAACAAAGTGTGTTCAAAAATGGTTCCAAAGTGTCTCACAATTGAACAGAAGGAACGCCGAAGAATGATTTGTTCTGACATCCTGGAAAACATTGAAAGTGATCCCACCTTCTTACAAAATGTTATTACTTGCGATGAATCGTGGTTTTTTACTTACGATCCCGAAACTAAACGCCAATCGATGCATTGGAAAACTCCTGGTTCTCCACGACAAAAAAAAGCACGAATGTCAAAATCGAAATTCAAGGCAATGATGATTGTTTTTTTTGACATCAAAGGGATTGTGCACATTGATTGGGTACCAGAGGGACAAACAGTGAATCAGCATTACTACATTAGCGTCCTGGCTACCCTACGTGAGCGAGTACGGAGAAAACGGAACGATTTGTGGAGAAAAAAGTCATGGATCCTTCACCAAGACAATGCCCCAGCTCACAGTGCGTTGTCAGTGAAGACGTTTTTGGCAAAACACAACATTCCCATCTTAGATCATCCACCCTACTCACCTGATTTGGCCCCCTGTGACTTTTTTCTTTTCCCTAAAGTCAAGTCAGCTTTGAAAGGAACTAGATTTGAGACTGTTGAAGCAGTAAAAGAAAAAGCGACGGAAGTAATGTATGGACTTACCGAAAATGATCTGCAGCATTGCTATGAACAGTGGAAAATTCGTATGGAGCGGTGTAGTCCAGCATCAGTCCGGTTTTTTTCTAGCCGCACCTCGTAAATATTGACAATGAACACTGTTTTACAAGTTCCAAGCGCTGATCTGATCATGGAAGTGCCGAAACGACGTTATAAATAAAGACTCGTCTTAAGTTATGAAGACTCCTTTATTCGCAAAAAAATCATGAACTGTGTGGCGAAATGCTTTGAGGGCCAGTCAACAGAAGGGATGTACTTTGATGTTGACTTTGATTGTGCTCTTGGCTGGTAATTGTTCCAAGGGGGTTGAGCAAATGGCAGTATGGCGAAACAACGTGGATGTAGACGGAATGGTCACATACATTACCTTTTTTATGGTCGATTAGTATTGTAAACTGATGTACGACGTAAACTTCGGGCGTACTGCTAATTTGGTGAGACGCTGTGAAGCACAATGGACCTCAAAACCTAGGAATTGAAGAACAAAGCCGCAAAGTAGTAAGATTATAGTTTCATATCCTGTTGATCTCGGGGTCGTTAGAGAGGAAGTGCTAAGGCAGTTAGGAAGGGCTAGCGAAAGGAATTAACAGGGACCCACACCGGGTGAGTTATCGAAAGGACAAAAATGTGGATTACTGGATTGGGATTTACGCCACCGCGTCTTTTTCAGACAGACAGGTTTGCTGAATGATTTGCCTCCAGATAACAAAATGGTTCAAATGGCTCTGAGCAGTATGGGACTTAACATCTGAGGTCATCAGTCCCCTAGAACTTAGAACTACTTAAACCTAACTAACCTAAGGACATCATATACATCCATGCCCGAGGCAGGATTCGAACCTGCGACCGTAGCAGTCGCGCTGTTCCGGACTGAAGCGCCAAGAACCGCGGCCGGCTCCAGATGACAGTTTAGGCGCATGTCACTTCACACACCGTATATCTCATTATAAGTCCTATGTGGTTTCGTGAAGGACAACGTTTGTACACCTCCGTTTCAGTGGTATGTTGTCAGAATTTCAGTCGCAGTACCACATTCATCGACAACGCCGCGTCACAGTGCACCTGCTTGAGCGGGATAGTCGGGATAACGAGCGCTTCCACTCCAAATAATGCAGTACCGCTCATGGCGCTCTCATAATACTTGCCTCTAGAAATTGTGAAAGTACAGCGTTATAAAAGTGTTCGATAAGTTGTAATCACTCTGTATTAGTGTTTAATGTAGTTTTTCTGAGCAGTATGGTTGATTAAATTTTCTCTGGCTTCCAACCGCGTCGATTGGCCTTAACTCGAAACTCGACAACTCATCATCCAGGCAGGGGAGGTGGGGGAGTCCAGTGTCATCCTGTCTTTGTGAATTTCAGTAGATTTTGTAATCACTTAAATAACACACTCTCAGCCCGTAAAGTTTCAACTCGTTTCATTCTCCCCTTCTGGGTACTTCAGTTTTTTAATCAGGCAGTGTGTTTCTTTCTTCTTTCTTTTTATTTCAATTGGCTTTCGGTTCGTGCCATTTCAATAACAGAAAGACGGTACGACAGTGTGCCTGAGGCGACTTTCGTTTCAGTAATGACGACACAAATGTAAGGCAACTTTTTTCCCCACTTTGCTGCTTATCTTTCTCGACCCGGCATCTTTATACATAAGACGAGTCGTAAACCACATAAGCTGGTCTCTTAGCCGCTACACACAGTTGTCGGGCTGTGTGTGACGTTGCCGTGACCCGCCATGTGTAGGTGGACCAATGCATCCTCTGATTGTGGTTTACCAGCTTTTAAACTTTTTAAAACAAATATAAGAAAGACATGTCTCCAAATAATACGATTGATTTTGCATGGTTTAAAACTATAATAAAATAAGTATTAATAACTGATCCATGTTGGCATTTACATTGCATCTTATTAATCTTTAAAGGAAGTATCGTAACATTCCTTGATTTGTTCCGTTTACAGCCGACAGGTTTCTTTACTTGAGAGTGTTTGATATTCTATAATGTAATACACAAGACAGCAATTTGAGTTTCTTCTACATTTTCAGCATAATCAAAAGACTATCTTGATACTCATGTCCATGGAGTAATCCTTAAGAATTTGAAACGTCTGCATTTGCACATTATCTAGGAATATTTGAAATTTAAAACTTTTAATCGTCAGTATGCCACCATAAATCTTAAAATATAAGAAATTAAGGGCTTATTTAAGTTTGCAACTGCCAATTTTGGACTAACTTATCTATAATGGAAGGGTCAATAAAATGTATCCTATAGGGAGCCGTGATAAATTCTAAATATTAAAATTCATAAGTAAAAAGTAATACAATTTTAACACAAGGTTGAAGTTTATAAGTTATTAATTTAACTAAATACAAAAATTAAAAGTAATGAAATTTGACAGATTAATTTTAAAACTTTCGATGAACTGCACTTGTTATCGAGGCTATTGAGTTAGTCACTCAATGTTTTGAGTTTAAAATTGCATTTTCGATGCAGCTGGGGTCGAAGTGTATCAGTGAAAATAAAGAAAATATACTTGAACAATTATTGCAGTGGTTCTCTTATTTCCTAAGGGTTTTTATCACTTTCGCTGTCATCTTCTGATTCGGCGCTCTGCTATCTGCCCTGTCTTCATGCTGTCGTTTTGGCACTACTGCTATGTTTGGTCTTGCTCTTGTATACACCGCCTGGAGAGGTCTTTAAATGTTGTGAGGACAACACAAGACTAGTCATCGAGCAGAGGAAATCTCAGACCCGGTCGGGAATCGAACTCGGGCCCCTTCGGTTAGTGATGTGCCGCGGCGACCCCTCAGCTACCGGGGCAATCCGTTCTTACTATCGTCAGTTTGCATTTTTATACCCTCTCTGCCGGCCATAGTCAATTATTTTGTTGTCCAAATAATAAAACTCATTTGATTTCGTAGACTTTCCCGGCGTAAAAACTTCTGATATTCTTCACGGGTTTGCAGCCTGATAACGTCGTCGTCCAGACACAATATTTCGGCGGACCAGCTGGCCGCCATCTTCAGGTGAGTTAATGATAGTGCACTGCCTCGCCGGAACTGAATTCCAGCCACAACGACGGAAACCTTTATGCACCATGAAGAGAGCACCGCGCGTGCGTGAGATGATGGGCAGCGCCTCCAGAAACGATAAATCGCAACAGCAGTCCAATGATCGAAAATAAGACCGTTGTTGTTTAATGTCGGACAAAATCGGATTCCATATCTTACTTAGAGGAAAACCTTTATCCCTGTTAATAATATTACTGGATAATCTAATTTCAATGGATTCTTTGAGAACACATTCCCAATAGCGAGAAGCAGGAGAGATCAATTGTGTCTTGTCATACATCATCCTGTGTCCTTCGTTAAGGCAATGTTCCGCCACTGCTGACTTCTTAGGCACACTCGGTTGTTCCAAAAAAACAGAATGGATATACGGAACAACAAATATGCCGTGCTCTTCAGTCTGGTTCGTCTCGCGAGCCAATAGAGGATACTTTTGAATCTATTGCTTATTTATCCTTTGCGGGAAGTATATCATCCGAAATTTCAAGAATTTTAAGAAAACATAATATTAAAAGTGTTTTTACGCCGGTGGCCAAGACTGGAGCCCTTCTTGGCTCAGTTAAAGATAATTTGGGCTTGAGGAGGCCCGGGGTTTATGAAATTCCGTGTCACTGTGGAAAGAAGTATATTGGTCAAACTATTCGAACTATTCAGGACCGGTGCGTGGAACATCATCGGCACACTCGGTTGCTCCAGCCTGAGAAGTCGGCAGTGGCGGAACATTGCCTTAACGAAGGACACAGCATGATGTATGACAAGACACAATTGATCTCTCCTGCTTCTCGCTATTGGGAATGTGTTCTTAAAAAGAATCCATTGAAATTAGATTATCCAGTAATATTATTAACAGGGATAAAGGTTTTCCTCTAAGTAAGATATGGAATCCGATTTTGTCCGACATTAAACAACAACGGTCTTATTTTCGATCATTGGATTCTTCCAACTAGTGCTGTTGCGATTTATCGCTTCTGTCTTCTCCCACCGGCGCGCTGCGTGTCTACTTGCCGCCTTGAGGCGCTGCCCATCATCTCACGCACGCGCGGTGCTTTCTTCATGGTGTGTAAAGGTTTCCGTCGTTATGGCTGGAATTCAGTTCCGGCGAGGCAGCGCACTAGTATTAACTCACCTGAAGATGGCGGCCAGCTGGTCCGCCGAAATATTGTGTCTGGACGACGACGTTATATGGCTGCAAACCCTTGAAGAATATCAATAAAACTCATTTACTTGCTGCTCTTCGTGCCTCTATTTCTAAATGAATTCCTCAGCATCGCATGGATTAATTCATCATTTGCAAACGAGGTGTTTGGAAATGACACTGCCGTAGGCTGCCCGCTTGTGTCCCTGTCTCTCTCTGCGGTAATCTGCCTGCGCGAGCTCACGCGAAGCCAGGTAGGCACACGCTTTCGGAAGTTTTCCGGGCACGGAGTTCCGGCGTGAGTACGGAAGAGGCGGCAGCTCCCGCGGGCTCAGGCGGGCTTTCCTCGCGACCGACTGGAGCGCGCGCGCATAATCTCGCGGGCACGCCGCGCACGGCATGCTAACGGCGCGCCGGATTACCGCGCAAAACCTTATTAATTACCGGCGCGAGTGGACTATCAAAACTGTTAGGGCGGTGCGCCGCGGCGGAATAACGAGCGCCTCTCTGCAGGTGCCGCGCCGCGCCGCGTCGCGTGTCCGCCGCCGCCGCCGCTCTCTCCGTAATGGCAGACCCGTATTTAAGGCGCTTATTATGGCAGCGGTCAGCTGAAAGACGATCTTCCAAACACTTTCCACCACTACCATTACAGCCGTCTTCCCGACGACGCCCCTAAAACATTTGTCCACCAGTGTGGAGTCTATTATGTTAATTTACTGAATACAGATGAAGTCGCATTTGGGTGGGGAAATATTCTAGTCTCTAATTAGAGGTTTCAAAATCTATGGTCCGGGATAATAATAGCCGAGGCGTTAACAGAATTTCCCCCTGCCCTGCTCTCAGTCCATCTGCTAGAAGGCCATTGAGGACAGAGCGCCTTTTAAGAATTGAGATGCTGGCGGAGACGGAAATTGTTTGAATGATTATTGCCGATCGCAGTTTGCGATGTGGTTTACACCAACGATCACTCCGTCGCCCGTCTGTCTCTATTTTACGGGTCCGTCTTGATCGCACAAATTTTTACACTTCATTGTTTACGGTTTGGGCTACTGCCATCTTTAGATCTGTTACAAATAAAAACAGTGTGTAACCAAGTTCAATTTGATGACGCTAAACCTATACAAATCCTGGTGCTACATAAGAAAGATAAAAAGTGCTTACATGATAAACAGCCATGTATACCAGCCATATTGTTGTTGTGGTCTTCAGTCCAGATACTGGTTTGATGCAGCTCTCCATGCTACTCTATCTTGTGCAAGCTTCTTCATCTCCCAGTACCTACTGCAACCTACATCCTTCTGAATCTGGTTAGTGTATTCATGCATTGGTCTCCCTCTACGATTTTTACCCTCCACGCTGCCTCCAATACTAAATTGGTCATCCCTCGATGTCTCAGAACATGTCCTACCAACCGATCCCTTCTTCTAGTCAAGTTGTGCCACAAGCTCCTCTTCTCCCCAACTCTATTCAATACCTCTTCATTAGTTATGTGATCTACCCATCTAATCTTCAGCATTCTTCTGTAGCACCACATTTCGAAAGCTTCTATTCTCTTCGTGCCCAAACTGTTCATCGCCCATGTTTCACTTCCATACATGGCTACACTCCATACAAATACTCGCAGAAACGACTTCCTGACACTTAAATCTATACTCGATGTTAACAAATTGTTCTTCTTCAGAAACGCTTTCCTTGCCATTGCCAGTCTACATTTAATATCCTTTCTACTTCGTCCATCATCAGTTATTTTGCTTCCCAAATACCTAAACTCGTTTACTACTTTTAGCGTCTCATTTTCTAATCGAATTCCCGCAGCATCACCCGATTTAATTCGGCTACATTCCATTATCCTCGCTTTGCTTTTCTTGATGTTCATCTTATATCCTCCTTTCAAGACACTGTCCATTGCGTTCAGCTGCTCTTCCAGCCATACATACCATAAAATATTCTGATGTAAAATCGACGTCAAGCTAGACATGTAAGTACATGGTATGTGCTGGTGATGATCAAAATGTAACAGATCTGAAGATGGCAGTAGCCGAAACCGGTAATAGTGAAGTGTAAAAATTTGTCTGAACAAGACGGACGTGTAAAATAAAGTGCCAAAAATGTGATCATAGATACATATTCAGACTATGTCTTCAATTGATAAGCTCGTCTGTCTGTCTCTCAGTTAGTAAACACTTGTTTTTTTCGAACGAATAGAGACATCAAGTTGAAATTTATACTAAATACTAAGGTCTACGGTCCCTTCGCGGTGTGAAACGTATTAAGTCAGTGCAGTCAAATGATAGTCATTTATTTTGTTACTCAAAACTCTCTTATCAAAACCTATAGAGAAACTATGTACCGGGTAGTTATAATTAAAGAGTAGCTACTCACGAAGGTGCAGGGTGGGCTGAAATTATCGTAGGACAGCAAAGCACAGTAGATATGTTAATGCGGAACCGATTTACGGTGGAAATTCTGGCCATCTGGTGCAAATCCGACACAGCACAGCATCTCGTCGCCGTCTCCTGTGCTCATATTGAACGAATTGTGTAAGCGGCGGTTAATAAAAAAAATCAACATAGCGCTTTCGTCACTTGTTTCATCTTTCCAACTCAGGACGCTTTCCTAATCCATTATCTATGGAAACATTCCTATACATCTTTCTTGCATTCACAGCGCCAGATTTGCACTCGATGGGCAAAATTGGAACTAATTTTTATCAACCTATATAAATTTCGTATTAACGCATTATGATATCTATCATGTTCGCTGCCATACGATAATTACCGCTCCCACTGGACCTCAGTGAGTACCTACACTGTAATTATAACGACCCAGTGTATACAACGCGGACACTAATAGAACCGACAAACTGCAAAGACGAATTTCTGACTGGAAATGGAGGGAAGAAGGTCCCATGAACATGTGTTCGGAAATTGACGCTATGCGTGCAACGACAACAAATCGTCCCGGATGAAGATGGTGATGATGTTTGGTTTGTAGGGCGCTCAACTGCGCGGTCATCAGCGCCCGTACAAAGTTCCAATTTTTTACACAGTCCAATTTTTACGCAATCTAATCTAGCCCCCGTCACGGATGGTGGTGGTGGTGGTGATGATAACACAGACACCCAGTCCCAGGGCAGAGAAAATCCCCAACCCAGCCGGGAATCGAACTGGAAACCCGTGATCCGGAGGCAGCAATGCTAGCCACTAGACTACGAGCTGCGGACGCGCCGGAACAAAGTACAGAGCTGCATCACATCCACGTCACATCAGCTGTTCCAAGTGGCCTCCATGAGACTGCAGGTCACAAGGATAGTAGCGGTTGTCATGCAGAATACACATAATCGTACTTTGGCTTACACCATGATGGCGGGCCACTTGCCTAGAGCTTGTAGTAGGCTTCATCTCAATATCCCGTAGAACCTGGTCCTCCAGATCTGGTGTACGCACAATCCGCCGCCTCATAATCACACAACCGGCCAAACAGGTCTTGAAATTTTGTGTGATGTGATCGGTGTCTGTGAGGGTACTAGTTTTGGTATAGCCGTGCTGCCTCTGCTTGCCCATACACAGACACCATATCGACTTGTTCCCGACTTGCATAACGGACCATTCTGCTGCTTACAGTGCACTGCGTCAATCAAGCGGCCTGCAATATACAAGGAACACACGGCACGTGGTTAGAAGAACTGTCGTTCTCCAGCGTGATCTACCGCGGCAACGATGCATTTCCAGACACGTGTTCACAGGACGTTTTTTTCCTCCGTTTCCAACCAGGAATTCGTCCCTGTAGTTTGCAGCTTTTATTAATGTTCACATTATATACAGGGTGTTACAAAAAGGTACGGCCAAACTTTCAGGAAACATTCCTCACACGCAAAGAAAGAAAATATGTTATGTGGACATGTGTCCGCTTACTTTCCATGTTAGAGCTCATTTTATTACTTCTCTTCAAATCACATCAATCATGGAATGGAAACACACAGCAACAGAACGTACCAGCGTGACTTCAAACACTTTGTTACAGGAAATGTTCAAAATGTCCTCCGTTAGCGAGGATATATGCATCCACCCTCAGTCGCATGGAATCTCTGATGCGCTGATGCATCCCTGGAGAATGGCGTAATATATCACAGCCGTCCACAATACAAGCACGAAGAGTCTCTACATTTTGTACCGGGGTTGCGTAGACAAGAGCTTTCAAATGCCCCCATAAATGAAAGTCAAGAGGGTTGAGGTCAGGAGAGCGTGGAGGCCATGGAATTGGTCCGCCTCTACCAATCCATCGGTCACCGAATCTGTTGTTGAGAAGCGTACGAACACTTCGACTGAAATGTGCAGGAGCTCCATCGTGCACGAACCACATGTTGTGTCGTACTTGTAAAGGCACATGTTCTAGCAGCACAGGTAGAGTATCCCGTATGAAATCATGATAACGTGCTCCATTGAGCGTAGGTGGAAGAACATGGGGCTCAATCAAGACATCACCAACAATGCCTGCCCAAACGTTCACAGAAAATCTGTGTTGATGACGTGATTGCACAATTGCATGCGGATTCTCGTCAGCCCACACATGTTGATTGTGAAAATTTACAATTTGATCACGTTGGAATGAAGCCTCATCCGTAAATGCACTGAAATGAGGATTGACACATTGTTGGATGAACCATTCGCAGAAGTGTACCCGTGGAGGCCAATCAGCTGCTGATAGTGCCTGCACACGCTGTACATGGTACGGAAACAACTGGTTCTCCCGTAGCACTCTCCATACAGTGACGTGGCCAGCGTTACCTTGTACAGCAGCAACTTCTCTGACGCTGACATTAGGGTTATCGTCAACTGCACGAAGAATTGCCTCGTCCATTGCAGGTGTCCTCGTCGTTCTAGGTCTTCCCCAGTCGCGAGTCATAGGCTGGAATGTTCCGTGCCCCCTAAGACGCCGATCAATTGCTTCGAACGTCTTCCTGTCTGGACACCTTCGTTCTGGAAATCTGTCTCGATACAAACGTACCGCGCCACGGCTATTGCCCCGTGCTAATCCATGCATGAGATGGGCATCTGCCAACTCCGCATTTGTAAACATTGCACTGACTGCAAAACCACGTTCGTGATGAACACTAACCTGTTGATGCTACGTACTGATGTGCTTGATGCTAGTACTGTAGAGCAATGAGTCGCATGTCAACACAAGCACCGAAGTCAACATTACCTTCCTTCAATTGGGCCAACTGGCGGTGAGTCGAAGAAGTACAGTACATACTGACGAAACTAAAATGAGCTCTAACATGGAAATTAAGCGTTTCCGGACACATGTTCACATAACATCTTTTCTTTATTTGTGTGTGAGGAAAGTTTCCTGAAAGTTTGGCCGTACCTTTTTGTAACACCCTGTATATGTCGTCGCTGGTGGTCTAGCGGTAACCTGCGTGCCTGGAAACCGAGAGGTCACGTGATTGACTCTCGGTCGGACCGCGAAATTTTCAGTTTCCACCCACCCTTCACCTCATCCTCATGTGAGGCGTTACCAGAAACAACGCATGGTTGGGATTCCATGTGGAACTGTAGGTCCCCATGCCCCGGTTTCACTGCAGGACACGAAAGTCGCCAAAGTGACCTTCAGCAGAAAGGCTTGCACCAGACCATTGACCCAAACGAACTAATTGGTTGGTTGGTTGGTTGATGTGGGAGAAGGGAACCAAAGAGCGAGGACATCGGTCCCATCGCCTTAGGGAAGGAAGTCGGCCATGTCCTTTCAAAGAAACCATCCCGGCATTTGCCTGAAGCGATTTAGGGAAATCACGGAAAGTCTAAATCAGGATGACTGGACGCGGGTTTTAACCTTAGTTCTCCCGAATGTGAGTACAGTGTGCTAACCACTGCGCCACCTCGCTCAGTCGAACTTATTATTATTGTCATATCTAACGACCCGGGTTCTATCTCCGACTGGGTCGGAGATTTTCTCCACTCAGGGACTGGGTGTTGTGTTGTCCTTATCATCATTTCATCCCCATCGGCACCCAAGTCGCCGAAATGGCGTCAACTCGAAAGACTTCCACCAGGCGAACGGTCTACTCGACGGGAGGCCCTAGCCACACGGCATTTCCATCTTCCATTCTCATCTATGTACACGATCAAGTTTGTACGAACTCTCGGGGCGTAAGTCCTTCTCGCACTTGTCAGGTTTTTTTTAATAACATCCCTAGATTCTGTACTCTCGTTTTATGTCATTTTTCTATTACCTTAGCAATTTTTATCCTTCAAAACTGTTGTAGTATCGCTGGTAAATGACCTTCAGCAGATACTGTGCTGAAAACTTCACAACTTTGTTTCATAAAATCGAGAGCACTTGTTCGAATGTACGATTGCTGTGCGAAGTATTTTACCACTAGTGTAGTTGACGGAATGTGGTTTAACAAGTCAGATAACGCTGAAAATTGTTTTATAAGCATACCCGGAAGAAAATAGTCATCCACTTTCAGATATTGCTCTTATACCATGAAAGCCCCTCCCTTCCCCGTCCACCTGTAGCCTTAATTCGTTGAAGAAAAAGAGGCCGCAAGTTTCTTCAGGTATGCCACATCCATGCGAAGTTACGCACTGGAGATCAGATCTCGTGCAGCTACCAAATTGTGGGAATGTTGACTACTACGTTTTCCCCCTTCCTGTTTCAAGTAGCTGCAGACATTTTCAATGGGACCTACATCGGGTGGTTCGTCAAATCAATAACGCGTGTGTCGAGCCTTGTGAAGACGGCTGTCGTCACCTTGGAAAACGGGAATTTCCACAGGCGTCAAAGGTAACCGCAGAGTACACCATCGCAGGCGTCAGAGGTAACAGCAGCCATGGTGTCCGAGCTGATAGTCCCTGCTGCTGCAAACGTCGTCGAACTGTTCGTGCAGATGGTTGTTGTCTTGCAAACGTCCTCATCTGTTGACTCAGCGATCGAGACGTGGCTGCACGATCCGTTACAGCCATGCGAATAAGATGCCTGCCATCTCGACTGGAAGTGATACGAGGCCGTTGGGATCCGGCACGGCGTTCCGTATTACCCTCCTGAACCCACCGTTCCATATTCTGCTAACAGTCATTGGATCTCGACCAGCGCGAGCAGCAGTGTCGCGATACGATAAACCGCAATCGCGATAGGCTACAATCCGACCTTTATCAAAGTCGGAAACGTGGTGGTAGGCATTTCTCCTCCTTACCCGAGGCATGACAACAACGTTTCACCAGTAAACGCCGGTCAACTGCTGTTTGTGTATGAGAAATCGGTTGGAAACTTTCCTCAAGTCAGCACGTTGTAGGTGTCGCCACCGGCGCCAACCTTGTGTGAATGCTCTGAAAGGCTAATCATTTGCATATCACAGCATCTTCTTCCTGTCGATTAAATTTCGCGTTTCTAGCACGTCATTTTCGTGGTGTGGCAATTTTAATGGCCAGTAGTGTACAAACTAACATGGCACATCGCTCATACAACAAGGATCAGTTATCAAAGAGGAACGGGGAGTCGCATACGCCACGAGAGGACGCAACGGCCACGAGAGGACAGTGGTTTCTGCATGAATCAGGTGCAGACCGAAACATCACAGCGAGTGTCCTCTTCGACAACAAGACTGCGTTCTCGCCCGAGGGTGTGATGAACATTCACAGACTGCATACGTGGGTTTACGTCAAGCCACATGCTACAAGTACCCATGCCCAACATCGCAAATTTACCCTTAACGTGTGGGCTGGCATCGTCGGAGACGTGTAATTGGACCGTACGTTCTCCCGGACCGATTTGTGGTCTCACGTATGTCGTATTCCTGCGAGAGATTCTGCCGGACATGCTGAATTATGTTCCCGTGCCTATTCGTCGTCGCATTCGATTTTAGCGCGACGGAGCTCCCGCTCATTTCAGCAGACAAGTGAGGACACATCTGCAGGCAACATTTCCCGGGGGCTGGATTGGTCGCGTTGGGCCAGTCGTATAGCCTCCACGATGATCCGATCTATCTCCAGTCGACTTTTTCCTGTAGGGGTATCTGAAAAGCCTTGTATATGAAACACCTGTTACAATCGCCGGAGGACCTAGTGGGCAGAATTGTTGCGGCAGCGGCATGTCTTCGAGATACACCACGTATCTTTGAGAGGGTGCGTCGTTCACTGCAGCATCGGTGTCTGGCGTGTCTCGATGCATCTGGACAAAACTTGGGGCATCTCCTGTAGTGGACGTTCATTGGTAGCATGTGACTAAATAAGTGCAACGCCATGTAGTAGCTCCGGGTGGCCTTTGCGACCCCTGGTTCCTATGTGATTAATCCTTGTTGTATGCCTGATGTGCCCTGTCAGTTTGTAAACGATTTTTTGAATCACCCATAGACTGAGAGCTAACCGAAGAAATGTGAAAGTAATTAAGAACAGTAAAATTGAGATTTGCAATTAGCTAAACATCAAAATTGCGGATGACGAAGAACACGAAGTAAAGGAACGATGCTTCTTTGGTAGCAAAATAGCACGTGACCGACGAACCAAAAATGACATAAAAATCAGACTAACAAAGGCAAAGAAGTCATTCCAGATCAAAAGAAGTCGACTAGTATCAGACATACACCTTACATTGGGGAAAAAATTTCTGAGACTCCAGCATTCCGTGGAAGCAAACCATAGACCACGAGGAAACCGGAAAAGACGAGCATTCAAGCGTTTGAGATAGCGCTATAGAATGATGTTAAAAATTAGCTGCACTGGTAATAAGAAATCAGGAGATTCTATGCATTGACAACAAGAAGGAACAGGACGTTAGGACATGTCTTAAGACATTAGGGAGTAATTTTTATGGTATTGCCGGCCGGAGTGGCCGAGCGGTTCTAGGCGCTACAGTCTGGAACTGCGCGACTGCTACGGTCGCAGGTTTGAATCCCTCCTCGGGCATGGATGTGTGTGATCTCCTTCCTTTAGTTAGGTTTAAGTAGTTCTAGGGGACTGATGACCTTAGATGTTAAGTCCCATAGTGCTCAGAGCCATTTGAACCATTTTTATGGTATTTCTGGGAGTTTTGATGGTAGAAACTTTAGGGGAAGACAAGAGATTGGAATATATCCGTAACAGTAGAATACGTTGGATGCAAGTGCTGCTCTGCGGTGACGAGGAATCTGTAGCGGGCCTCGTCACAGCGGTGAAATACTACTACTACTACAACTTCAACTAATAATAATAATTATTATTATTGTTATTATTATTCATTGAAAGAGATGGCGTCCTGGCACACAAATACTACTACTACTACAACTTCAACTAATAATAATAATTATTATTATTGTTATTATTATTCATTGAAAGAGATGGCGTCCTGGCACACATTAATGGACCTCTCTTTGACAATACAGAAAGATAGAAGGCCACGGTTATGATGTACATTCAACGACGACGTCAGAAATGCTGCGCACGCTCATATAGGACATGTACCGGGAAAGAAATCATTGCGTCTTTTTCGAAGGATCTCTTCCGGTAATCTCTTTAATCAGCTTAAAGAGAAAACGGACAACTAAAAGGAATATTAGGTCAGATATTTGAGTAACTATCTTCCGAAAGGAAAGCCACTCTGTCGCGTTGACTGTTCTACCACTCGCTGAGATCTCGTTCCGATAATACTGCGGAACTTTAGTATTCTGGAGTCGAATGCTCAAATTAGCTGACACAGGAAGTTTGGGACGGATATGTTCGTCAGCATGCCTGTGAAATTTAAGTGTTTATCCGCTCTGAGATGTTGATCAACTACTTAGTGGTTTCCTGCTTTTTTTCCCGCAAACTAATTGCGTGATCTGGCTTAGAATATCTCGTCGCAAAAATATACGTTTTAACAGGCTTTCGCCTATTAGATGGCGGTGCCATAACAGAGCTGTAGCACATCGAAATTAAGTTTGTACGTTTTTCTTTATTTTTAATCACAAGCAGACACGTAAATGAATCTACAAAAACGTTTGTAAACTTTATAAAGTTTTTTACTTGTCGCTTTTTCATATTTTTGTACCTTCGCGTTCAACACTTCACCTCTTGTATTAGACAGTGAATGCACACCACTTTCACACATATCTCCACTCATGAATCACCTTCTCAACTTAAGTACTACATGCTATGTATCTAAGTTTCTTCCAAGTTACCTCATCAAATTTTTGTAAAGTTTTATTCCCCGCACTCCTCACTTTTTCTGTGTTAAGCGTTTTATTGATAGTTATCTACTTTCTGATGAAAAGTAGTAGTTCGAAATGGTCCATGCAAGTTTAAACCAACATGCCCTAATTTTGTTGGTGGTTGCTCCTTAGCAGTATCTTTTACAGTCTAGTTAATGCGGATATGCTCTTTTGGCACAATGAGTGGCTTAGTTGAGGGTAGAAATCCATCGAGTTAGAGTTCGAAGACTTGCGGAGAAGGCGTTGAATATGTGAAACTTGCGAACTTCCATACTGTTTATTATTCCACATTAAAATGTAGATTCCTACACAACCGACTGAGCGAGTGATCCATATGGCAAGTTGGAGGAAAGGAATGGTGTACCACGTCCAGCAGGGACGTGACTAGTAACACATACTGATCATCTGATGTGTGAGTGCTGTGTGTCGGCTTGGAGAACAGCTTTTTACGAAAATAACACAGTCAAGTAATACTGGTATAATGTGTTTAATGGGGAATGTTTCAGGGTGCGTTTGAGTGTGTAATTATGTTATTTGATAACGGATGACTGAGTGCTAACAGTGTGTTGGTGGCTGTTGAGCTTGATGTTTCGGGAGCCATAAAAACAAAACAAGAAAAAAGAAGCTGGGTACAATTAATAATAGATACATTTCAGGCGATTTTTTTTGTCTCCCCTACACATTTTTGCACTTGGCGCGTGAGCTCTGTCTTAACGCCTTTTACAAAGATTCAACGCATTTACAAAGATGAGTGGATACTTGTTTTACTAATAGTTAGACTGCAATATCCGCCTGCATTTGTAGCAAAATGGTTCAAATGGCTCTGAGCACTATGGGACTTAACTTCTGAGGTCAACAGTTCCCTAGAACTTAGAACTACTTACACCTAACTAACCTAAGGACATCACATACATCCATGCCCGAGGCAGGATTCGAACCTGCGACCGTAACGGTTTGTAGCACAAAGAGGTATTAGCTTTTAGTATCTTCACTCCCACTCGAACAGTAAAGGGAGTATATTAATAAAAGAACGAGCAGAATAGCTAAATCAAATGATTATAAACTATAAGCAAACGACTGAATACCTGTTGCCTTTACGTCGGACGAACAAATTCGTCCTAGTTCATCGCGTGAAGCTGGGGTGAACGAACGAGTTTCTTTTTCAGAATTGCCGTGACAAGTGGAGCATTCTTTTGCGTGCCTTAAGACAAATAAAGATGGTCCTAGCTGTCATTGCCATTATGTAGACAGGGCAGAACAATACCTCAGTAGCCGTATTGCACATTTGAAACAAGCCGTATTTAATAATAGCTTGCTTTTTATGTAAGTTTCCCTCACGAAGCTAGCACGAATTTTACGAGCAATATGGATAGCACGAAGCACTCACTAACGAGTAGCGTAAGAATAAGATACGGTTTCCAGACCGTCTGTTCCGGGAACAAAAATGTTTTGTGACCACTAGGGACTGTTCAAAACTATTCGATGAAAGGATGTTTCTGCTTTTTCAGCCATCACGTTTCACACCGTCCTGTGGCGTGATCACGTGGAGAGGGCATGTGATATTGACACATGCATGAATAAAGTGGCAAAGGATTCCTCTAGCCACCCCCCACTCCCCCTCCCCCCCGTCTCTAATGACCTCGTTGTCGACGGGACGTTACACACTAATATCCTCCTCCTCCTCCTCCCCACTCCCCACGCCCGCACCCGCTCGCATCCAGTTTGGAAACATCCTAGGTGCCACCATGTACCTTTGTTGAGCACTTTATAAAAATAAACCTCTACAGAGCCAATCCCGACCGATTCCTAGGCGACTGCGGGCAGCCCCGAGTGATACTACGCTGCTGCTGTATCGCCTGCCTGGGTATGCAGAATCTGACGAGTGTCCGGAATCGGTCGAGGGTTGTCTCTGGACAGGTAAATTTGTAAATAAAGGTGTACAGGTAGAGCACAGGATGTTGCCTCTGACGAGGAGGGGGGAAGGCGGTATTTAGGGGGCTAGTTGTTTTATTCACGTGCGTGTCAATATTGCACTCGGCTTCCTCTCCTCTCCCTCTCCCTCTCCCTCGCCCTCTCGGCCGGCCGGTGTGGCCGAGCGGTTCTAGGCGCTTCAGTCCGGAACCGCGCGTCTGCTACGGTCGCTGGTTCGAATCCTGCCTCGGGCATGGATGTGTGTGATGTCCTTAGGTTAGTTAGGTTTAAGTAGTTCTAAGTTCTAGGGGACTTATGACCTCAGCAGTTGAGTCCCATAGTGCTCAGAGCCATTTTTTCCTCTCCTCTTATCACATCTCTTCTCCCCCCTCCCGCCCCCCCCTCATCCACCCTCTTCGTGATCACACCACAGGAGGGATGAAAAAGCATCAACACCATCTACTTGCGGCTTCGGATCACGTTCAAATGCCATCGAATTGCTTTGAACGGTCTGTAGTTGTTCCACCCTGTCACACGGCAAAACTTTGGTGACGCTACATTCAAAAGGGGTCAGATCATGTTTAGTGGGGTTGCAGCGACATAATATCGTGAACGGAAGGTTTAAATGTTTTCATCGACCATCCATACGAAAACAGCGTGATATTAATGAGTACCGTGGTATGAGATATGGGTAGTGATGAGCTTCCCATTGCGTGACACGTCCACAGTGACGCTAGGCAGAATCTTGGTAAAATTTGGTGCCAATTTAACACCATTAACCCAGCTTACACCTCACATGAACTCCTCTGACCTTTTGGGTGCTGTGTGTATATCTTGCAATCAGAAGTGTCGTCGTGGCGAAGCGTGTCGTCGCAGGGTGGCATGCTTTTTCACTACTACAGAGTGCAGGATACACGGTGAGTGGTGGTCCCAATAGAAACACTATTGGCAGCTAAGAGTTTTACTGAATTCAGTTCATGACGTAGTGAGACGACTATGCTTCACTCTGTTGCCCCTTGCTGCTGATGAGCAGGCGGTGGCTGCCGGGATTCTGCGATGTTGACGCAAGTCCCGTGTCAGCCGGCAGCCTTTAGATAAAGCTATTGACGTGAGCTGTGCACTCGTTTCCTTGGCTTCGTGGAGGACCGACAGCCCGCGCTCGGCTCCCTCACCATGTCTACGTGCGCAGACGGCTGTGCGCAGGGTACGACTCTGTGTCTGGCAGGAGTCTGACGGCGGCTGGCGTTGTGCCGCCGAGTCTCTCTAGGAACTCAGCATCGGCGACAGCAGGCGCGGATGGCAGGGCGGCACGACTGTGGCACTAAGTCCCGTGAAGGACTTAGTGTTGACAGCAAGCGAAGGCTGCTCTCGAACCCATGGTTTCTTGCAGGCAGTGCCTCATCGTCTCACTGCCATTGTAACTCTGGCGTGGTGGTGGTGGTGGTGGTGGTGCTGCTGCTGGTGCTGCTGCTGCTGCTGCTGGTTTCCGGCGATGAGAAGTCATCTCCTGCGTCGAAACTCAGACTTGTTTGTATGCCTGTGACACCCATTTGTTTCACTAATACCCGGCAGCTAGTCCCTTCACCCATAACGACAGACTTGCCCTGGTGTGGTGACACACCCCGCTGGATACACGGTTTCCGCAATGCGGTTCAGTTTACTACTGCACTCAGCTGTCCTGACTGCGCAATGCACTGGCGAGTCTGTTATCGTGACTCATATGTCGCCACACAAGCAACTACCGACTCGCAGTTGTTAACGGAACGCTCCACGGTAGCTTACACACGACTTCTCATTATTTTCACTAAAGACATATTTTCTACTCAAAGAAAAAGTAGCGGCACTACAAGAGGAAGGTTGTAGGCACATTTGAGCAAAAATTTCAACACCCTGCGTAGCACTGGGGGAATACGGTGGGGTTTCAAAACAGTGATCCTTTAATTCTTTTGCGCAGTGTACGAAGAGCTGAAGATGGCTGTAGACGTCTAGTTGAAGATTCAGCTACTTCAGAAATGAATGAGAAATAAGGACGTGTCACACGGCAACGAATAAACTCACTCACGACGACGATGAAAGGCTTCTACTTCATGTATACTTTCATTATTTACGGCAGACCGAAATCGGTTTGGTCCATGATCACAGACACTTCAGTACGGCATTGCACTTGCCTTCTCTGGCTCCTGTATTGTAAATCATAATAAGACAATACAAAATAAGTATGTACACAATTCTTTTCTATTCACACAAAAATTGGTGGAAAAATGCAAACCATTAAATCTGTGAAATACATACCCTTTTGACTCTGAGTATATCTTAAAAACCACTCTGCTTGCTGTCACTTTTAGTGTCTTCCATGACTGCTTCAGGTGCCCTGATCGTGAAGCAGACCTATGAATATTGCATGGTAGACAGTTGGAGGGTAGCGCAATAAATCAGAAAAGTTCCAGCAGCGCACAACTGTATTGATGCGAAAGAAAGTAGCTTACGTCGCGATCCAACCAGTAAATAGAAGCTCCACTTTATATCGAAAAGTTATGGCGAACAGGAAGCTGGTAAACCTTTCGGATACCAACCATAGTTCAACTTCTTCCCACTTGCACTGTGTAGGCATGAAGGATAACTCTTTCTGTTACAGTGAAGACAAAGGAGGAGGGGGAGGAGGAGGAGATAAGAACTACTTGGAATAATCCAGCAGTTTCTTCGAAGCACAGCGAAACTTTTTACTGAAAAATTCTTTGTATTTGAAGACGCTCCTTCCAACAGGTACTCAAATATAAAAACACTTTTTTATTTTGTACGATAAAGTACTGTGTGTGTCTGACCTTCGATGTTCTATATGTGGTTGCATAAACACTTTAATCTCAAAGCATATGACTCCTAGTCTCACGGTCGCAGGTTCGAATCCTGCCTCGGGCATGGATGTGTGTGATGTCCTCAGGTTAGTTAGGTTTAAGTAGTTCTAAGTTCTAGGGGACTGATGACCATAGATGTTAAGTCCCATATTGCTCAGAGCCATTTTTTTAAGGACATATTGACCAGAGAGTGAACCGCGCTAGCACTTAATATCACAAATGAATATCATTGCCATTATAATCCTAGTCATTATTATAACCAGATGGTAAGATCTTTTCCAAAAATGGCTCTGAGCACTATGGGACTTAACTACTGTGGTCATCAGTCCCCTAGAACTTAGAACTACTTAAACCTAACTAACCTAAGGACATCACACACACCCATTCCCGAGGCAGGATTCGAACTTGCGACCGTAGCAGTCGCGTGGTTCCGGACTGCGCGCCTAGAACCGCTAGACCACCGCGGCCGGCAGATCTTTTCCCTTTGGAAGTATCGGCCAAAGAGTGGAACACACTAGTAGTCGTATCACAAATTATGAGACTAGTATCATTCCCATTTGTAATATTAGTAATTTTCGCCTCACAAACATTAATATACGCTCAATAGTAAACGCCTGATGGCCTAAAGTTACCGAACAATTGTAAAGTAAAAGAAATGAACCATCGCATAGCAGAGACAGAATCTATTATTCTTTATCTTTGCCATTCTTGCGCGGTGGCTGTAAATCTCTATGTACATGTATCGTTTAATGGTATAAAAAAGAATTCTGTTGTTTCAAGACAAATGAGGCATTCGGCGCCTCACCTTTTACTGTTTGTATTCCATGAAAGCCGGACACGGACTTGATGCGTTCCGCATCGGTATTTTATATTTTATGTGAAAATATTCAGTAAATATGCTAATTGCTATTTTTCTAATCAGAAAACAAGTAGTTTCTTGTAGTTGATTACGAACAGACAGCATCAAGAGGACATTTTTACTGTTATGTATAAAGTAAAAATGGTTCAAATGGCTCTGAGCACTATGGGACTTAACATCTGAGGTCATCAGTCCCCTAGAACTTAGAACTACTTAAACCTAAGGACTTCACACACATCCATGCCCGAGGCAGGATTCGAACCTGCGACCGCAGCGGTTCCAGACTGTAGCGCCTAGAACCGCTCGGGCACTCCATGTATAAAGTATTTAACCACAATGGTCATCTATTGTAATTTGATATGAAAAGGTACGTAGAATTAAAAAACGTGTGTTAAAGATAAATGTGCTTATTAAATTAACCTTGATGATTTCCATCTCCTCATTTACTTGAATGTTAATTATTTTGCGTTAGTTCATCACCAGAAATTACAATCACGCTGATGGGCCGAACGCAGCATGAAACAGAAGTAACATTATCGTTCTCCTATTATCAGCTCTTTTTTAAATTGTGTAGTGTTGCATTTCTTTTAAAGTCTATAAATCTTCTGGTCCCGTAGTGTTGTCCCGGGTATGACTACATCGCGACTATAAAAATAAATCAATCTGCTGCTCTTGTTCAAAATAATCCAACCAGGTATTTAATACTCAACGTATGTTATTATAATAGTGTAATCAATCCCCGATTCTATTGCCAAGTGGCCCACCAAAATATTCACTTTTTCGACATTTTTCAAAAAATATAAAATAACAATTCTTTTTCTTTTCGCCCCCCAAGAGCAACGCTACACATTGTCATCCTCGTCATGACTACATGTTACAATCTCTCTCCATGGACGTGTTGGCCAGAGAGTGAACCACGCTGGTAATTGTAACAGAAATTATCATGTTAGTATCATCGCCATTGTCATCCTTGTCAGCATCATAACCAGTAGATAAAAATCTCTTCCCGTGGAAAGAGTTGGTCAAAGAGTTATCTGCGCTAGTACCCGTATGACAAATTATCGCGTTGGTATTATTGTCGATATCGCCCTCGTCATCATCGTAACCAGTGGTAAAAATCTCGTCCCTTCGAAAGAAATCATCAGAGAATGAACCACCGTAGACTCTTATCTCGAGTTATTACGTTAGTATCATTACCGTTATCACCCTCGCCATCATCATAACCAGTTGGAAAGAGTTGACCGCGCCAGCTTCGTTCACTGGCAGCCACACAGCTTTGTGCTCCGGTCCATCCTTCCCGTCCCGGCAACGGCTCGATCAGGGACGATTATTAATTGTGGCGGACAGGCGCCATAAAATACCAATTTGGCGTCTTTATTTAACAAGTGGCGACGCTGTCGGCGGCGGCGGGAGGTGGCCGGCCGCGCGGGCTGGAAATGAGGCTCGCCCCGAAAGGGAAAACAGGACGGGGACGGCGCCGTAAAGCATCAGCTATCATTTTATGGGGCCATTAACAAACAGGTTCTTAAGCGGGCGCGCCGAGTCCATTCTATTTTATGCGGCCACTTGTCTCTGCCCGCCGCCTATCAGCGATGTAATGGCACACTTCCTGCAACTAACGAATACCTTTTCACGGCGGCAGATACCGCAAAAACAAAAGAAGATTAAAATCGCCTCGCGGTGCGCTGTGCTGCGCAGCGCCGCGCCGTCCGAGGCGGAGTTTGCGCGCCTCCTGTCTGGCGCTGAATAACGAGGAGAAATTTGTTCACGTCCGAGAACAATTCGTTGTCTTCGTCTGTTCAGTTAATACATCTCACTTCTCGATAACACCTCTGTATGAACCAATTAACGATGACATTTACCTGCTAGTGTATTCTTAATCTGTATATCAGTTTTTTTTGCTGTGGATACGGATGAATTGGGAAGATGAAATACTGAAGGCAGCAGAGAAAGGAATCAGCGATCCCTATGTCTTTGTAAGTTCTGCTTTCCTGGAAGCACGGAATGCGGACGTAGGATGGCAGCCCTTCGAGAGGTAGGCGGGCGTATTCCCCCTCACCGCTCCTCTCCCCTCGGACGGTTCAAGTTCTCTTCTGTTTACGGTCGTGGTCGACTACAGCGATATACTGTTCGTGCAATAGAAACGTTAAAGAGGACTTTGAAAAATGAGAAGCAGCTTTGTATCAACGGTTCAGCAGCAATCTAATACTAGGCAAATAAGGAAATATGCGAGGTTAATCCCAAAAGTAAGGGTTGGGTTGGGTTGTTTTGGGGAAGGAGACCAGACACCGAGGTCATCGGTCTCATCGGATTAGGAAAGGACGGGTAAGGAAGTCGGCCGTGCCCTTTCAAAGGAACCATCCCGGCATTTGTCTGGAGCGATTTAGGTAAATCACGGAAAACCTAAATCAGGATGGCCGGACGCGGGATTGAACCGTCGTCCTCCCGAATGCGAGTCCAGTGTGCTAGCCACTGCGCCACCAAAAGTAAGGTCTCCTATTTTTTTATAAGTACATAGGCCTGTTTATTTCTACAATGGTTTACGTCAGTTTACAGCTTGAACATTTAGCTATTTTTCGACATAACCATCATTTCTGTCGATGCATTTTTGCGGACGCTGTGGCAGTTTTTGTATGCCCATGTCATACCAGCTCGCCGCCATGCTGTTCAGAAAGTTATGAACCTCTTCTTTCACCTCGTCATCGGAGCTGAATCGCTTTCCGGCCAAATGTTCTTTTAACCAGGATGATAGTCACTGGGCGCCAAGTCAGGACTGTAGGGTGGGTGGGTGATTATGTTCCACGGAAACTGTTGCAGGAGAGCAACGATTTGCCGAGCGATGTGTGGACGAGCGTTGTTATGGAGAATGTGTACGCCCTTGCTCAACATTCCCCTTCTCCGGTTCTGAATTGCCTGTTTGAGTTTTTTCAGAGTCTCACAGTACCTGTCAGCGTTAATTGTGGTCCCAGCGATTCAGCTGCGACGACGAGGTGAAAGAAGAGAGAGGTTCATAACTTTTTGAACAGCATGGCGGCGAGCTGGTATGACATGGGCATACAAAAACTGCCATAGCGTCTACATAAATGCATCGACAGAAATGGCTGTTATGTCGAATAATAGCTAAATTTTCAGGCTGTAAACTGATGTAAACCATTGTAGAAATAAACAGGTCTATATACTCACAAAAAAAAATGGGACCTTACTTTTGGGATTACCCTCGTAGTAAGATTATGTACAGTGGGGTCTATATGAGGGATACAAACTTCAGGACGATACCTATATTACAGAAAGCGGAGAGAGGTGAGGATGAGATGGGAGATGTGATACTGCGAGAATAATTTGACAGAATACTGAAAGATCTAAGTCGGAATAAGGACCCTGGAGCAGACGGTGGTCCATTACAGCTAATGAGAGCCTTGTGCCAGCAAAAGACTATTTGTGCGAAACCAGACCGCAATTATAAGAGTAACTGGACATGAAAGGGACCCAGTAGTTTAAAAGGTAGTGAGAGAGGGTTGCAGCCTATCCCCCGTGTTATTTAATCTGTACACTGAGCAGTTAGTAAAGAAAACTAAAGAAAAGGAGGTAAAGGGAATTACAGTTCAAGGAGAAGAAATAAAAGCTTTTCAGTTTGTCGATGACGTTTTAATTCTGTCGGAGATGCCAAAGGACGTGGAAGAGCAATTGATGGAATGGATAATGCCGTGAAAAAGAGGTCATAAGAACATCATCAACAAAAGTAAAAACACGGATAATAGAGTTTGGTCGAATTACATCAGGCGATGCCAAGGGAGTTAGCGTGGGAAATGAGACCTAAGAGCAGTAGATAAGTTTTGCTATTTGAGTAACAAAATAACTTATGACGGCAGCAGTAGAGAAGATATAAAATACAGACTGGGTAATATGAAGTAATATAAATTTAAGTCTTACGAAGTATTATCGGAAGGAATTTGTCTGGAATGTAGTCTTGCACGGAAATGGAACGTGTACGATAATCGGTCAATGCAAAAAAATAATAGAAGTTTTTGAAACATCGTGCTGTAGAAGCATGCTGAAGATTAGATGGGTATTTAGAATAACAAATAAGGAGCTACTTAATCGAACTGGGGAGGAAATAAATTTATGCCACATCTTGGGTGAAAGAATGGATCTGTTTGGCGTACACATCGTGAGGCAGCAAGGAGTACTCAGTTTGGTAGGGGAGGGACGCGTGGGGGTGGGTAAAATTACAACAAGGAGATCTACGCACGAATGGAGAAATCAGGGTCAAACAGTTGTAGTTTTTTGGAGATGAAGAATCTTGCACACGGTAGACAAGTGTGGAAAGCTGCATCAGACCAGTCTTCATGCTGAAGATTTCAGCAACTACCACAATACTAACAACTGGCGAAATGGACTGGTTTCCGTCGACCCTTTGTATATGGGCATTCATAGATCTCACTGTTTTCTGTTTTTTATTCTCTTCTAGTTTCATGATCTTGTATCCATATGTAATGTATACATCCACATTAACAGTTGTCAGTTTTTAGAAAGATCACCAGGCAAAATTGTCATAACCCCCTTGAGAAGAGCAACTGGTAGCTTTGATGTGCTATAGGCGGTGATCACGTGGCCCTCCAACGTTGTCATAAGCCATGGCTTTGAAGGGTTACGAATGTTGTTGTACAGAATCAGCACAAAAAGTTGAGTCGGAGACGTGACAGAAACGAGCAGTCGTGTTTGGACGTACCCGCGAGCACGCCGCGAATCATGTGTCCAACGCGCCTACTAGTAGTGGTTAAGGGGTTATTGCTGGCAGGCGTGTTACTCGGTGTAAGAAGATTAGTCGTATAAAGATCCTAGTCGACTGGGTGAAGAGACGAGTATCATGCTTTGTCAGTGACATTCGGGTTTATACCTGTCACCCAGTGAATGTAAGTTCATCTTCGTTTCCGAGCGAAGTTACGGCGGGAACTGCATGCATTGGACACTGCGAGTCATGTGCCTCGCGAAAGGCCGTGGCTCACAGCGGCACATAAAGCTGCACGTGTTCTGTGAGCCAAATGACAAACCTGCCACTAGCTGACTGGAGGCATGCACAGTACGCGGCGAGAAGAATGCGCGCGCCAGGAATGTGGCTGCCAGTCGAGTGACGCTGTTCTATACTTCGTTCGTCATAAGAGTAAACCTGATGTAAACAAACACAAAGCTGTGATTGGTCATCAGCTGCAACACACGTACTCTGGTGATGTTTCGCTCTTGGAAGTAGGTCCTACTTGTGTATTAGATATCTCATTACTAAGTTACTTTAAATGAAACTAAGATATTCTAATTTATTAACAGCCATCAATGTTTTTCTTAATCATACTACGGCTATGTAAACTTTCTTTGGAAGATCGTGTACAATCACAGGCCCTATAAACTCTAGTTGTGCTCTGAATGTCGCGCTGTTAACACATATGTATTGTGAAAAAGGCTGATAGCGCTCTCTGCTTCGTAATGAAATACATTCTCGAAACACCGTTAAAATGGAAAGAAACAAGTCGTTCTTAATGTTTTACACAATATTAAAGATGAATTCGGCTTTAACGTTTTTCGTGAAACTGTATTTACTAAACATAATGCATACGGGTGCGTAAGATTTCTGGCATAAACGGAAGCGTTGTAGACAGCTAATGGAAAAATCTGCGAGTCGCTAGTTCGGATCACACTTTGACCTTCTATTTTCAGTTCCAACACCTACATCATTTAAATAGGAACATCATCAAACACAAGCCAACTGACACGTGCTTAATCATAATTTTTATGAAGAATGCACGTCTTCTTGTTTCTAATACATATCGCACGCGAAATACCAGTTTTCATTGCAAATATAAATCCTGAATTAACGATATTTTACAAAAGATTGTTAACACACGAAGAACAACACGTTTTAAAAAAAGAGGAAAAATGTGATTTTTGGATAGCTTCGTGGATTCTTTTCTTGTTCGCGTCGTTGTCAACACGTATTCCTCGGATTCGCACATGAAAGGAGTTTCTCAGAGATTACCCATAACTGACTACAAGAAGTCCCTTCAGTGTCTTGAATATTTAACTACGTGGTGAAATGCCTGCAATACCCCTTCACGTCACACATAGCTCACGCAGAAAAATTACCCTTTGTTTGAGATAGGAATTTCCATCACTCTCGTTTTTTGTTACAATACTACACACATCAAAAAGAGTTTTACATCACCTCGGTTCCGAGAGTTCCGGAACCTATACAGAAAATTGGAATAGCGATCAACATAAACGTCATTTCTGCCCTTTTTATTGCTCATGAAAACCACACATTGCATGTTGTACCACCATACAGTGAGACCTTCAGAGGTGGTGGACCAGATTGCTGTACACACCGGTACCTCTAATACCCAGGAGCACCACCTCTTGCATTGATGCATGCCTGTATTCGTCGTGGCACACTATCCACAAGTTCATCAAGACACTGTTGGTCCAGATTGTCCCACCCCTCAACGGCGCTTCGGCGTAGATCCCTCAGAGTCGTTGGTGGGTCACGACGTCCATAAGCAGCCCTTTTCAATATATCCAAGGCATATTCGATAGGGTTCATGTCTGGAGAACTTGCTGGCCACTCTTGTCGAGCGATATCGTTACTCTGAAGGAAGTCATCCACAAGGGGTGCACCATGGCGGCGCGAATTGTCGTCTATAAAGACGAATGCCTCGCCAATATGATGCCGATATGATTGCACTATCGGTCGGAGGATGGCATTCACGTATCGTACAGCCGTTACGGCGCCTTCCATGACCACCAGCGGCGTACGTCGGCCTCACAAATGCCACCCCAAAATAGCAGGGAACCTCCACCTTACTGCACTCGGTGGGAAGTGTGTCTAAGGCGTTCAGCCTGACCAGGTTGCCTCCAAACACGTATCCGACGATTGTCTGGTTGAAGGCGTATGCAACACTCATCGGTGAAGAGAACGTGATGCCAATCCTGAGCGGTACATACGGCATGTTGTTGGGCTCATCTGTGCCGCGCTGCATGGTGTCGTGGTTACAAAGATGGACCTCGCCCGGACATCAGGAGTGAAATTGCGCGTCATGCAGGGTATTGCGCACGACGTCTCGTGGCTGTACAAAAAGCATTATTCAACATGGTGGTGTTGCTGTCAGGGTTCCTCCGAACCATAATCCGTAGGTAGCGGTCATCCACTGCAGTCGTAGCCCTTGGGCGGCCTGAGCGAGGCATGTCATCGACAGTTCCTTCGTCTTTGTATCTCCTCCATGTCCGAACAAGGTGGCTTTGGTTGACTCCGAAACGTCTGGACACTTCCCTTGTTGGGCGCCCTTCCTCGCACAAAGTAACAATGCAGACGCGATCGAACAACGGTATTGACCGTCTAGATATGGTTGAACTACAGACAACACGAGCTGTGTACCTCCTTCCTGGTGGAGTGACTGGAACTGATCGTCTGTCGGACTCCCTCCGTCTAATAGGTGCTTCTCATGCATGGTTGTTTACATCTTTGGGCGGGTTTAGTGACATCTCTGAACAGTCAAAGGGACTGTGTCTGTGATACATATCCACAGTCAACGTCTGTCTTCTGGAGTTCTGGGAACCGGGGTGTTGGAAAACCTTTTTTGATGTGTGTATATTAGCTAAGAACGAACGCTTGTGAAGTTTCCCGCCTAGTCAGCAAAGAAGCATATAGCCGCAGTTTTGCCATGTATTATTTCACTCTTTTTAAAACTTAAATTGCTTTCGAAGCTATATTGTTTCTTTGCTCGTCCCTTTGTACGTCTGATATGCAACTGTTCAAGTCACTGCAGGTTAGTTGGACCAGCTGGCTGGGCAGCGGTGTTAAATGTGCCGGTAGAGCTTATCCCGTATCATCGTTCAGTCTTAACGCACAGCATAAAACGTATCCTTATTATCGTACCTGTCTGCACTCGAAACAGTTTGGTTTCTACTCCACGTGAAACTATAAAGCAGTGAGGTTCCAGCAAACGCGGAAGAATGCATAATGTTTGCTTCAGGTTTATTCTTACCATGAACGCAGTGTAGACAGGATAGTATGCGCTGTTCTGAAACCATTTTCATGAACGCAACTGCGCGAAAAGTGTAGTTGTGAGTGGCTTGAAGTGGTTTGGCTGACGTAAACATTAAATCGTCTCACGTCTTTACTACACTGATACATCGGAAATAATGTCGATCAAATTCTCCATTTGTGTACATTGAATCAATAACTGCTGTATCCGTAGTTTATTAATACTGTGTATGCAACTACTGAAACGTAGTTTTTCGTTGCTTTATCTGTTTCGTTTTATGCGGTTAAGACGTACCCAGTGATAGGACTGTCTCATCTGTTTCTTGCTTTTAATGTGGATGTGATTTCTACTTTCTGCATTCACTTCACTTCCCCCAAGGAAGAGTTATAGGCCCTCTGCTGTTCGTGATCTACATATGCGATTTAGAAGACAATCTGAGCAGCCCTCAGTCTGGAACCGCGCGACCGCTACGGTCGCATGGACGTGTGTGATGTCCTTAGGTTAGTTAGGTTTAAGTAGTTCTAAGTTCTAGGGGACTGATGACCTCAGATGTTAAGTCCCATAGTCCTCAGAGCCATTTGAACCATTTGACGCTCTCATTTACCGCCTTGTTAAGTCATTAGATGATCAGAACCAATTGCTATATTTAGACGAGATATCTCTATAATGTGAAAAGTGATAATTGACTCTAAATAATGAAAAGTGTGCAGACATCCACGGGAGTACTGAAAGAAATCCTACAGATTGCAATACACAATAAATCTCGCAAATCTAAAGGCCGTAAATTCAAATATATACTTAATATTACAATTAAGAATAACTTCAATTGGAACGATCACATAAATAGTGTTGTGGAGAAAGGGAACCAAAGACTGCGATTTATTGGCAGAACACTTAGAAAAAGCAACAGGTCCCCTAAAGAGATTGCCTACACTACTCTTCTCCGTCTTTTGGGGAATTGCTGTGCTGTGTGGGATCCGCATCAGATCGAATTGACGGACGACTTCGAGAAATGTTCAGAGAAGGACAGCTCGTCTTCTATTACCGCGAAATAGGGGAGAGAGTGCCTGAGATATGATAAGGCGAATTGGGGTAGCAGCCGGTAATACAAAGGCGTTTTACGTTGCGGCAGGATCTTCTCATGAAATTTCAATCACCAACTTTCTCTTCAGATTGTGTAAATATTTTGTTGGCACATACCTACGTAGGGAGAAATGATTAAACGTAATGAAATAAGAAAAAAAACAGAGCTCGCAAGGAAAGATTTAAGTGGTCGTTTTTCCCGCGTGCTCTTGGACAGTGGAATGGTAAAGAAATGGGGTGAAGGTGGTTCGATGAAACCTCTACCAGACACTTAATTGTGAATTTCAGAGTAACCATACAGATGCAGATTCTTGCTCCATGTCGTACTTCGACTGGCCCACTAATTCACCTGATCTTAATCCCATAGAAAGTGTCTGGGACTGTTTGGAACACCTCTATGGGATGTAATCATCAACGAGTAGCTTCAGTTGGATATGGCAGACGGGAAGAAATTTGTGGATACTCTTTCTCATCTAATTGTGCTCATTATGAAGGGTACCCGTGGTCTAGGGGATAGCTGGCACGGTAGCTCAGCGTGTTCGGTTAGAGAGCTGGTTGGCCTCTGTAATAAAAAACTGAGTGGAAAGATCAAAAAACGAATTTGACTGGATGTCATGTGACGTCCGCAACGACCAAACACAACGATCAGCAAAAAAAAAGGGGTAGTGTCTTTGATTCATAATCAAAACGTCTTCGGTCCCGGGTTCGATCCCCGCCACTGCCTAAATATTGATAAATAATCCGCATTGGCGGCCGAAGACTTCCGGCATAAGAAGTCAGCCTCATTCTGCCAACGGCCTTGTCAAAGAGGGCGGAGGAGCGGATAGAGGTTCAGGGCACTCTCTTGTCCTAGGGGTGGGAAATTGCCCCTAAAGACGGAAGAATCAGCAATGATCAACGACATGAGGATGCAGAAGGCAATGGAAAGCACTGCATTAAAGACACGTAACGTGTATCCACAGGACATGTGGCCTGTAATTGAAGAAGTGTCATGATGATCTCTCCGTTGGCAAAAGATTCCGGAATAGTCCCCCATTCGGATCTCCGGGAGGGGACTGCCAAGGGGGAGGTTACCATGAGAAAAAGATTGAATAATCAACGAAAGGATAACGTTCTACGAGTGGGGGCGAGGAATGTCAGAAGCTTGAACGTGGTAGGGAAACTATAAAATCTGAAAAGGGAAATGCAAAGGCTCAATCTAGATATAGTAGGGGTCAGTGAAGTGAAGTGGAAGGAAGACAAGGATTTCTGGTCAGATGAGTATCGGGTAATATCAACAGCAGCAGAAAATGGCATAACAGGTGTAGGATTCGTTATGAATAGGAAGGTAGGGCAGAGGGTGTGTTACTGTGAACAGTTCAGTGACCGGGTTGTTCTAATCAGAATCGACAGCAGACCAACACCGACAACGATAGTTCAGGTATACATGCCGACGTCGCAAGCGGAAGATAAACAGATAAAGAAAGTGTATGAGGATATTGAAAGGGTAATGCAGTATGTAAAGGGGGACGAAAATCTAATACTCATGGGCGACTGGAATGCAGTTGTAGGGGAAGGAGTAGAAGAAAAGGTTACAGGAGAATATGGGCTTGGGACAAGGAATGAAAGAGGAGAAAGACTAATTGAGTTCTGTAACAAGTTTCAGCTAGTAATAGCGAATACCCTGTTCAAGAATCACAAGAGGAGGAGGTATACTTGGAAAAGGCCGGGAGGTACGGGAAGATTTCAATTAGACTACATCATGGTCAGACAGAGATTCCGAAATCAGATACTGGATTGTAAGGCGTACCCAGGAGCAGATATAGACTCAGATCACAATATAGTAGTGATGAAGAGCAGGCTGAAGTTCAAGACATTAGTCAGGAAGAATCAATACGCAAAGAAGTGGGATACGGAAGTACTAAGGAATGACGAGATACGTTTGAAGTTCTCCAACGCTATAGATACAGCAATAAGGAATAGCGCAGTAGGCAGTACAGTTGAAGAGGAATGGACATCTCTAAAAAGGGCCATCACAGAAGTTGGGAAGGAAAACATAGGTACAAAGAAGGTAGCTGCGAAGAAACCATGGGTAACAGAAGAAATACTTCAGTTGATTGATGAAAGGAGGAAGTACAAACATGTTCCGGGAAAATCAGGAATACAGAAATACAAGTCGCTGAGGAATGAAATAAATAGGAAGTGCAGGGAAACTAAGACGAAATGGCTGCATGAAAAATGTGAAGACATCGAAAAAGATATGATTGTCGGAAGGACAGACTCAGCATACAGGAAAGTCAAAACAACCTTTGGTGACATTAAAAGCAACGGTGGTAACATTAAGAGTGCAACGGGAATTCCACTGTTAAATGCAGAGGAGAGAGCAGATAGGTGGAAAGAATACATTGAAAGCCTCTATGAGGGTGAAGATTTGTCTGATGTGATAGAAGAAGAAACCGGAGTCGATTTAGAAAAGGTAGGGGATCCAGTATTAGAATCGGAATTTAAAAGAGCTTTGGAGGACTTACGGTCAAATAAGGCAGAAGGGATAGATAATATTCAATCAGAATTTCTGAAATCATTGGGGGAAGTGGCAACAAAACGACTATTCACGTTGGTGTGTAGAATATATGAGTCTGGCGATATACCATCTGACTTTCGGAAAAGCATCATCCATACAATTCCGAAGACGGCAAGAGCTGACAAGTGCGAGAATTATCGCACAATCAGCTTAACAGCTCATGCATCGAAGCTGCTTACAATAATAATATACAGAAGAATGGAAAAGAAAATAGAGAATGCGCTAGGTGACGATCAGTTTGACTTTAGGAAAAGTAAAGGGACGAGAGAGGCGATTCTGACGTAACGGCTAATAATGGAAGCAAGGCAAAAGAAAAATAAAGACACTTTCATAGGATTTGTCGACCTGGAAAAAGCCTTCGACAATATAAAATGGTGCAAGCTGTTCGAGATTCTGAAAAACGTAGGGGTAAGCTATAGGGAGAGACGGGTCATATACAATATGTACAACAACCAAGAGGGAATAATAAGAGTGGGGGATCAAGAACGAAGTGCTCGTATTAAGAAGGGTGTAAGACAAGGCTGTAGCCTTTCGCCCTTACTCTTCAATCTGTACATCGAGGAAGCAATGATAGAAATAAAAGAAAGGTTCAGGAGTGGAATTAAAATACAAGGTGAAAGGATATCAATGATACGATTTGCTGATGACATTGCTATCCTGAGTGAAAGTGAAGAAGAATTAAATGATCTGCTGAACGGAATGAACAGTCTAATGAGTACACAGTATGGTTTGAGAGTAAATCGGAGAAAGACGAAGGTAATGAGAAGTAGTAGAAATGAGAACAGCGAGAAACTTAACATCAGGATTGATGGTCACGAAGCCAGTGAAGTTAAGGAATACTGCTACCTAGGCAGTAAAATAACCAATGACGGACGGAGCAAGGAGGACATCAAAAGCAGACTCGCTATGGCAAGAAAGGTATTTCTGGCCAAGAGAAGTCTACTAATATCAAATACCGGCCGTAATTTGAGGAAGAAATTTCTGAGGATGTACGTCTGGAGTACAGCATTGTATGGTAGTGAATCATGGACTGTGGGAAAACCGGAACAGAAGAGAATCGAAGCATTTGAGATGTGGTGCTATAGACGAATGTTGAAAATTAGGTGGACTGATAAGGTAAGGAATGAGGAGGTTCTACGCAGAATCGGAGAGGAAAGGAATATGTGGAAACACTGATAAGGAGAAGGGACAGGATGATAGGACATCTGCTAAGACATGAGGGAATGACTTCCATGGTACTAGAGGGAGCTGTAGAGGGCAAAAACTGTAGAGGAAGACAGAGATTGGAATACGTCAGGCAAATAATTGAGGACGTAGGTTGCAAGTGCTACTCTGAGATGAAGAGGTTAGCACAGGAAAGGAATTCGTGGCGGGCCGCATCAAACCAGTCAGTAGACTGATGACAAAAAAAAAAAAAATAATAATAAAATAAAAAAAAAGAAGGGTAGCGTTACATCTTATGGAAATGACTAATTATTTGTGCTGTGTGCATATTATCTATGTATAGTGAAAGACATACCAATTACTACAATTTTAAAAAGAAAATGTGAACTAGGTTACAAAGTTTATAAATTTACAATAACTTTCGCCATATGTGTGCACTGCAATGTGTTTATCCTTTAGTCTTTTTTAGTCTTGGTAGCTTGTGTGTTGTCCTTAGCATAAGTTAGATTAAGTAGTGTGTAAGCCTAGGGACCGATGACTTCAGCAGTTTGGTCCCATAAGAACTTGCCACAAATTAAAAAAAAAAAAAATCACTCGGACCGACAGTGACATCTGACTTGTTCAAAGTGTGGGCGGCAATCGTAGTGAACTGGTATCTTTCTACTGTCTCCGTTTTGTCTTTTGGTGACAAATAAAAATACTGCGGCACCCGAGATGTAATTGCTCAGGCTAGCTCATAATTGATCGCAAAATACACTAAGACGAAAAATCAGATACTATTTTGAATCGCGGAACTAAACTGATTGCAACCAGGGATGTTATTTGACATCCTCCAGGCGATGCGCCGAATAATGTGGGGTAGTGATAGTCATCTACGAGGATGAAAACTTTAAATTGCTATAAAATTGCTAAAGTTGTTATTTGCCAGTTGACAGGATCTATCTTTGTGTTTAAGCAAATGACGAACGTTTGGAAACATGCGTAAATCAAAAGATCGTCGCCCCATTGTCAACTCGCACATCGTTATAACAGCGATCTCTTTTACGTATTTTGAGAGGTGAAGCTATTAAACCTGTGGAAATGCCTCGCAGTACGAAAGCGCAGTACGGCGATACGTGTATGTCTCTGCAACAGGTGTACGACTGGCGCGGAAAGTTTAAAACGGGCGTAACTTCGCAGTGTCAGAGCTTGTGAAGGAAAACAGGCATATTTTTGTAGATGATGTAGCGGGTATTTTTGATATTGGTACAAGTTCAGCTCACTTTAGTCTCTGTGATGTGCTCTGATTCAATAAAGTGTCAAAAATGGTTCAAATGTCTCTGAGCGCTATGGAACTTAACATCTAAGGTCATCAGTTCCCTAGAACTACTTAAACCTAACTAACCTAAGGACATCACACACATCCATGGCCGAGGCAGGATTCGAACCTGCGACCGTAGCAATCGCGCGGTTCCGGACTGAAGCGGCTAGAACCGCTCGGCCACAGAGGCCGACAATAACGTGTCCTCAATATGAGTGCTACGTCAGATGTCTGCTGAACTGAGATATCGTCGGATCAGTGCCTTTGAGAAACTTTTGCTACCTTTCCGGGTCAGAGGTAATGGAATTCTGGACAGACCTGAAGCAGGAGATGAAACCTTGATGCTTTATCACCAGCCTGAGACGAAAAGAATGAGCAAGGAATGACGCGATAGATGTTCGTCAAAACCCTATAAATTCTGCCGTCAACCATCGACTGTATACATAAGTAATAATTTTTGGTAAATTACGTAGAAAGGGAATTAACAGTGACTAATAATTCATACTCAAGTCTGCTGCGAAATAACCTTCGCCCTGCAGTTGGGAGTAATAATGACCAATCAGCCGTACCAACAATACACGAAATGAAATTTGAATGTCTCGAACGCCCACGTTGCACAACAAACCTTATCCCGAGTGACTTTAGGGGCTGCATTCACGACCAAAAGAATTCTTTTCGCGGCGTATACGTGCACTTTCGAAGCGGTGGAATGCGTGCATTACGTATCGTGAGTAGTACGTTGAAAACTGATATACGTATAATTTTTCTGTATTACCTTACTTGCGTAAGGATAAATAATTAACGTTTATGTTTGAATCACCCTCGTAGATGTAGTATTTCCGTGATTTCCCTAAACCGCTTAAGGCAAATGTCGAGATGGTTGGTTCCGCAATCCTAGCGTGTGCTCCGTCTCGAATGGACTCTTCGTCGACGATACGTTAAATCTTAATCGTCCTTCCTTTTCCAGGCGATGCATTTCTTCGCTTCCGTTTGCTCCCTCCTGATGCAGGCACCTGAGAGTGGCCTCATTCAGTTGTCGTATTGCAGGACTCCTGCGATTCATACCTGGGCCGAAATGTCGTTGTAACACTGATGGCAGCATACAGACACATCTTGAAATATTAACAGGATGTAAATTTTCTAGTACTAGATAATGAGATTCACTTACGATTGAGAATCGTGGACACCGTGTGAGCGAACTACGAGCTAAAAATATACAGTAGGTGATAACTGCTTCAAGGAGAGACAACTGAAGCGGTTTGGATGTCTGGCGACTGTCCGAAGATTACTACTGTAGTTGAAGGAAGGAGGTGGTGGCGACCAGAAAAAAGACGTGGACGGCCAAGAAGCATTGCGAATCTGGAGGCTTTCCGTGTGAGAGCCGGACAGGACGAGACAGCAAGGCACTGATGTTCCTCGTATTCTGTACACTGGAAGAAAATTTTGGCTCTTATTAAATAAGTAACCAATTTCCATTTAGTAGAATTAAAATGAATATGGGATCGCATAGTATAAGCATGTAAAGGATTGGTTCTGTAAGAATGGGTTGTTACGTTCTTACGTGGGCCGTAGCCAAATTGTTTGTTAAATTAGTGATCTACAAGTTGCGTTTTCGACGGAAAGGAAGATGAATATATAATATCCCGTCGGTGACGAATTCATAAGAGAGCGGGAAAGCTAATCGGCCTTGTCCTTTAGAGAGGAATGCGAGCCCAACGTCTTTATCAGTGCTGCACCTCGCTTTCTTTCGGCTCGTGACGAGTGTCACCACTTTTTGTACGTGAACGATTTCACATCACCGAGCGGTTTTAATTCCGTTTAGGGCTATACAGGATATATGAATTGTGCTTGAACAACCTTTTAAAGTATGGTTCCTTATGTGGAAACGGCAGAAAATGTCATGTATACCATGCCCGGAAATGAACTGTTTTTAATTTCTTATTCAAAGAGCGTCGCCCAGTGTTCAAATGGTTCTGAGTACTATGGGACTTAGCATCTGAGGTCGTCAGTCCCCTAGAACTTAGAACTACTTAAACCTAACTAACCCAAGGACATCACACACATCCATGCCCGAGGCAGCTTTTGAACCTGCGACCGTAGCGGTTGCGCGGTTCCAGACAAGCGCCTAGAACCGCTCGGCCACATCGGCCGGCTCGCCCAGTGTCACATCTGTTTGTAGTTGTAATTTCATAGAATATTTTCCTAGTGTTTGAGAGTCTTACAAACTCGTGGAAAGCGCAATCTTCTCTCTCTTTCTCTCACTCACACACACACACACACACACACACACACACACACACACACAACTACTGGAATGATAGACTGGAGAATTCTTATAAAACCCCGCGGACAGCGTGGAAAATTTTTCGCAGGCATCCATGACACACACAGCGTTTCTGCATATGAAACGGTCGTTGCACAAATAAAGTCTTTTAGGATTCCCTTTACATAGAAATTAAAAAAAATGCAGGGAGAAGGATGCTTTGGCCATAGGACTGGTCCACCTGTACATATCCATTTGTCATGATAGATGTCGACCGGTGCATTTGCGACAGTATGAATGACAAGTGCTAAGTAGTGTGTAAAATGTATTATCATTTTTACTGTCCACCCCCGGTAGCTGAGTGGACTTAGCTCAACGTGTTCGCTCGGAGGGTTAGCTGCCCTCTGTAATAATAAATTAAAAAAACTGAGTGACTGGATCGATAATGCACGTCAATGGGCGTCAGGGGACGTCCACCACGAGCAAATGCAACGAACTGTAATGAACAAAATGAGATTATTAAAAAAAGTGGTCACCGCAACGGCATATCAATCCTAAGGGTCTGGGTTCGATTCCCGGCTGGGTCGGAGATATTCTCCGCTCAGGGACTGGGTGTTGTGTTGTCCTAATCATCATCATCATTTCATCCGTATCGACGCACAAGTCGCCGAAGTGGCGTCAAATCGAAAGACTTGCACCCGGCGAACGGTCTACCCGACGGGAGGCCCCAGTCACACGACATTTACATTTACATTTTTACTGCATGGTAACATCACGTAAAGTGTTATTTCAGTAACTAAAAATCTAAGCATTTCTTTATACAAGGAACAAGTCTCCAAAGCTTGTACAAGTGGTTTTGATACACCTTAAGTAGATATCGAACTAAAGCGTACGACATGTGATACTAATAATAATTGCCATATATTCAATGCTCATAACTTTATCTACCGAGATATTTAGTCAGCTGTTTTTAAGTGGACCTATGGCCATTTTAACGTCGTTCGGGAACACTTTAAGAGGAGAGTATAGTGATATGACGCATCCTCTGGCCTACAATGAGACGGGAAAAAAGACATAGGATACGCGCCTGTGACCTTGTTGAAATTGACGACAGTGTATCTGCCTGGAGCCATAAACATAGCTGCTCTTTCAGTCTTTTTCTACCTCGTCTGTTATGAAATAGACTATTAACAGGCTCGACAACTTGAATTTTGTAGCATCAGTTTCGTAACTGTATTTCGCAGTACCTGACTTGTTAAAAAAAAATGAGGTTCCGGTACTATTACCGTCTGGGGGAGTTTAAGATTTAGACTCCTTAGAACTTTCTTTTCACGCTTTTTTGAGCGTTTTAAATATGGGAATACAGCGGTTTTGCTTTTTGTTTCAATCGCAGCCAGAGTTCTGTCGTATCGCATCTTAAACCCTGCAGTTTTAATTTTTTTTCGTCAAGAAGTGCCGGTGCGTACGGTCACAAATCAGACACTGGACTTTCGTAATTTTTTTTGTTTCGAAACAAAAATCCTGTAAATTATTTAGTGATAGCTGTTACAAATTTATATTTTTTATAAGATGTATAGCAAAATTTTTACGGTGTCTTTAATTTGTTTAAATAAAATTTGTAACTTGTGTGTTGTGTTGTAAGATAATTCTGTAGTGTTGTATTATGCCATGGTGTTAATATTGCACAAAAACGAACGCTATTTGTAAATATTATGCAGGTCGATAATGTAAAAATCGATTTTAACTTCAATTTTCTGTTTGATACTGCATTTTGGTCTGTACTAACTCCGCTTATATCAGAGGTACGAATATGTTTTCAAAGTATTGTGCTAAGAATAGCGCAGGAAAACCTAGAAAAAGAAGCAGAAACAGCAGCACCGAGCAGCGAGAACAAACATCGAGACAAAATCTAAATAAGCAGTCTCCTTTGATGTACATGAAAACACCTCCAACCATTAAAGAGCTCCATAATATAAGGAGGGATCAAATGAAGAGGTAACAACCAAACAGGCTGAAATTTGCATATGCCGCTTTGGGATAACGTAGTGAGACATCTAGGCACGCGAATGTTGTGTCCTCATCTCCCTCTTTAAAGTTCAAAGCTGTGCTCTCAGCAGGCATGGCGGTAGACTACTCATCGAATTCCTCCGGCATGGAAATACTGTGTACTGTGAGTCGCTCCCTAGCCTACGCAATAAGTCCATCAAGAACAAACGGCCTGGGCTGCTCACGAAGGTGATGTGAGAGAGCGATTCTGTTCCACGATAACCGCACGTCTGCACATTTCCAAGGTCACACAAACTGTAATAGCCAAGTTCAAGTGGGAACAGCTTGAGCACCCGCCCTACAGCCCGGACATGTCGTCCTGCGACTTTCATGGGTTCTATGCGCTGAAAAAAATATCAGAGGGAAGCGCTTCAACTCTGACGACGAAGTGAAGGACAGAGTGGAGGACTGGTTCCCGTCACAGTCACAGGAATTATGGGAACAGAGAATCATTTAGCTCGTGAAACAGTGGGATATCTCAGGCCTCTGGTGATTGCATTTTAATAAAGGCTTTAGTTATACCCATAGTGTTGTTTCGTAACTTTTCGTTTGAACATCCATCGTACTACTTTCTAGGTAGTATACATTACAGAAACGTGTTCCTTGTCCATTGCTGAGAAAACAATAAAGAAAAATACCATTTGTATGCTTAAACCTCATTGTATTGATCATTTCTTTTTACGTTTACTGCAGAATCGCAAATATAATACCACTATACTTGCCTTTCTAAATGCTGTTATAACATATGCTCCCATTTTAGCAATACATGTTTGCTGCAGTGTCGCGATAGATTGATAAGCGTAGACCGTGCATCCAAATACTTCTTGACTTGGCGAACTATCAAAGTTGTGGAAATATTTGACGTTAGCCGCATAGATGCCCCCGATAGTGCAGAAATGATTAGGAATTTAACTGTCTGGTACGTCCAAAAAGCTGTATGTTGCCGAGTTGACACAGATACTCTTACAGAGTACATCAAAGTTGTCCTCTCGAAAATTTACAGCACAACTCGGCACGATTTCGCAGCAACGTAAACCATATTTCCAAGCGTACAACAAACAGATACCGTTACCGATGTACGGCTGTATACGGAACAGTTTTTGGAAATTGGAGCGGATCGCAGGGCAAACAGTATCTATGCGGCGCGCGCCCGTGTTTACTGCAACTCGGTGGACACGCTCCACTGCCGCTGCCGCTGCTTGTCGCTTGGTCCCCACATTCGAAAAGAAAAGAGAAGCGATATCTCTGTGGACACACACACACACACACACACACACACACACACACACACACACACACACACCGCAAATATTTGCGGCTGCCGAGGTAGCCGAGCGCCTATAAATTACCGGCAAACACGCTGGCGGAGCCGCCCATTAGATGGCACCTCCTGGCTTTGCTCTGCCGTGTTACCTTTTTTCCCCTCCAGTGCAGCGCTCGCCCCTGTGTATCCTCTGCAGCGCCATCCGCACTCGCCACACGTTGATTTGCGTGTCTCTGCATACACACGCGGCAGCCCTACACCCATCTGCCCTGGATTTATTTCGATTCGTAAATGATAGTCTGGGTAAATATATTCAATTTGGTAATAGCCCCACTGTTGACTCTTAAAGAATGTCCGAGCATACTCATACGCGACTGGCACGAAGACTTCTTAGGTGATACACTGCGGTGACAAGGTCATGGGATACCTCATAGTCGCGCGGAATTAGAGCCGAGCGGTCTTAGGCGCTGCAGTCATGGACTGTGTGGCTGATCCCGGCGGAGGTTCGAGTCCTCCCTAGGGCATGGGGGTGTGTGTGTGTGTGTGTGTGTGTGTGTGTGTGTGTGTGTGTGTGTGTGTGTGTGTGTTTGTCCTTAGGATAATTTAGTTTAAGTAGTGTGTAAGCTTAGGGATGATGGCCTTTGCAGTTAAGTCCCATAAGATTTCACACACATTTGAACATTTTATACCTGATAATATCGTGTGGGACCTCCTTTTGCACGGCATAGTGCAGCAACTCGACTTGGTTCAAATGGCTCTGAGCACTATGGGACGTAACATCTGAGGTCATCAATCCCCTACCCTTGGAACTACTTAAACCTAACTAACCTAAGAACATCACACACATCCCTGTCCGAGGCAGGATTCGAAACTGCGACCGTAGCATCAGCCCGGTTCCGGACTGAAGCGCCAAGAACCGCTCGGCCACAGCGGCCAGCAACTCGATGTGGCATGGACTCAAGTCGTTGAAAGTCCCCTGCAGAAATATCGAGCCATACTGCCTTTATAGCCGTCTATAATTGTTGAAGGGATGGCGGTTCAGGATTTCGTACACGAACGACCTCTCGAAAATGTCCCATAAATGCTCGATGGGATTCATGTCGATCGATCTGGGTGGTGAAATCATTCGCTCGAATCGTCCAATCTACAAACAAATCGCGAACAGTCTGGGCCTGGTCACATGACGAATTGTCATACATAAAAATTCCATCGTCGTTTGGGAACGTCAAATCGATGAATGGCGGCAAAGGTCTCAAAGTAGCCCGACTCAGCATTTTCAATGATCGGTTCAGTTGGACCAGAGAAGATCCAGTCCATTCCTAGTAAACACAGCCGACACCGTTCTGGAGTCACCACCAGCTTGCACAGTGCCGTGTTGGCAACTTGGGTCCTTAGCTTCCTGGAGTGTACGCCACACTCGATCCTACCATCAGCTCTTACCGGCTGAAATCAGGACTCAACTGACCAGGCCTCGATTTTCTAGTCGTCTAGGGTCCAATCGACATGGTCACGAGCCCAGGAGAGGCGCTGATGGCGACGTCGTGCTGTTAGCAGAGGCACTCTCATCGGTCGTCTGCTGCCACAGGCCCATTAATGCCAGATTTCGCCGCACCTTGCTAACGTATACATTCGTCGTACGTCCCATATTGATATCTGCAGTTATTTCACGTTGTGTTGCTTGAGACAACTCTACACAAACGTCATTAAGTGAAGGCCGCCGGCCACTGCGTTGTCTGTGGTGAGAGGTAATGCCTGAAATTTGGTACTCTCGGCATACACTTGACGCTGTGGACCTCATAATACTGAATTCCATAACTATTTCAGAAATGGAAAGTCCCATGCGTATAGCTCCAGGTCGTTCAAAGTTTGTTAATTTTCCGTGGTGCAGCCATAATCATGTCAGAAACTTCTTCACTGGAATCATCTGTGTAGAAATAACAGCTCCGCCAATGCGCTGCCCTTTTATACCTTTTGTGCGCAATACTACCGCCATCTGTACGAGTATGTGTGCGTACCGCTTTGCCTTGACGTTTGTCACCTCATTGTGCTGAACGGCAACTGTTCATAAGAGACAAGGGTGTTGTCACTATCATCCCGGGGAGGTGTGATGGGACTGCTATTTGTTTTCCACATACATAAATGATCAGATGGACAGGCTGAGCACTAGTGTGCGGCTGTGTGCTAATGATGCTGTGGTGTACGGGAAGGTGCCGTCGGCGAGTGACTATTGGAGGCTACAAGATGACTTGCACGAAATTTCTAGTTCGTACGATGAATGGCAGTATACTGTAAATGTAGAAAAATGTAAGTTAATGCAGACGAGTCGACCATCCCGTTATGTTCGAATACAGCATTAGTAGTGTTCTGCTTGACACAGTCACACCGATTAAATATCTTGACGGAACGTTGTAAAGCGGTCTCAAATGGGAATAGGGAAAGCGAATGGTTGACTTCGGTTTATTGGGAGAATTTTAGTAAAGTGTAGCTCATCTATAAAGGAGACCGCGTGTAGAATACTAGTGCGGCCTATTCTAAATACTGCTAGAGTGTCTTGAATCTTCATTTGGTTGCATTGATAGAAGACATAGAATCATTTCAGAGGCGTGCTGCTAGGTAAGTTGTTCGATCAAGAGTATTATGGAGATGCTTCCACTCAGATGGTAATCCCTGGAGGAAAGAGAAAATTCAGTATTGAGAAAATTCAGTATTGAGAAAATTCAGACAAACGGCATTTGGAGCTGACTGCAGAACGATTCCACTGCCGCCAACGTACGTTCCGCAAGTCGACCACGAAGACAAGAGAAACTGGGGCTGCTACGGAGGCAGATAGACAGTCGTTCTTCTCTCGCTCTCTTATGCGAGTCGAACTGGAAAGGGAACGTCTGTCGTTTACCACACGGTGGCTTGCGGAATGTGTATGTGTATGTAGATGTAACAGACCCGCACCTTATCCCTAGTTAACCGTCCCCGGTGAAAACTAATGTGTGATTATTCGTTAGTTGCGAAACGCTTCAGAAAACTATTGTTCATACAAAAGCGTTACGTCGCGTGTGTGCACATGTTTTCATAAAATGTGCTCTTGTTGTTCTTGAAGTATGTTCCATTTGTGAATATGGTTTTTCCAGAATGCATATTCATTCTACAGTGGTGTGTGCGCCGATTTGAAACTTCTTGACACATTAAAGCTATGTGTGCCGGGCCAGGTTTCGAACTTGGGACCTTTACCTTTCATGGGCAAGTTCTCTACCTACCAGTTTTTAAACATCGACTGGGTTATTCAAGCGCAACTGAAGACTCACCAGTACCTTCTCGAATAGCTCAAGCGGTAGAGCTCTTTCGCCCGTAAAATGCAAACGTTCCAAGTTCGATTTACAGTCTGGCTTACAGTTATAATCTGCCAAGAACTTTCGCTATGCCATTTGTTAACGCACACATATAATTATAATTCGTGAGAACTGAACGATTTTAAATCCATACCAATTTGGGTTTAAGACATCAACATATTTTCTCGTCTCTTACATGGTGCAATCTGTTACATGTTTAATCTTACGATAGAGGCAGATTACACACTGATGAAATAAGATGATGCACTATTCATAAGGAATACTTGACATTAACATCCCTTCTAATCATGCGAACCTGCTGTACTTATAGCGCGCCAGGAAAAGCAGCTTGTAGGCACATCGGCTGACGCCGACGCTAAAGCATGAATTACGAACACTCTCACCTAGTACACTAACTATGAAACGGCTGATGTATGCCGGTAAGACTTCGCTAGTCTTGTTGCGAGTGCATCTACATCTACATACATACTCCGCAATCCACCATACGGTGCGTGGCGGAGGGTACCTCGTACCACAACTAGCATCTTCTCTCCCTGTTCCACTCCCAAACAGAACGAGGGAAAAATGACTGCCTATATGCCTCTGTACGAACCCAAATCTCTCTTATCTTTGTGGTCTTTCCGCGAAATATAAGTTGGCGGCAGTAAAATTGTACTGTAGTCAGCCTCAAATGCTGGTTCTCTAAATTTCCTCAGTAGCGATTCACGAAAAGATCGCCTCCTTTCCTCTAGAGACTCCCACCCGAGTTCCTGAAGCATTTCCGTAACACTCGCGTGATGATCTAACCTACCGGTAACAAATCTAGCAGCCCGCCTCTGAATGCTTATATGTCCTCCTTCAATCCGAACTGATAGGGATCCCAAACGCTCGAGCAGTACTCAAGAATAGGTCGTATTAGTGTTTTATAAGCGGTCTCCTTTACAGATGAACCACATCTTCCCAAAATTCTACCAATGAACCGAAGACGACTATCCGCCTTCCCCACAACTGCCATTACATGCTTGTCCCACTTCATATTGTTTTGCAGTGTTACGCCCAAATATTTAATCGACGTGACTGTGTCAAGCGCTACACTACTAATGGAGTATTCAAACATTACAGGATTCTTTTTCCTATTCATCTGCATTAATTTACATTTATCTATATTTAGAATTAGCTGCCATTCTTTACACCAATCACAAATCCTGTCCAAGTCATCTTGTATCCTCCTACAGCCACTCAACGACGACACCTTTCCGTACACCACAGCATCATCAGCAAACAGCCGCACATTGCTGTCCACCCTATCCAAAAGATCATTTATGTAGATAGAAAACGACAGCGGACCTACCACACTTACAGGCAGGGCACTTACAATCGTAGCATGTCCTCAGTTTAAAAGGTCTGAATAAGTGCCTGGATCCGTTCTTGCAGAACACGACGTCCGTGTTCGTAAACCCCACCGAGTATTCGTATTATGGCTTAACATGTGAGAAGGAGAATTAAAATGAAAATGATTTTTAGCTTTTTCACGTATCCTTACATCTGTGGAAGACCAGACATAACAAAAGTGTCGAGCTTTGTGGATGACATATTTGCACGAGATGTCTTACCTTTCACTGAAAATGAGAAGTAAAATTCTTCGAATGTGGTAGAAAAGGTGCACACCGATTACAAAATGTATTGCTTAGCACCAAACGTAATTTTCAAAGGCAATGAAACAAGGTCAACACTATGGAAACGATGATTCCTCGTCACTACCTCCTGCCGATTTAACGAAGCATTCTTCCTTCCCACAGCAGACCGCGTCGTCAACTGGCAAACCCCTGCCGCTCAGGCAACCCGAAGCACCATGTGGAAGTGAGGGAAGCTGCATTGCTTTCTGCTCTATAACCTTTCAGAACTGAAAATTATTTTTATATCCAAATGTTTGTTAGGCGCACGTAGCGTTCGGTGCAGTAGTGAGTTAGATCATCAGGCATAACTGTTGAAATAGGCTATAGAGACAGTCAAACTTATAACAGGCGGCAACCAAAACACTTTGTTGACCGCGAGTGGAATCTACGACAAGCGTTCACTAAATAATGCAACACTTTTTTCTCAAAGCATGTTGATTTTATTGGATTCCCCACTACTTTGGCTACAAAACCCTATTTTTCAAGATAATTTCCATTCAGTGCGACGCTCTCAGGCCCGCATCGTACCACTCTACTGGTCGGAGCCAACCTCTTGCTGCATCAATAACCTCCCCATCATCCATGCAATGCTTCCCGCCGAGTGCATACTTCATTGGGTCATAAAGTGGAACTCAGAAGGTGGCAAGATGCGGGCTCTAGGGTGGATGAGGAAGAACAGTCCAATGAAGTTTTGTGAGCTCCTCTCGGATGCGCAAACTTGTGTGAGGACTTGAGTTGTCATAGAGAAGGAGAAGTTCGTTTGTCGTCGATCACAATTGTCCGCACGTTCTAGCATTTCAGGAGTCCCAGCTGTGTGCGGCCGGCCGGTAAGCGGGAGATCAGACAGGTTTGCGTGACCTTGTTGCGATAGTGACAGACACCTCCCCCAACGACTCACCCTGCTTTTGTTCTGTGGCAGGTCCCCATAGAAATTCTGCAAACGCCTATGAATATCTGCCATGCTCTGGTTTTCCAACAAAAGAAACTCAATGACAGCTATCTACTTGGAACGCACCTCCGTTCCAGATGCAATTTTGAAGGCTACGTATAGTGCCACCACTTCTGAAATTCATGGAATTATAGGGGCTGAATCGGGACTATTTCACGGTGTCCTTCAACAAATTCTGCATTTTTTCAACCGAAATTGGCCGAGAAGAAAAAAAGCTGTTGCATTACTTATTGAACGCCCCTCGTATATGAACCCGGGAAGAAACTGCGACTGAATCATGGAAATTCAAGGTACTAATGTTAATTACCGCACATGCCTTTTATTGATTCATTTATTCTGGGCTTCAGTCAGAAGACTAGTTGATACAGCTCCCCACGTTAGTCTTTTCTGTGAAAGCCTAATCATCTCTGCATAACTACTATAATGTACAGCTATTTGAACGCATGCATTGTAGTCAGGCTTTCGTCTCTCTCTACGGTTTGTACCTCCCCCCCTCCCCCTGCACACACACACACACACACACACACACACACACACACACACACACACACACACACACACACACATATCCTCTCCCTCTTCCTTCCATACCACACTGACACGTACCAGACGCCTCAGGATGTGGCCTATCAATCGATCCCTTCTTTCAGTCAAATACTTCTTCTCTCCCTAATTCGTTTTAGTATCTCTTCATTAGGTATTAGATGTACCCATCTGATCTTCAGCATTCTTCTGTAGCGCATTTCAAACGCCTCTGCCTTCTTCTTGTCGCAAATGCTTATCATCTACGTTTCACTTCCATGCAAGGTTACACTCCAGACAAATACCTTCAGGAAAGACTAACAATTACATTTTTATCCGACGTAACAAAGTTCTGTTTTTCAGAAACCCTTTTTTTTATATTGCCCAACTCCATTCATATCCTCTCTACTTCGGCCGTCCTCAGTTATTTCATTGCCGAAATACCGTTGATTTAATTGAAATACATTACATATCGTTGATGTTCATTTTATAGCCTCAACACACTAATTTCGTTTAGATGCTCTTCAAAGTCATGTGCCATCTCTGGCAGAATTACAATGTCATCGGCAGACTTTAAAGTTTTTAATTCTCCTCTGAACTTTAATTCCTTTTCCATACACTTCCTTGGTATCCTTTGGTTCTCTCCGAACGAGACATAGTTTCGCTTTGCTCCTCCCCTGGAAATAAAAAAAACTAAAGTAAGAAGTGTCGTTTAAGTAAAATCCTACCGGGAATCTGATGACGCATTACGTTGTAATATTCTCCGATATTTCACCCACTGTTGTAAGTGTTTTTTACCAGATGTATTCCACGCTCGCGTTGACAGCGTCTGTCCGTTGGAAAAGTCGGTTCACCTGTTAGAGTGGAAGGGTGTGGTCTCACTACTGCCCATCATGTTGGAACACACTTAGCGCCGGAGAAACAGCTGACAAGTCTCACTCGTGGTTCTGCATTGTTTTTCTTAGCGTGATCTTCTGATAACACTGGTTGACGATGAAAGTTGACAATGAATTTTTTTCTTAAAGGCGAAGGGTATTTCTGGTGTATTTTTGGGTGCTGATTTCAGGTAAAGTACTTAGAATGTTCATTCACGTGCAGTCTTGATACAAATTTAGCTTTAAGTACGCTAAATGTAACTTTTTGACCGTTATAATAAAGCCAGTATTATTTTGTGAAGGTTTGCAATATGCTACAAAAAATGTTTAATTTTATAGTCTACAACACAGTTACCTTTATATTTCGGTGATATTGTAATGTTTGTTTTACATATCGTTTTCCACGCAAACTCTAGCAAAGGGTTATAAATCCACTGTTACCTGCTTTTGTGAATTTCGTGTCTTCAGGAGGTTACATTTTGGTAAACGTGGTACATAAAAAGAGCAGCGGACAGTCTCAGATTACTGTTGCTCCATTGTGGGTACAGCGGCCGGTCAGATATTTACCTAGAAAAATCGTCATACAGCCGTATGTTTTGAGAAGTTATTTTATTTAGACAACCAGTTCGGCATCTTAATAATGCCATCTTCAGGTCCCTATGAACTCCATGTGTAGACAGTCAAATATATCGATACTTGCATAAATGGAGACGTCAGTATCTGGATTCCGTGAATTCGTTTTAGAAGTGTTTAATTTTAAGTTCTGACCACAAGTCTTCGAAGTAAATTTATTCAAATTATTAAGGTACACTAGGTGTCCCAGGCACATCTATCACACCTTTTTCTCGATAACGGTACGTCAAAACGTCTTCGTGCAAAGTACGCCTAGGCTAATTATTAAGGACAAATTCCATCGTGAACCTCGCTCTGCTGCGTGTGTAGTGGGGACTTCAGGAAAGAAGTTCAGTTTCAGAAATAAACTGGGAAGATAGTCAAAATTAAAGTATGACTCTTCAAACTTTCCCGGCGGATATGTCGTAAACAGTGCTCACGGGTTTGCCGCCGGATCACGTTGTGCAAATTCCACAGTATTTCCTCGGAGCAACTGTCCGACATCTTCAGTTGGTTCAACATTGCTGGTACGACTGACGGTATCCGCACGTCGACGCCCCGTTTCTGGAACGCGCGTGCGAAGAATGCGCAGGCGCGGAATTCGCGCAAACGAAAATGATTTGCAGGTAGCTGGTGCCATGTTCAAACGCTCTCTGCCCAAAATTGCAGAGCGGCTCTGTGTTTACTAACAGTGCGGCCAGACGTTACTCACCAAAGACAGTACTAGACCAATGTTATGACGTGTCTGTTATCGAAAAATCTTGATTTTTCGCGTCGTGATTTAATAGCAGACAGTGCAGGGTACCAGGGTGTGCTGAGTTGAAATCCAATCTCTGTTGATGAGATTATCGGTTGTGCGGATATGTATTGCTTCCTCAATTACGCAAGATGATGCCGGGGATAAAACTTCCGTCATTTCATAAATCATGCGATGTCCTTTATTCAGACAGTGTTCAGCAGTTGCCGACTTTTCCCGGCCGCACTGTTAGTAAACGCAGCGTACAGCGCACGCGCAGCAGAGCCGCCCTACGATTTTCCGCAGAGGGCGTTTGAATATGGCACCACCTATCTGCAAGTCATTTGCACATGCGCGTTTTCCGCGCATGGGGCGTCGACGTGCGGATACCGTCAGTCGTACCTAGCCACCAGCAAGGTTGAACCACCTGAAGATGGACAGTTGCTCCAAGGAAATATTGTGGAATTTGCACAACGTGATCCGGCGGCGAACCCGTAAAGACTGTTTACAAAATTAAGGTGTTTGAATTCAGATAACTGCTACCATGATCCCAGACCACTGCTCAGATCTCAAACTCCATGCAAATAGGTTCAATGAAAAGGCTTTTTTAAAATCTTTTATGGCTGAGGTATATGCTATCATGAAAACAATGTTTCTGGCGCAGAAGGAATGAGTGATATTTTCAGCGTTCGTGTTAAGACACTGAAAGTTTCTAGCTTAATGGATATTCTTACAGATTTCCTTCCAGTGCTACAGAGAAGGAAAACTTTCTCTTTTTTTTGTCATTTGCATAGGGAAACAATTGATGAGTTTTTAAATTGTAATCGATTTCCTTGTTAAGACATAATTACAAATGATCACGAAACTTCCTGGCAGATTAAAACTGTGTGACTGACCGAGATTCGAAGTCGGAACCTCTGCCTTTGGCGGGCAAGTGCTCTACCAACTGAGCTAACCAAGCACGAGTCACGACCTGTCCTCACAGCTTTACTTCTGCCAGTACCTCGTCTCCTACCTTCCGAACTTCGCAGAAGCTCTCCTGCCAAACTAGCAAGACTAGCACTTCGGAAGAAAGGATACTGCGGAGACATGGCTTTGCCACAGCCCGGGGGATGTTTCCAGAATGATACAAATGAACACCTTTACCTGTTTTCCATTCAGGACGCCAAGTGTTCAAACCGCTTTTTTCATTATTCTAAGAATATTAGTGACGCTTCATCGTGTATTTTGAGTACTCTGATGCATATCTGCAGCTAGCAGCAGCCAGAATTTGTAACTGAGGTATTCTATTGATGCACTGTACCTTTCATACGCCCTACAAAAAAACTCGAACACATCGGCTAGAGTTAATTTTGTTTAAAGGACACCTGACCACAAAGGAAGAATGAGCTGGCCATATCGTGGGGAAAACTAAACATGTCTTATGTAGTGATATTGAAAAAAAGGAAGATTGGGTTTAACGTCCCGTCGACATCGAGGTCACTAGAGACGGACCACAATCTCGGATTGTATCAAGGATGGGAAAGAAATCGGGGTGCCCCAATGCGAGTCCAGTGTGTTAACCACTGCACCACCTCTCTCAGTTGTAAGACTTTTTGCAATTAAAATGGAAAGAAAGTGTGCTACCCATAAAGGGAATTTAAGAAAAACTCTTTTTCTCTCTCTTTGCACCAAACTGAGAACCACACGAGAAAGTTAGTAATTGCAGCATTAAAAGGGAGTTCTTATGCACCCCATTATTTTTACAAATTTCTGTTTTTTTATTTATGCATTGTTCACCATATCGTTGCCACGCGGATTTTTGTGATGGTACTGTCGAAACGGTCCACTTCACCACAGAATACTTTCCGAACCAAAAAAAGTCTTCAGTTTGAAGAGTTCTATTCAACGACAGTAATTTTGTACCATCTTGCCTCGTGACAGTATACCTCTTTGTCTCCAGCTTCCAGCATAATATAGGAAATTGGAGTTTCATCAATGAACTCGTTCTCAATGGTTGAACGAAAGGTTTTTTACGTTCGATGCTGAAGTGCTATACCGGCACATGGAGAGCCTCGGCAATTCGGTTCGTGTGTAATGTGGAATTTAATGTAGACTGGGGCGGCAGTGAGAATTGGGATCGAATAGGGCGGCGTGCCAGGGTAATCTGTGCAGTTGTGTGAACCGCTGTGCCTTGGTGGCTAATGCAGTTGTTTAGTAAGCCAGAGACCTGGCTTCGATTCCTAGCCTTCGTACAAATTTCTACTCGCCGCTTCAGTCTGTGTACATAAAATCATATTTGTATGAGACCAGTAAAGTCTCTGAATTTGTGCCATTTCATTTGTCAACTATAACGCTAAATTTCACATGCCATGCACTGTTGGCGAAAAAGAAAGGATGTTACTATAGTTCTGACACAGATGATTTGTTAGTCATCGCTTTTTTTTGTGGTTTTTGAGACTGCTCCCCATTTCTTCTTGCCCTACAGCAGGCTACTATCTCAGAACGCCTAACAGACTCATAGTCATTCCAATTTTTGTGCATGCCGTTTTCCCCCCTCCGTTGTTCCTTGTACCAGTTCGCTCTCTCTCTCTCTCTCTCTCTCTCTCTCCTCCTCCATTCTGTTTTTATTTTTTTAAGATCTCATTGAAACGCGCTGTACGCTGCATGTTGCTCAGCTTAAACGGTACCACATTTGGGTTTTGTACCGTTATGGAATATTTGGCTCTCCTGATCATTTAATTTTCCGAGCTTTTGCGATTTACTCAAATGCATTATTTTATTATTTGTTTTGAACGATACATTTGCTTTACAAACATATGTGTGCCGTGGGTTTACATTTAATCCTCACCACTGATACCTGCAGCTGCCTCTTTTACTGTTTTATGTACTGTTAGTACATACATTGTATCACAATGCCCTTTTTCCAGACACTTAACGCTTTCATTTTTTGCGTTGCGATCATCGTTAATGTAACATTAAAAGTTCAGTAATTAACCTTGTTTCATTCAGCGTATCTTCGCGGCTTTAGCCTTTAGAAGTTTTCGAATCTTATAACGAATCTTCAGTGCAAACTGGTATTCCATATCTGATCCCATGTTTGTTCTTACCTCTGAGAGCTGCTTTATTTCTGCTTAGCTCTGAGAACAAATTGTTGTAAATATACAATGCATTTTACTATTTCCATCTCCAGTAAAATTATCGTTATGTATCTTCTGTAGGTACTGAGTTGATGTAAGCCTAGTTTTCACTGATCTTAGGTACGTGCTTTCTTTTACGTGTTGCAATGTTAAAACTTTCCGTGGTGGTTCCCTGGAGTTATTATCCTAGCTTGAAATTTAATCTACATTGTGTTCTCTTGAGTTCTTCACTGTTTATACATTTCACTTTGTCCTCAGGTATTCTATATGTTCACAGATTTCATATAATATACACTCATATAAAAAAAATGTTTTGCATCACCTCGGTTCCGAGAAAGCCGGAACTTGTACAGAAAATTGGAATAGAGATCAACATAAACATCATTTACGCCCTTTTTATTGCTCATGAAAATCACACATTGCTTGTTGGACCACCGTTCAGCGAGACCATCAGAAGTGGTCCAGATTGCTATACACACTGGTACCTTTAATATCCAGTAGCACGTCCTCTTGCATTGATGCATGCCTGTATTCGTCGCGGCATAGATCCCTCGGAGTGGTTGGTCGGTCACGTCGTCCATAAGCAGACCTTCTCAATCTATCCCAGGCATGTTCGATAGGGTTCATGTCCGGAGAACATGCTGGCCAATCTAGTCGAGCGATGTCGTTATCCCGAAGGAAGTCATTCACAAGATGTGCACGATGGGGGTGCGAATCGTCGTCCATGAAGACGAATGCCTCGCCAATATGCTGCGATATGATTGCACTTTCGGTCGGAGGATGGCATTCACGTATCGTACAGACCACCAATATGACCACCAACTGCGTACGTCGGCCCCACGTAATGCCACCCTAATACATCAGGGAACCTCCACCTTGCTGTATTCGCTGGACAGTGTGTGTAGACATTCAGCCTGACCGCGTTGACTCCAAACACGTCTCCGACGATTGTCTGGTTGAAGGCATATGCGACACTCTTCGATGAAGAGAACATGACACCAATCCTGAGCGGTCCATTCTGCATGTTGTTAGGCCCATCTGTACCGCGCTGCATGTTGTCGTGGTTGCAAAGTTGGACTTGGCCATGGATGTTTGGAGTGAAGTTGCGCATCATGCAGCCTATTACACACAGTTTGAGTCGTAACACGACATCCTGTAGCTGCACGAAAAGCATTATTCAACATGGTGGTTCAAATGGCTCTGAGCACTATGGGACTTAACTTCTGAGGTCATCAGTCCCCTAGAACTTAGAACTACTTAAACCTAACTAACCTAAGAACATCACATACATCAATGCCCGAGGCAGGATTCGAACTTGCGACCGTAGTGGTCGCGCGGTTCCAGACTGTAGCGCCTAGAACCGGTCGGCCACCTCGGCCGGCCAACATGGTGGTGCTGTTGTCAGGGTTCCTCCGAGCCACAATCCGTAGGTAGAGGTCATCCTGTGCAGTAGTAGCCCTTGGGCGGTCTGAGCGAGGGATGTCAACGACAGTTCCTGTCTCTCTGTATTTCCTTCATGTCCGAACAAAATCGCTTTGGTTCACTCAGAGACGTCTGGGCACTTCCCTTGTTGAGAGCCCTTCCTCGCTCAAAGTAACAATGCGGACGCGATCGAACAACGGTATTGACCGCCTAGGCATGGTTGAACTACAGGTAACAAGAGCCGTGTAGCTCCTACCTGGTGAAATGACTGGAACTGATCGGCTGTCGGACCCCGCTCGTCTAATAGGCGCTGCTCATGCATGGTTGTTTATATCATTGGGCCGGTTTAGTGACATCTCCGAACATTCAACATCCACAGTCAACGTCTATCTTCAGAAGTTCTGGGAATCGGCGTGATTCAAAACTCTTTTTTTATGTGTGTACATTGTCGTCGCAAATTTTGCGAATGACGTGAGGCAGTCCTACTGCCGAAGCCGTGGTAGTGAATCCCAATCTGGTTTGAACACGATTTCAAAAATATTGTCACGTTCTGTTTCATGCTGTTGTACTCAACCGATCGAATGGTGAACAGAGAGGAATATTTTAACCGAAGAACTTGATTTCTTTTTTACAATCATTGTGTTTGATACCATATAGTCGCGTAGGGTCTTAAGAAACGTCTTCCGAAACTAGTAACAAAGAAGCAGCAAAAGCACTTCGCTGGGGGAATGGATTTGTAGTGTATGCTGATGTGCCTAAGAAAACTCTACGAGAAAATCTAGCGAATTGATTTCGTTCAAATGATATCTCCGAGATACAGACCATAAAAGAAATTAGCAGTCTGCAAAAACTATCTATGGTATACTGTCACATCTCTGATAATGCTGATTTTTTGAGTGATTTGAATTGTCTCTATGTATACGTGTGTGAATATGTCCGAAAATGGCCACTGCAAAACTGAATTTTTAGAGCAATAATTTATTTGTTGCTGCACAGTGAATCCTAAGTAGCGTCGTTAAAATTGTATCAGAGAATTACTATAATACTATGTCAGCGACGCTCATGATAGCGGTGTTGTTCACTAAATATAGTGGAATAGAGGATGGAAAACACTCTGGCCGAAAAGTGTGTTGCCAGCTGCCCCATTCTACCTTCCTCAGCACCTCTGAAAATTTTTCCAGTAATTTTGACATGCTCTCTTTTTAACATCACTCCCGCAAGCTCCCCTAACTGCAACTGACTCATACCCACTAGTCCATCGCTGCAAGTTGCTCGTACCCACGCAGTCTCACTTGCCCATTCTGTCACTTACTCAGCCCAACTTACTGTCATTATCTCTTTGTGCGTCTCTAACCGTCACTGTCTCCTGTCTCACAGCCAGTCTCCCTCGTTCTGTTCTACCTTTAGTGTCGGCTCCTGTCACTGTCTCCCTCTTGTCGTCTCTTACTGTGATTATTCATTTATTCGCACTGTCACTGTCTCTTCTCGCTGTCACTATCTCTCTCTTCCCCGTTCTCATTGTCACTGACTGTATCTCTCATTATCACTGGCTCTCACCTACTTCCTCGTACTCCTTCTCTTTTTTTCTCTCCCACTGGCACCTCCTTCACTCTTTTCCTAGCATTGTTCTGTCACTGTCAACTATATTCCAATGCTACTATTTTCCTCCTTTTCCCTCACACTGCCATTTTCTCGTTCGTTCTTTCTATACCGCAACTACTTTTCCGTCTCTTTCTCACTGCCACAGTCTCCTCTCTCAGCATAAAACAACCACGAATATGTTTGCACGCCAAAATCCTTGGGAACATTTTTAACATTGGTGAGGAAAGTAGAATGAGGCAGCTGGTACCCCACTTTTCAGACAGATACTTTTAAACGGGAGCATATTCGCGCTTTTTGTGCCCAGATAGGCCATTTCCGCTGGTTCCCTTCTTTTCCCTACAGCACGTCATGTCACACATATGAACAGAACTTTATGGGTCCGTATGATTTTGATGGTTCCCTTATGTAAAACTGAAATAACGCAAAACACCTCAGACCGGATTTTACGTGGACAAAAATTTTGAACTTGATTTAGCACTACAACATGGACTTTCCAGCACTGTTCTGGTGAAAGCAGAGACACTTAACAGCATATTTCTCCGAGATAGGTCACTTTAAAAACTATGATTTCGCCTCACACCAGATCTTACGTGTAAAAGTAGGGTAACTGTGAACCTCTCTATCTGGGAAATGAATAAAGATATCAAGAAAGTTTTCAAGGTTATTCGAGGTCGGGATCTTAGTAACATACCGTAAAAGTCTTAGGCATTTCTGTGCATAGCTGTCTTGGAATCCGCGCCTCGTTGTGGTACGAAAAAGATAGAAACAGCCTTTTTTGAGATTTTCTAAGGAACTGCCAATGATCTAATGGTGCCTCCATTGTCCGCCGTAGACTACAACAAATGCAGAAAGAATCAGTCTGTTTGCTCCATTTGCCTATGCAGGAGGAAATGTGTAATATTCATACTTCGACCCAGTACTTTAGGATAGCGATGCTTCTGTTGGGTATACAAATAGTCGCTAGCGCAAGGACTATCCAAAACACTTGACCCTAACTTTTTATCACCTATAGAACCCGAGTTATGACCTCCGGAGCAATTCCGTTTGTACATATTAGGTAGCGCTTGAGTACCGATAGGTCTAGGCGCATAATCGTAACCGGAAACAAACGTTTGACTTTGGAATGTGCCTTGTGCATTCTGAAGAAGACTTGATGCAGTTCTCTGAGAAGCTCCCACAACCTACATCCATTTTTTACCTGCTTAGAGTATTCATGCCCAGATCTCCCTCTACAATAATTAAACCTCCCCACTTACCTTCGTTACCAAACCGACTATTTTCCGAAGCCGCAGGATGTCTCCAATCACCCGATCCATTCTTTTAGTCAAGTCGTACCACAATTTTCTTTTCACCAATTTGATCCAGCACTGGTACATTAATTATTCGAACTTCCCATCTAGTTTTCAACATTATTCCATAGCACAATATTTCATAAGTTGTCTTCTCTCAATCGCTTGTCGTTTGCGTTTCATTCCGTACAATGCTAGAATGCATGCAAATGCCTTTAGGAAAGATTTCTTCACACTTAAATTTATATTCGATGTTAAATAATTTGTCGTTTTGAGCAACGCTTTTGTTGCTTTTACCAATCTACACTTTATATTCTCTTATTTCGACCATCGTCAGTTATAGTACTGCCTAAATAGCAAAACGTATCTCCTAGTTTCGGTGTCTCATATTCTACTCTGATTCTGTAAGCGTCTCCTGATTTAATTCGATTACATTCCATTATCCTTGTTTTATTTACGTTGATATTCATCTTATAATCTCTTTAAGACACTATCCATTCCGTTCATTTGCTCCTTTACCATCTCTGACAAAATTATAGTGTCACTGGCAACCCGCAAAGTTTTTATTTTTTATCCTTGAATTTTAATTTCCTTTCCAAATTTCTGTTTGGTTTCGTTTATTGCTTGCTCAGTATGCAGACAGAATAACATAAGGAATTGGCTACAGTTCTGTCTCATTTACTTCTCAACTGCTGCCTGCTTTTCGTGCCCATCGCCTCTTTATAACTACGGTTTGATTTCTGTACATATTGCAGATAATCCTTCGCTCCCTGCATTTTATCCCTGCTACCGCCAGAATTTGGATGCGCGTGTGCAGATGAGGCAACAATTAATTGACATCTGCTTTTGTTAAAATATTATGTCAGTGACATAGCTATTAAAATCGGTACATTTCTTACACTGTACAAATTCGATGTCATAGTTTATACACGGCGATTCAGCTGTCCATACGTATGGGTTTTATGCTACCCGCAGTGGCTTCAAATACTACGTGCAAATTTTCACATTCACTCACTCACTATGCACAAACTACGGGTCTATTAGTCCTACAGAAAAAAATAAACAGGACCGTTTTGTAGGGAATTTAATGCAGTTACATTTTGGACTGGGATACGTTTTTGCTAGAGGCCATAGTTTCGAGTTATTGAAGAAAAAAATACAAAAGTGATGTTCAAACGCGTTTTTATTGAATAACTCGAAAACTGTGGGCTCCTGCGAAAACGTATCCCAGTACAAAATTTAACTACGAACAATTTCCTACAAAAATGTCCTGTTAATTTTTTCTGTATGACTAAAGATTTGCGTGTAGCGAGCGAGAGAATAAGAAAATATTATGGTAATTGATGGCGTTGCAGGTTGCATAAAACCCATAGATAGGGGCAGCGGAATCACCATGTGTAGGGATGTCATATCGTAAGGTGTGACGTACAGGAAATCAGGACTGCGTAGAGCAACCAGCAAATGAGTGCAGATGTTGGTCTCATTACGCTTTAGGCATGTATACGGGAATGAAGCAGTGCAACGAGCGGTGGGAAGAGAGCTACTGTTGTCGGGGCTCTGGGCGTTATTTAGCCCGGCGCGGCGTCTAATGCACGGGACATCTGGGCGAACGCGGGCATGACGCTTTGCATTTGTAACAAGAGCCGGGCGCTCCCCGAAATTTAAATTTTTATGCCGAAACTTGGCCGCTCTTAAGGGGGCCAACATTCGCCTCGTGTCCGGAGATAATTAGCTTCGGAGTCGCATCCCGGTTAAACTTCAGCGTGCACGTATAAATTGCATCCGACCTGACTCATGGGACGGAATACCTTTGCTTGTGCGCGGGTGGCACTGCCCGCTGGTAAGTAGTCTTCCGGCGAGCGTGACGCGGCGAGTGTGAAAAGCTTAGTTTGCAATAGTTGTTAGCAAGTAATTGGCTCTCGATTTCATGATCAAGCCGCATAAATTGAGTCTAAATTATATACAGGGTGATTCAGCTTTATCGATGGGTTTAATCCAACCCGCAGTGCCTCCAAGAACCACGTGCATCTTTTACATATTCTCTCGCTCGCTACACACAAACTGTTAGTCCTACACAAAAGATGAACGGGATCTTTTTGTTGGGAATTTAAAGTGGTTAAATTTTGTACCGTTGTACATTTTCGCCAGAGGCTGGAGTTTTCAAAGTATTAAAAAACATATAAATAAACAAACAAAACTGGCCTCTAAATGAGTTTTTCTTGAATGACTCGAAAACTGTGGCCTCAAGTGAAATCTGCCGGCCGGGGTGGCCGAGCGGTTCTAGGCGCTACAGTCTGGAACCGAGCGACCGCTACGGTCGCAGGTTCCAATCCTGCCTCGGGCATGGAAGTGTGTGATGTCCTTAGGTTAGTTAGGTTTAAGTAGTTCTAAGTTCTAGGGGACTGGTGACCTCAGAAGTTAAGTCCCATAGTGCTCAGAGCCATTTTCAAGTGAAATCTTACACCAGTATAGAAATGTGACTAGATTAAATTTCCTACAAATAGGTCCTGTTAATTTTTTCTGTTGAACGATTAGTTTGCTTGCAGTGAGCGAGAGAATACGAAAATTTGTTACATGATTTTTGATGGTGTTGCAGGTTGCATTAAACCCATCGATAGGGACAGGTGAATCACCCTTTATATATAAGGGTCGCTCATTACTCCAGCCATCTTACCTCTTCTCTCATACACACTGCTAGAAACTTAAATCAGTTAAAATCTTCCACTGGCTATCATATTCAAGTGTTCTCTCAAGTTTTATCGGTGTGATTGATTAGTGGTGTGTTTTTGAATGCACAGCCGACTTGTTGTTTACATTGCACGCACAATAAATCGACGACCAGCCAGTCTTCTTCTTCAGGGCCTGTGAGTTACACTGTTACGTTTACTAGCTGGACGCCAATAAACGGGACGGAGTTTTTAATTAAACAAGACGGAGTCCGGCACTTGATTTATTAGTATCTCTCTGCTACCAGAATCGAAAAAAATGTATGTTCCACGGAATATCAGTGTAAACTCTGAAAAACAAGACTTCCAGTAGGCCTAGAGGGCGTCAGGGGTCGAATCTACAGTCAACTATAACTAGGGGCGCCAAAAACCGACAAAAGTTCACAGCTTAGTTGGAGGCGAGGCAGAAAGTACACGTACCCAGAAGATGCTGCTTTAACGAAGCGAAACAGATCCTGTGAAAATGTTTCAAATGGCTCTGAGCACTATGGGACTCAACTTCTGAGGTCATTAGTCCCCTAGAACTTAGAACTAGTTAAACCGAACTAACCTAAGGACATCACACACATCCATGCCCGAGGCAGGATTCGAACCTGCGACTGTAGAGGTCTCGCGGTTCCAGACTGCAGCGCCTAGGACCGCACGGCCACCTCGGCTGGCTCGTGTGAAAAAACATCATCAGTTAATACCAGATGGCGGTCTTTTTTCAAGTTCAGTTCACCAAGTTGGTCTAGCCTTTCTTTTCCCACGTCAACTGACCTGGCCGGCCGCGGTGGCCGAGCGGTTCTAGGCGCTTCAGTCCGGAACCGCGCTGCTGCTACGGTCGCAGGTTCGAATCCTGCCTCGGGCATGGATTTGTGTGATGTCCTTAGGTTAGTTGGGTTTAAGTAGTTCTAAGTTCTAGGGGACTGATGACCTCAGATCTTAAGTCCCATAGTGCTCAAAGCCATTTTTGAACTGACCTGTCGTGAATTTTGTGCTAAAATTTTTTTTTACTGTCTTCTGTATCGTATTGTGTTACCGCTACTTTTTTCAGGCCTTCTTTTACTGCACTGATCCATTTTACATTTTGGACGAACAGTCCAGCGTAGGAAATTGTCGGAAAGCGTTCTATGACGAGGGTATTGGAAAGCTGGTATAACGCGACGACAGATGTCTAAGTCGGGGCGGCGTAGAGAAGTAGCTGCAAGGTTTAGCTAACTGTTGCAGATCAAACAGTTTTGATTTTCTCTGCGGTTTCCATTTCGCAACCGATTGTTCCTTACTTTCGAACAGTCCTCGCTTTTCGATTTCCTTATTTGCACGTAGTCTGTATGTTCTTTCTTCACTGTAATTTGAATCTTTCGTTCTCTCCTTTGGATTTCTTCAGTGCTTTTTTTCTGTTTAAAACGAATGTTTCAGCGCTTTGCGGCTGTAAACTTAGGTCGAAACTATTTTTACTAGATCCGGGTGTAATTTCTAGGTTTTTGTGTGTTGTTTGTGCAGACGTGCGCATGAGTGTCGCGGGAGATGCAAGAGGGCAGCGCGATGGTGACGCCGGGCTATGAGCAGACGGAGAGCGGTGGAGGCGTCGCCATGACACAGGCTGGGGGTGGCGCCGAGCAGCAGACTGCGGCCGGGGGCGGCGCCGCGGCTGGCGGGGGCGGCGGCGGCGGTGGAGGCGGCGCGCCCGCGGGCTTCGGCCCGCCCGACCAGGCGCAGTTCGAGGCGGACAAGCGCTCCGTCTACAAGTCAGTACCCGGCAAACCGTACATCTGACGCCTATACATTTGATTTTAGCCAGTCTAATCATTAAATACGGCGGTCACTCCAAATGAATTGCACACTATTTTTGTAAAAATACATTTTCATTCTGCATGTGTGAAAGTTTTACAGTGTGTAGATACATCCTTCCCGCTTGTTTTCAAACTTAGTTCAACCTGTTCCCGTGAGTGGCACCGTCACAGCATGTCTTCAAGATGGCTGCTATACATTTGACGTTCGTCAGAAGCAACGTGCTATCATTGAATTCCTGTGCTATGAAAACGAGATAGTGGGAAACATCCACAAAAGGTTGAAAAAGGTGTATGGAGATGCTGCTGTCGATCGCAGTACAGTTAGTCGGTGGGCAAGCAGGTTACGTAATGAAAGCGGGCACGGCAATATTGAGGATTGTCCTCGCAGCGGCAGGTCTCATACTGCACGCATTCCAGACAATGTGCAGAGAGTTAACGAATTGATGACTGCTGACAGACGCATCACAGTGAACGAATTGGCTGGTTCAAATGGCTCTGAGCACTATGGGACTTAACTGCTGTGGTCATCAGTCCCCTAGAACTTAGAACTACTTAAACCTAACTAACCTAAGGACATCAAACACATCCATGCCCGAAGCAGGATTCGAACCTGCAACCGTAGCAGTCGCGCGGTTCCAGACTGAGCGCCTACAACCGCTCGGCCACTTCGGCCAGCAGTGAACGAATTGTCACGCTACGCTGGGACAGGGGAAAGGAAGTGTTTGCAGAATACCGAAAGTGATGGCGTTAAAAATGGTTTGTGTAAGGTGGGTTCCCAGGATGTTGACAGTGGTTCACAAAGAACAAGAAAAACGGTGTGCAGCGAACTTTTGGAACAGTACAAGAATGGCGGAGATGAATTTCTTGGAAGAATTGGACAGGTGATGAAACATGGCTCCATTATTTTTCACTAGAGACGAAGAGGCAATCAATGGAGTGGCACCATGCAAATTCACCCAAGGAAAAAAAACATTCTAAGCCTCACCTTCTGCTGGAAAAGTTATGGCTTCGGTGTTTTTCGATTCCGAAGGACTCTTGCTTGTGGACATCATGCCAAGTGGAACCACCATAAATTCTGATGCATATGTGATGACACTGAAGAAACTTCAAGGTCGACTGAGTTGTGTTTGGCCACATCGGCAAAAGCAGGATGTTTTGCTGTTGCACGACAATGCACGGCCACATGTCAGTCAACAGATTGGTCTAGAATTTTACCATGCAGGTATACAGGTGCTGGTTCCAAGATGGCTTAAGGCAGTTGAGAGGGATAGAAATTATGTGGAGAAATGAAAATATTGTTCCTAAAGGATGTATCTACACACTGTAAAACTTTCAAACATGTAGAATAAAAGATGGATTAAAAAAAATTGTGTGCATTTCTTTTGGAGTGACCCTTGTAGTTTGTCGAGAAGACAAAATGAACAATAAATCACTTTGTTATTCTGGGTGACATCAAGAAGGACAGCAGATAACAATTTTTGTTATTGTAAGTAAAACGTCTATTTGGAAGAACACGTAATTAAATTTGTTCATTTTTTAGGGCGGTGGGAGGGGAGACTCGGGTGGTTTGGAGGGTCTAGAGGGAGGGTGCTTCATCATGGTGTCATGTGGCCCACCAGGACTCCTCTATTGTGCCATCTTCTTCATCTCAGAGTAGCAGCTGAAACCTCACCCTCAATTATTTCTCGAATGTTTTCCAATCTTTGTCTTCCCCTACAATTTTTACCCTGTACAGCTCCCCCAAATGGTGACTGTTTGCGTATCGAAGCATGTAGTCCAGTTTGTGCCAAATTGTTTTTTTGTTACACGCCGCCATCTTGCTGTTGTAGTTTTAGTGTCCAGCAGTGTACATACAGGGTGATATGAGGCACTGAGAGCACAAGCGGACTAACCCCGGAGAAGTCAATATGGAGGAAACAGGTCTCATAATACGGGCCCACAAATAATGTATGTTTGTGATACATTGCAGCCTTGTAACATGCATATGATGTAACTGTGGTTTTATTGAACAATATTTTGACATAGATAAATTACAAAAGTACTATATAGTAGAATATTAGCAGTTTTGTTGTGGCTTAGTCCATTTTCGCTCCAAGTAGTTGAACATTCTCAATGACAGGTCCGTTAGTACGCTGATGCATGTGACAATAGTATTCATTACTAGTATACATTGTACACATTACATGTACCATTTTACATTGGTTTCTGTAATGTTACGCATTGTGTTACATTTCAAAATCATCCACAGGCAATGTTTCTACAGCATTTGATGACGTTTGTAAAGTTTTGTAGAAATCATGATGAAGTGGAGGTACATACGGAAGCAAACTTAGCAGATCCTTCTTTTTTGCCTCTGTAATTACATTTCCATTAGGATAAAGCAGTTCGAGATTGCTGATGCATGTGGATGTTCGTTTGGCCACATCAATTTCCTGAAATGGCTCTTGGTTTTGGTTCGAGTATTTATACAATATTTTGAATCTGTTGGTTGCTTCATACCGCAGCCACTGTATGTTCAACCATTGTACTTTACAATTGCATTTTTCGATTCGTGATGTTTCTTTCGAGTTGTTTTGTTGAAAAGAAACATTCCGCATTCATATTAATTACCTTGAATGGATTCCTTTTTCTGGCACTCACTACCACATCATTCCAGTGTTTAGGACGGTAAATATTAGGAAAATACTTTTTTCGTTTCTGAACTAAGCCAAAATCCTGATCACAGGGCAGGTACGAGCGTCCGCTAACTAAAAATTTATGGTCTATTTCCTTCACAGAGAACTCTGAGCTGTTGACAATGTATTGGCACAGTACAGCAACCTTTATGTTTCTATTCTGGCCTCCGCACTGATCAGAGTACATAATTAGTTTTTCAGTCCTGACAAAATTGCGTATGAAGTACAGCAAACAAGAACCAATTTCTTGTGGCCCTCTCGACGCAATGGATTCATGCCACAGAAACATGTATACATCATCATTGTGCATATTGTGGATGCCAAAGCAATATGTCCACAACTGACGTTTGTAATAGCAAACTCCAGTTGAGATGATCGGTGTAGGCAAAGTTTTCATCAAATCAAATGTTATCACTGTAACGTTACCATCTGATTTGCTAAGCAATGTATCACTATGTAAACCTGCCCGTGCATACTCAGCTTTTTGCTGATGGAATTCACGTTCTGCAATTAACTCCGTCCTCTCCTTATCATTATCGGCAGCTGTTATTTTTACCTGCAAAGCATCACATGTTCGACAAGAGTCGGACACTGGTGGATGAAATTACAAATTGAAGTTTTCGTAAAAAATTTTGCGGAAAATAAAATGAGAAACGGGCATTTGCTCCTCTGCACAGTACAGTGAATACATGACTGATAAATTTAAATCTGGTCCTAAATACTTTCTACCGTTATTTTTATGATACGCATAATGGCTTTCATACGCCGGGAATTTTTCTATGAAACGTTTTACTACATCAACTTTGTGGCGAGGTGTTTTATTACCAGGTTCACCTTTACCTCTACCATCACGAGGAGGGGTGGCTTTTTCCCCTTTATTCTTGAGTACCCTATCGATTCTTCCAGCAGATACGGATAAAGTATTCTGAAAGAATCTTTTGCACACCCTCGTTTCAGACCCATTTGAATTGAGCAAGTAATACAATCTCGTCTTCTCCCTACGTGAATGTTGCTGACCTACGTAAGACCGTGCTTTATCAACGACTTTAATCATGGTAAACAGGAAAGCCGACTGCAGATCGTGGCTGCCTAAATTATAAAACTCATTGAACACTTGTTCCTGCTGTTCTTCGTTGATGTGTTTGTGGCACTCATACCGGCACGTACACTCGCTGATTTTCCGCAATTCCTTTCGAGGTACAAGGTTACCCTTACGGTTTACATACTCTTGACCTAGAGCTCTCCGTTCTTTCCTAACGTTACGAAGCCATTTATCTTCGTTTCTAAGGCGCTTCTTTCCTCGGCTCCGTACCACGGCATCGTCGTTCGTCTCTGGCACGTCCTCTGGAACAGTTGTTGCTGCAGCCGTGCTCGCTCTCGCGTCTCCCGGCACTTCCCCATCGGACGCAAACATCTCTCTAATAACAATATCCATCCCTCAATGTAATATTAACTACACTACAGTAATGGTCAACGTGTGCATTGGTATCCACAGGCGAAGCAATTGCTCAACACAACTCGGCGGGCGGTAAAACATTGTTGTACACATAACATTACAAGTGATCGTTACTTGATTACACAAAATAGCAATACATAAAGTATTGTTTGTATGTCATTCTGTTTTCGTATGGAAAACAACCTGCATTTTCTGAACAAAGTCACCATTCGAGATACGGTACATCTAGACGTGTTTGCATATGAACGCGTTAGTGTACAATCGACAATGTTATCCGCAAAAAAGGAATGGAACACAGTACAAACTAACCTTCCAATTGCTCCTCCACGCTTTTCGCAGGGGCTGCCATGCTGATCAACTGAAATACACGTCCACGTGGTCACTGGTCCAATACGTTGTTCCACACTAAATACACAAGTCTTTCGTTCGCCGGCGTCACGCGCAATAGCAGTGGACGGAGAGCATAGAGCACAAACGGACTATGACGCATAGTCCACTCCTGCTCTCAACGGTATCTATCGGCGGTTGAGTGCAACAGCAATGTTTACGTTGCTACATTAGACAAACCTTCAGATAAACAAACAGATCAACATGCATTGCATAATACTCGTATACTGTTATCACAACATGTCAATACCTCAAATTCACAAAAAGTGTGGGTTAGTCCGCTTGTGCTCTCAGTGCCTCATATGTAAATAAGGAAAAATATTTTGTGCATTGTGTCATACATTATGCTACGAAAGTGGAATCCTTTGTAGCTATTTCAGTAAACAGAACAACTAAATTTAATAAAATCTTGGAATGTGAAGGGAACTTTTGAGTAGCCCTATGTGCCTGCAAAACCTTGGAGGAAACAGCGATAACATGAACACAGAAGGTCAATTTTCCCTATGTCTTTACAGAACTGGCTAATTCAGATCATGATTTTGGTGTGTCATGTGACATATGAGTGGGAGGGTAAGGTCTCTACATATTGAGGGCCTTCATTATCTCATTAAATAGTTAAAGTTTTCCGTTATTTTGTAAACAAATAAGTTCATGTGAAAAACGAAAATTGTTCTTGACATGTTGCGCACAGTAGTATGCAGCCCTCAGAATAGTTTTCATCATTTATGACTGACCGTGTATAAGAAAATGGATGAATCTGTGTGTGGGTGTACAGTCCACGATAGCTGTGGAAAGTACGGGGCAATTTCAACCAAACTTGTTGCACTTAGTGCCAGGATCTCATTGAAATGGGTGTAAGACACCACTAGGACCCTATGATGGTAAACAGTGTGAATTTAAAATTCTATTACAAAACTCTCACAAAAATTATGTGGTAGCTGAGGAATTGTAGTTTAGTGATAGGTTACATTGAGTTTATTTATTTATAGTTAATCCATATGTTTATTTGTAAAACAAAATATTTTATGAAACAGGTTGGAATATCATCTCTATAAGCAAAAAGACTGCTTGCTACTCGCTGCAAAGATGACATGGTGAGTTGAAGACAGGCACAATGAAAAGACTCATGCATTTAGCTTTTGGCCAAAGCCTTCTTCAGAAAAGAAAATGAAACACACACACACACTCATTCATTCACACAACCAAGCACACCTTGTGCACACATGATTGCCATCTCTGGCAGCTCTGACTGAGGTCTGCTTGCTAGGGTGTGTGTCGGAAAGACTTACCTTAGGGGGGAAAAAAGGACGGGTATACACTCGCGCACACACACACATATCCATCCACACGTATACAGACACAAGCAGACATATTTAAAGACAAAGAGTTTGGGCAGAGATGTCAGTCGAGGCGGAAGTGCAGAGGCAAAGATGATGTTGAATGACAGGTGAGGTGTGAGTGACGGCAACTTGAAATTAGTGGAGATTGAGGCCTGGTGGGTAACGGGAAGAGAGGATATATTGAAGAGCAAGTTCCCATCTCCGGAGTTCGGATAGGTTGGTGTTGGTGGGAAGTATCCAGATAACCCGGACGGTGTAACACTGTGCCAAGATGTGCTGGCCGTGCACCAAGGCATGTTTAGCCACAGGGTGATCCTCATTACCAACAAACACTGTCTGCCTGTGTCCATTCATGCGAATGGACAGTTTGTTGCTGGTCATTCCCACATAGAATGCATCACAGTGTAGGCAGGTCAGTTGTTAAATCACGTGGGTGCTTTCACATGTGGCTCTGCCTTTGATCGTGTACACCTTCCGGGTTACAGGACTGGAGTAGGTGGTGGTAGGAGGGTGCATGGGACAGGTTTTACACCGGGGGCAGTTACAAGCATAGGAGCCAGAGGGTAAGGAAGGTGGTTTGGGGATTTCATAGGGATGAACTAACAGGTTACGAAGGTTAGGTGGACGGCGGAAAGACACTCTTGGTGGAGTGGGGAGGATTTAATGAAGGATGGATCTCATTTCAGGGCAGGATTTGAGGAAGTCGTATCCCTGCTGGAGAGCCACATTCAGAGTCTGGTCCAGTCCCGGAAAGTATCCTGTCACAAGTGGGGCACTTTTGTGGTTCTTCTGTGGGGGATTCTGGGTTTGAGGGGATGAGGAAGTGGCTCTGGTTATTTGCTTCTGTACCAGGTATTATAAGTAGTGGTGGCAGTAGTAGTAACAGTAGTAGTAGTATTGTGTCAAAAGCGTACACGTATACGCAGTTATCAAACAGTATATTACATAAAATTTGACCAAAGCCTGGCTACTTCTAGTGTGTTCTCCAAAGCTTGAAGTATGTCATCTTCCATGCAGGAGGTAGACGCAGTTGGCTCTGAAGAATATGTTAACTGTCTGATCTTCTCCACAGTCGCACTTGACATTGTCTTCTTTGCCGTAGCCCCATCTTGCCACATTGGCATTGGATCTGCCCACTCCTGATCCCAGTTTATTCAAAGAATTCCATGTCACAGCCTTCCCTTGTCCCTTCCAGGTAGCAGAGTTTCAGATTTTTCCAACCATGGGGAAGAGGGATCTTTCACTTTCCACACTTTTTCTGAGAAAGCTCCTCCTGGATTTCAGTCTTTGCATGTGCATTTCATGACCATATAATAGTTGAGTTACCTCCTGCTCCACGTTCTTCCTTTCGTTGTTCGCACCTGTTTCTTTTCGAACATAGGCTGTAGCTATTCCTGCCAGGTAGCAAAGTCACACAGTTGGAGTAGATTTTAAACAGCCTGGTATAAGACTGCATTTGGCGTTAATGGCTACATCCACCTGTTTGGTGTGATTTGAGTACATCAAACATAATATGCATACTCTGCAGTGAAATAACACAATGTCACTGCAGAAGTCTGAATTGGTTTGACTTGACTACCCCACTGTGAACCAGCCAACTTTTTAAGTAGATTGTACATAGTGGCAACTTTCAACTTGTTTTTCATGCAGAACTTCACATATGTAAGAAATCTGTCAAGTGTGTTCCTAGGTACTTTAGATTATTACATAGCTCCACTTTAATCTCTGACAAGATCACATTTAATTTCTGAGCAGCCAAATGGAAAGCACATACTGGTGTCTTAGAGGGATTTGGTTTAAGCAGGTTTGTACTGTAGTATCTTGATACTTCTTAAAGAGCATTAGTGTGTGTGTTTTCCATCGATTCAAAGTCCCCAGTTACAGGAGTCAAGGAAAACACTTTATTAATAATTATAATAAAAAGTAATATCACCAGTTACTGTTACATTTTCAGCAAGTACACCAAGTCCTTTCATCCATACAAGTATTTTCTCATCATTAGAAACTTTCCTACAAGAACGGGTATACAGAGTAAAAGGCATATTACTATAAACAAAACTAGGTCTACTTTGTGTCTTCGGGTTGATTCCACAGTGCCAGGTCTTGTAGGCGATGGCATCTCGGTCGGCAAAATATTCTAGTCCAGGTAGCGATGCGTTCTCACAGCGGACAATTGCGAGTGTAAACCACCCAATGCCAGCTGTTCCAGTCGCAATGTCGAGTGAAAAATTAACTCGATACCCACGAAAAAAAAAAAAAGGTCCATTAAGAATCACAGATTGTGCAGTGCCATTTCCTCCAAGTTTATTTTCCAAGCTAATTATGTGTTTGTAAACTGGCATGCGGTGGCGACGATGACGATAGACACGTCGACGAGGCATAGTGCTTCAATGCTGTTGCAGATAGAGCTCACAGTGGAATGATTTGTGCTCTGAAATCATCAGCATACAACAAAACTCCTGGTACGGGTTGCCATAGGTAGGTCATTTGTACATAGAGGCTGAACCACCTAAAACTTGCACTGCAGATATTGCGGAAATGGAAACTGTTATCGTTGTGTGGTTTTCAAAGAATGGGTTCTTGGTCAAGGGCTTGTATTGTTAGCCAATCAACAGACTGTAGTAATATGTAGACAGTGTCTTTTTTGTGCAAACATACACTTTTTTTTAAATGTAACAATGCGTATTGACATTAACAAACTGAAAGTAGGGTAAACTGGAATGCCTGTGGTGTTTGTTGCAAGATTTTAGTGCGCATTGAGTATGAGATAGCGTTTTTTTAAAAGTTCCACATCGACATTTGTTTGTGCCATTCAACCTGAGTAGTTGCTAGGTATGATGTTGTTACATTTGCGTACAGTGTGTTTGTGTGTTCCTTGAGCTCATTGCTACTTAGTGTGTGACAGTCCAAGCGATAGTTCGTGAGTGGATGAAGGGATTTACCAGTGCCGTAAAAGCTGACATGCTTGTGGTGTATGGAGTGTGTAGGAAATATGCAGTTCATTATTGTGTGATGTATGTGGCAAGATATCCCAACAGACATCAACCATGTCAACAATTATTTATCAACCTGAAACTTCCTGGCAGATTAAAACTGTGTGTGGGACCAAGACTCGAACTCGGGACCTTTGCATTTCACGGGCAAGTGCTCTACCATCTGAGCTACCCAAGCACGACACACGCCCCATCTTCACAGCTTTACTTCCGCCAGTACCTCGTCCCCTACTTTCCAAACTTCACAGAAGCTCTCCTGCGAATCTTGCAGAACTAGCACTCCTGGAAGAAAGGATACTGCGGAGACATGGCTTAGCCACAGCCAGTGAAAATCTCATTCTGGAAAGATCCCTCAGGCTGTGGTAGTCTCGTTACTGGTCAGAATCCACATAGCTAGTGTATGCACTTGTGTTGTTCTTTAGTGTGTGCTACCAAAAGCATTGTGCAAGTGTCGGTGTGGGAACTTTTATAAAATACAGTATCTCATAAACAACTCACACTAGAATCCTGCAACAAACACCACTGACGTTCCAACTTAACCCTACTATCAGTTTGTTAATGTCAATAGACATTGCTCCATTAAAAACCACACACAGGCACTAATTTAATTGATTGTGCATGAACTATTAGACATAGAACATTGTATATGGTCTTAAATGAGAATGGAAGAGAAAAACACTTCATTTACATTTATTTTGAATTTGTGAAATGTGTGTGAATTTTAAATGGAGGTCCATTTTATGTATTTTTGTGTTCATTATAAGAACTGGAAGACAAATTGAGGGCTTATAAGCATGCACAAAAGGGCACTCCTTGTCATTATACTGTGGACAATTGTGGAGGTAGTGTGTATGTTGGAGATAGGTGGTTAGACCTTGTAAAGTGATAGATTTTGGGTGGCAAGTGGCCACGAGGATACTTCAAAACTCATTTGTGCTCAGAAAAATTTTGCGCTGAGTGGAACTCAGGATCTGTCAACCAGTTAAAATTTTAATTTTTAGGGAGTGTTTTAACTTTGATTTATTTTGGCTGCATTTTGAAAATATTACTGGTTAGTCTGTTTGAATCTACTCATGATTACAGAAGTCTTGATATGTTGAGTACCAGAGTTAGTAAATAACTTGTGTCTAGTTTAACCGAATGGGACTTTTTTTTTCATGGATCATTGATGTTTAATTTATATCTGATGAATCTAAATTGCAGTCACACAATCTTTACTGAATTTTACTATTATTGTTATTACTTACTATTGTTACTTTATTTATGCTGAAATGTGTATTTGTAGGACCACTGTTAGATTATTTGTGTGCTGAGTAAATCATAAGTTTTTTCAGTAAGAAAAGCTTTGGTGTCACCCACATCAGTTATTCTAAAGAATACAACCCTTTTTATCATTTTATTAATATCTTATGTTATTTCCACTTGTATTTTTATTTAAATCAACATAATTTGCCAGTGCTCAGACAATTTAGACTAAAGGATCACAAGTTAAAACTATTTTTGTAGCAAATTTAGCTACTGGGCATGAAAACAGACTGAGCAACGTGCAACCCTATGGGGATATTGAGCCACCATTTCAAATTCAGCCGTGCATTTCCTAGCTGTGTGTGTCTGAAGTATATCATAACGCTTGCTGTTGCAATTGATTACTATTACAGAGCAGCTTGGGAGAGGAGGGGAGGAGGGAGATTAAGAGAGAAGGGGGAATGATGCTTACAATCAAGTAATTGGTGTTTACATGGCAAATTAGTTTTGTTATTAGCAAGACCAAATATTCTTTTGCTGAGCGAATTATTTCATGTGGAGATTAACACTCTGTTGCGGTAAAGGCATTGACTGCTTTGTATCTTATTGCGATGCCAGTCAGTCATCAGAGTAGGAAACTGCACTGAAGCTTAGGGTAGTAAGAAACATGTAATAGAACAGTGGACCTTTCTTTTGCACAGTGTGGCACAATGCAGAGCTCTAATTGTTAACCAATGGCCAAGAGAGCTAGAGATTAATGTCCAAATCGTGCTCAAGTGTATTGTTTTATTTTTCTTCCTATCCGGCTTGCAGTGCACAATCTAGCATATAATGAAAGATTTCATTCTAAATAGCAATTACATATGCAGAATCAATTGGTGCAAAATGTGTGTCAGTTTTTTTCAATAAAATATGTGTTCAACCAGCACAATATGGCTATCCAGAGAGTTGCACATGTGCACCTGTATGTGTTTTTGTATATGTGTTTTTTTTTAAAGCTGTTCAGAGAAGCATGATGAATATAACATTGTATGCACTGGCTTAATAAAATTAGTGTTAATAAGGCCAAACTTTCTACTTTTAAAGGCCTGGCTCAATAAAATTAGTGTTAATAAGGCCAAACTTTCTACTTTTAAAGGCATCCGCTGTTTCCTCTCCTGGCCTTGCTGTTTGAGCGCTGTGAACAGGCAACTCAGTCAGCTGAGTGTCCCAATTCGGAAAGCTTTAATATGGATATCCAAGCCTTTGTACAGCACCAAGAACGGGACCGCAAACCCTTCCTTCTCAACGACCCAGAGGTGGATGGCCTTGTAAGTATTAAATGTGACATTTTATAAGTAGTTCAGTGATGGAGTAGTATGGCTGATTTACTGGTTCATTATGATGTGCATAGAATGTGACTTGGCATATAATGTGATGTGGACCACTACAGTGTAAGAGTGATAGTGGGAATTTTACAAACTTACTTGAACTCTGTCTACAGCTTTTCAGTGTAGAAATAAAATGAAAAGTCCTCTGTGCGACATTTATTATTATCACAGTGTTTATATGTAGTAAAATCAATATCTGTTTCTTTTTCAGATGATTAAGGCAATACAGGTGTTACGCATCCATCTCTTAGAATTGGAGAAGGTGCAAGAGTTGTGCAAGGACTTTTGCAACCGCTATATTACGTGCCTCAAGGGCAAGATGCAGAGTGAGAACCTGTTGAGGTCAGACTATGCCAGTTATGACAGCAATAACCACAGTGGGAGCCACAGTGGCAGCCATAGCAGTAGCTCAAACTCCAACAGCCCTGCTGCTGGGGGCAGCGCGCCTTACCCTCCATCCCCACATCCTCTCCAGGTATGTAACAGATGCTGCTGGGTCCATAACTACAGTCAAACTGCTGTGCTGCATACACTAATACTAGTACTGTTAAAATCAGTAGCAACTTTGATTGTGCGTAAAGTTGAATTTTTGACTGTTCAGCTGCTAGATGTATTTACAATCCAGTTCTACTGTTATACCACATTTTTTTCTGTTTTTATGGTTAGTATGGCATTTGAATTAGTTATACTTGCGTTTGACATTGTGTCAACTGTTTGGGGTGAACTGGATTGTTATATTATTCTTAAAAAATCAGGTTTGCCAAAATAGCTTGTAAACCGTTTTATTGATTACCAGTTTTGACAGATCTGTGCTGTCGTTATTGGATCTTGAAACATATTAACAGAAGTTAATGATCTTCACCAACTTGCAAGCCACATAGTGACATTGTGTCACTTTACAGATAAAAGCAGCAAGGAAAATCAGCATTTCAGACATAAAATACCACAAATATAAAACACATAATTACATTGTGCTGATGTCCTAGCCCATTCATTCACCTAACACCACAATGTTTGACGTGCTGATGTTCCTTGCTACTTTTTACTGTAAAGTGATGCAACACTATTATGTGGCTTGCAAGTTTGTAAAGATAATGAAGTTCTGTTAAATGTTACAGGATCTGATGATGACAGCACAGATCTGTTGAAACTGTTGATCAATAAAAATATTTACAAGCAATCGTAGCAAATGTGATTTTTAATGAATAATATTTTAATTAGTGTGTACATTTTAATTTTTGTAGTATTATGGTAAGCCAGTTTAACTCTTAAGGTGCTTCTCTCCCACTGTACCCTCCTTTTTTCTTTTCCTTTATTTTTTTATATATATATATATATATATATATATATATATATATATATATATATATATATATATATATATATATATATATAAAAAATATGGGGAAACATTCCACACGGGAAAAATATATTTAAAAACAAAGATGATGTGACTTACCATATGAAAGTGCTGGCAGGTCGATAGAAACACAAACAGACACATACATACACACAAAATTCAAGCTTTCGCAACAAACTGTTGCCTCATCAGGAAAGAGGGAAGGAGAGGGAAAGACGAAAGGAAGTGGGTTTTAAGGGAGAGGGTAAGGAGTCATTCCAATCCCGAGAGCGGAAAGACTTACCTTAGGGGGAAAAAAGGACGGGTATACACTCGCGCGCGCGCACACACACACATATCCATCCACACATATACAGACACAAGCAGACATATTTAAAGACCAAATGGTCTTTAAATATGTCTGCTTGTGTCTGTATATGTGTGTGTGTGCGAGTGTATACCCGTCCTGTGATGAGTGTTTATTCACTGTTATCTTGTTTCACATGTTTTGGGCACTTCTGATACTTTCTCTTATGCTAAATGATATGACACAGAATTAAGACTCTGGTCTCCTTCTCAGGAGCAGTTGACATCAGAAACAGTCATCCTGATTTAGATCTCCAGAAGGTTTTGTAAATCAAATCTGGCAAATATTGCAATCTTTCCTTCATCAGGTTGTGTCCAGATTCCTCTGTCATCCCTACTGAACTGACTAAATTCTGTGCTTAAAAAGATCTAATTGTTAAAGAGAAGTTTAAAAAGCCCTCACATCCTTTTCCTTCGAGTTTTGTGGTGCAGTGAGTATGCTGCTGTACTAAACGTTTCATTTCTTCTTCCTCACATTACTTAATTATTTTGCACTTTTTGTTTTTCTAATACACATGGTTGTACAGGGTGATTTTAAAAAACATTTACAGACTGATATTGCACATCAGGCGTACAACAAGGATCATTAATCACCCAGAACCAGGGATCGCAAACACCACAAGAAGGTGCTATGGCCACGTGTGGGCTGAATCATCGTGTTTAATTGGACTGTATATTCTCCTGGACCAACGTGGTGGATGCATGTATCTCTTATTCCTGGGAGAGGTTCTGCTGGACATGCTGAATGATGTTCCCATGCCTATTTGTCATCACATTCTATTTCAGCACTATAGAACCCCCAGCATTTCAGCAGACAAGTGAGGGCACATCTGCAGGCTACCTTTCCTGGCTGCTGGATTGGTAATGGTGGGCCAGTTGCATGACCACCACAACCACCCAATCTGTCTCCAATTGATTTTTTCCTGTGGTGATATCTGAAGGGTTTTACGTACGAACACCCATTACATCATCATATGATGTAGTGGGCAGGATTGTTGTGGCAGCAGGATGTCTTTGAGATACACCAGATATCTTTGAGAGGGTGTGCCATTCAGTGCAGCACTGATGTCTGGCATGTCTCGAAGCATCTGGACAAAACTTTGTGCTTCTCCTCTAGTGGGTGTCCATTTGTAATATGTGTCTAAATAAATGCAATGCTATTTAGTAGTCCCAGATGGCCTTTGTGATCCCTGGCTCCTATGTGATTACTGATCCTTGTTGTATGCCTGATGTACCAAGTCATTTTGTGAACGTTTTTTTGAGCCACCCTTTAAATCAGTATAGTCCCTCATTATCGCAAATGTTTAGTGCTTTATATGTTGATTACTGCAGAGACCCACCTTTATTCACTGTGGCCAGTCGCATACGAGATGGTAAACAACAGTTTTACTTGTAGTTAATGATGTGTGCTACCTTCAGGGTCTGTAACCCATTAGTGGAGGAACCGTAATCGTCACCAGTGGACTGCACCCCCACGAGTCACCGCGTTGGTACGTGTTTGACAGGTGGTGTCCTCTGCAGGGGGCGTTCAGCTCGCAGCTGCCGCTGCCGCCGGGACAGTGCTGATGCCTCAGCACCCGCAGCACGTCGTTGCTGGTGGCGGTGGTGCAGCGACGGGCCCGGTCCCCGTTCCGGCCCATCAACAGGCGAGTGCCGCGGCGGCGGCAGCCGCAGCAGCAGCTGCGCAGCTGGCTTACCAGATGGTACACACGCCTCAGGGGCTCGTCGCTGCTCCGGTGCACTTGCCTCCCACTTCTGCTGTTGCAGTTCCCCCTTCGCAAGGTCCACCACTGTCACCGGGTGTTGTCCACGGTAGCACACCACTGTCTCAGATTGGCGCCAACCCGTGTCCACCTCCGTCTGATGCCAGTCTTCTCCAAGGTTAGATATTTTATTTTTTTTCTCAACTGTAATTATGCATCTGAACTGGTGCCCATTAACGACATTTAACTTGTTGGTTTAAAGAGGGGAGGAGTGAACAGGAAATGTTAACACAGGTCTGTTTACTTTCAACTTCTGACCATGATCTGCTGAACAGCTGCTGTGACACTGTGACTGTTAGCTGAACTACACGGAACTGATTGATGATAAAGCAAGAAAAGCTTTCTATCTGGTAAAGAATTCTTTCATAGTGAGACAAAAGATTGGCATTTTGTTAGTCTATCATTTGCAAAGGCGGAGAGATTCTGTATAGATGGTTGTGCTGCAAGTTCTCATGATGGAGAGAAATGATGCACAGTAGTTCAGTTGATCATATCTTGTATTTGTTGTAAAAATAATTTACAGAACAGTCTTCAGCAGCTCATACACAATTGACATCGTTACCAACCCCAGCTATACACTGATGTGACAAAAGTCATGGTATACCTCCTAATATTGTGTCGGACTTCCTTTTGGGTGGGACAGTGCAACATTTTCAACACGGCATGGACTCAGGTTGTTGGAAGTTCCCTGCAGAAATATTGAGCCATGCTGCTGCTGTAGCTGTCCATAATTGCAAAGTGTTGCCAGCACAGAATTTTGTGCAGAAACCGACCTCCCGATTATGTCCCATAAATGTTAAGTGGGGTTCATGTTGGGCAATCGGGTGGCCAAATCATTCTCTTGAATTGTCCAGAATGTTCTTCAAATCAATCGCAAACAACTGTGACCTGGTGACATGACACATTGTCATCCATAAAAATTCCATCTTTGTTTGGGAACTTAGATCCAGTCCATTCCATGTAAACACAGACCACACAATTATGGAACCAGTACCAGCTTGCGGAGAGACTCGTTGACAACTTGGGTGCATGACTTCATGGCATCTGTGCCACACTCGAACACTACCACCAGTTCTTATCAACTGAAATCAGGACGCATCTGAGCAGGCTACAGTTTTTTCTTCATCTGGCATACAACTGATATGGTCACAAGCCCAGGAGACGTACTGCAGGCGATGATGTGCTGTTAGCAAAGGCACTCATCTCCTGCCATAGCCAATTAACTCCATATTTGGATGCTAGCCAGTTAACTACATATCTGGCTGCACTGTCCTAAAGAATACATTTGTCATACATCCTACATGGATTTCTTTGGTTATTTCACACACTATTCTTATCTTTTAGCACTGACAACGCTACACAAACACCGCTCCTCACGGTAGTTAAGTGGTGAGAGGTAAAGCCTGAAATTTGATATACTCATCACACTCTTGACACTGTGTATCTTGGAATATTTAATTCCCTAATGATTTTCAAAATGCAAAGTCCCATGTGTCTGGCACCAACTATCATTCTGCATTCAAAGTCTGTTAGTTCCCATTGTGAAGCCATAATTACATCGGAAACATTTTCACATGAATGACCTGAGTACAAATGACACCTCTGCCAATGCACTGCCCTTTTATACCTTTTGTATGCATACTGCCACATCTGTGCATGTGCATATTGCTACCCCATGACTTTTGTCATATCAGTGTATATAGTATGTTTGGGGAAAAAGAGACTATTTTATTTGTAAGTTGAAAAGGTGAGGTCATCCTAAAAATTACTCAAGTAGATTCTGAGAGGGGGAATTAATGTAGTATGCAAGAGGCTAACCCTGTTATTACTTATTGTCTGTGATACGTTGTGCTAAATATAGGGCATTTCAGTTATAGTGTTTTGTGGTGGTGGTCTTGTTAATAATGGTGGTGGCAGTGGCAATCATATTAATGTAAGTTATGTAGAGTAATTTGGGAACTGTGATATTTTTCATGTGTTGCTGTACAACAAGCACTTAAAGAGTGTCTTGTGGATGCAAGATTATGTCATCTCAGTACATTGCTGAATCCATAGATATGTCAAATTCCATGCTATATCAGTACTCCAAGTAATGTTAATTCTATAACAAAATATGAGAATTTGTGGAACTTAGAAGGTTCAGAGCTTTGAGTCTGCATGTTACAGTGCTGAGACAGCTGGCCAGTGAAAGGCAGTTATCTGGATTCATGTTTAGATTAAGCACACAGATGTTCATCCAGTGAATATTGTCAAAATATTTATAGTAGTGGGTGAATATATTTGGGGTTAGGCATGTGAATTTATCATACTAACAATTCCAAAATTCAGTGGTAGTGGTAAATGCATTTCAGCACATTGGACAGGTATAGTGCTTTTGGAGGAACAACCCTTGTCTGGTGATAGCTGTTACAGATTCTGTGCTTCAAAGTAACAGTACTTTCCAGTAGAATTGGGGACAAACTATCTCCATCCAAAATGTTGATGCAAAGGTCCTTGAAGATACTGGATTAAACTAGCTGGAGGGCATTTATGAATTCACAGATTTATTACTTGCTAAAGTACACTAAAGTACATCATATCATGAAGTAGTATTAAATTGTATTGTCAGGTGCGTGGTAGGAGTTTACTGTCTCATGTCATCATCTGGCATTCTGAGATCTCTGAATTTTTATTCTGTCCAAGAAATCTATTAGTGGGTGATAAATAATACAAGGAATAGTGACATGGTACTACTTATGAAAGAATCTATCCCTCCGCTCTCCCCACACACTCCTCTGTTCTCATAGGTTAAGTATCATTTTGCTTTCAGAGCTATTAAATTGTATGAGCTCATTATTGTCAGGTGCGTGGTAGGAGTTTACTGTCTCATGTCATCAACTGGCATTCTGAGATCTCTGAATTTTTATTCTGTCCAAGAAATCTATTAGTGGGTGATAAATAATACAGGGAATAGTGACATGGTACTACTTGTGAAAGAATCTTTCCCTCCTCTCTCCCCACACACTCCTCTGTTCTCGTAGGTTAAGTATAATTTTGATTTCAGAGCTATTTAAGCTCTCCTCTTCAATCAGTTAAATACAAATATGTTGACATGAGCAGAAGTTGAAACTGGGGACATATGTACGTTACTGAGTGAGTGAAAGAAGTAAGAGTGTATTGAAAAAGTACTGAAATGTTCTGAGCAGTATAACACTCATTCTTGATTGGAGTAAACCATGAAGTCATCACTTGTGATTTTATGCAGTTTTATTAAGAAGGAGAATTCTTCTGAACTACTCAACTTTTTACCTTTTACAGTATTGTGGTATAATCTAAACCATAGTTGCTAAACTGCATCTTCTCCTCTTCCACACCTTGTCTCTCTCTCTCTCTCTCTCTCTCTCTCTCTCTCTCTCTCTCTCTCTCTCTCATTTCATATTTTTTTTCTATGTGATATAACGATTGATACTACCAGTACTATTCTTATCAAGCTCCTATATACACTAGTTAATTTGTAATGACTTGCAAGCAGCTGTTATTGTTTCTTCATTTCTTCTCTCTTGACACTGCAGGTCAGCTATCTCCCGCACCAACTACCCCTGGCTCAGTGGATGATGAAGATGACTACCTGGGCAAGAAAAAACAGAAACGCGGTGTTTTGCCAAAGCATGCGACAAGTGTCATGAGGTCATGGCTCTTTCAGCACTTAGTTGTAAGTACATTATCAGAAAATCCCTGATTTTGTGTCCAGTTTCACATAGTGTTTATGTGTATATTGTGAATGTTTGTGGTGCACCATTATAATAAGAAAATGAACAGTGAATAGAAAGGACTGAGTGAATGAATAAGTTTTAGAAATATGAAAGCAGTATCTCGATAACATTATTTAATTAAAGGGAGAGAGTGGAGGAGAAGAGGAGGAGGAGGAAAAACACACACAGTGAGTGATGTATCATTATTTTTGCCTGCAGCACCCCTACCCCACTGAAGATGAGAAGCGTCAAATAGCTGCACAAACCAACCTTACACTGCTCCAAGTGAACAACTGGTTTATAAATGCTCGGAGACGTATTCTTCAGCCAATGCTTGATGCTTCTGCCCCTGGTGGGGGTGATAGTGGTGTCAGTGGAGGTGCAAGCCATCGTAAGGCCAAAAGTGGAGGAAGTACAGGAGCTAGTAAACAAGCAGCTGCCCAACGTTTCTGGCCTGATAATATTGCATCTCTGCAACCACAGCTCACGGAGTCTAATGGCACTGTGCATACAGGTAAGTTATCAATTGTGGTATTTTTATATAGTTAGCAGTTGAAGCATAAATACCATGTACATATTAGATATGTGCACTAAAGAGACATTGAAACTCTTTAGATGTGGGATTGTTGCATTGGATTAATATTAGTACCTAATACTAGATGAGAGTTACATGAGACTTCATACCATTTTGTAATAAAAGCAAAAAGAACTACAAAAAAAATGTGAAAAGTAGAAATGTGAAACGTGATCAGTAATTCAAATTTTTGGAAACCATGTGTCAAAACAGTAGATGAGAATAATACTGTGCACAAACAAGTATACTGAAAAAAAGTAAGATAATAGGTAATCATTCTTTCAAGGGAAATCCCCATCACAAAAATGCAGATGTCAGACCAAATAATCCACCATGTAGTCATGCCCATTGTCTTTTGGCAACAAATTGCTAGGACAATTCGTGATACATCACATGATTCTCCCGCATTACTTAGCATAAGTTTCTGTCCCTCATTATATTGACAGACGTAGAGTTCTCCTCCCTTTGCTTACTGCAGCATCTGGAAATAATCTGTCACATGCATAAGTGCATAAGGTGATGTGCTGTACATAACAGCACACATTCAGTAACTGATAGTCCCAGATTGTATACAATTAACATTTATTTTCATTTCACACAAAAATGCAAATGTACAAGTTGTTGTTGTTTTTTATATAGGAGACATGATGTTTCTCTGCCCATTGATCATTTTCAGAACATCTTCATTCTTCTGTCCAGCTGGTCCTCACCAGCCTTCTCTTGAGTAATATTTCCAACAGTTTTAAGTGCTTTGTGTCTCTCTTCAACAGTGTTCAGTACCCCCTGCCATATAGGAGCGCACTCCAGATGAATGTCTCGATAAATTGTTCTTTTCTACGTCAGACAACTTGTTCACTACTAGTTGTCTTCCTTCATAAAAAGCACAGTAAGTTGTTGCATGCATCAAACCAGTCTCAGGACTGAAGACCACAACAACAACAAGTTGTTGCAATTCTTTTTTTGATTTCCGAGCTTCGTCTGTATATTCTGTAGGTAAGATACCTAAATAAAAACAATTCTCAACTTTTTCTACTGTATTTCTTCCAATTTTTCTTGTACTATGGTAATTTTGTTTTATTATTAATTTTGAGTCTGAATCATCTCACTTTTGTTGCAAATTTAGGAAGTATAATCTGCATCCATTTTTCATTAGCAGCTGTTAAGGCTGTATCATCTGCAAGTTTTATGCAGTGAATGGAAATTCCATTTACTTTAACTTTAACTCCAGGTGTTTTTCCTTTGAATATCCATTTAGCTTATTCATGAAAAGGGATTAAATCGTTCTGATACCAGCTTCAGATATTTTTGTGTTAATGTTTTGCCATTAACATTTTAGTCTTTAATGCTAAAAACATAACAACTATAAATGAACATTGTGGAGCTCAGAGTGGTGACTAAGCAATGATATTTTGCTACAGATTCGTCGCTGATGAGTTCAGGTGCTTTGAGTAGTGAAGAAAGTGATGGAGGCAGCAGCCAGGAAGAGGACGAAGATGATGAGGATGCGGACGGTGAAATGGAGAGCTGTCACGGGGGAGCGTATCGGGGAAGCAGAGGGGGTGTGCCGAGTGGTGCAGACCTCAAGCTGGAGTGCAGCTCGGAGGACTCTCAGCAGTCGCAGCAGCAATGACACATGCAGCTCGGGCTGCCCACGGCTGCAGCCAGCCACTGAACCACACAGGGGGAGCGGGGTGGGCGAAAGGAGAAGGACGAGAGGCCACCACACATGCATTACAAGTGCTGGGTGACACGCGGTGGCAGTGGCATTGCTTCTATGTTCTGGTAGGTAGTATTTTAAGTAATAATTGCCTGTTAGTAAGTAAATGAGGAAATACAGTCATCACCAAATAATATTTTTTGTAGTATTGCACAGCTTTGAATAGGAAAGTGGTGTAGTGTGCCAAGAACCAGCTACAAACTATTTGTCCTTGCAAGGTTTTCACCAACTAATAGAGAATAGATACTCTCTTCTTTGATGACAAGAAGGATGCTGTTGTCAGTGATCATGGCTAGTTAAGCATCATATTTTAAGAAGTAACAGCAACAATTTTCAGAGATAAGTAGGGACAGAAGCAGAAACAATGCTATGGTGTGCACTACTCAGTATTGCCAGTACCAGGGTAGCTAGCACCAGAGAGTGTGGCATGGGACAGAGGCAGAGTGCTAGCTAGTAATGCCACACTTTTTGTTAAGAACACATCACACAGGTGCCCTCGTAGTTGTGCACCATTATAATGGGAAGAAAGTACAGGTTACACGTCTCTACAAGAAGGTTAACAGGAGTGCCAACCATTGTCTTTGACATGCATCTGTTGAAATATAATGATGTATTTCAAACAAAAGACCACCTCCATGACACCCAGCATTGATTCTGAAAACATTAATCATGCAAAACCCAACTTACACTTTTCTCAAATGTCATCCTGAAAGCTGTGGAACAAGACAGTCATGTGGATACAGTATTTCTTGACTTCCAAAAGAAGCATTTGACTCAGTACCACACCTAGGCTTATTATGAAACGTACGACCATATGGGGTACAGAGTGAAGTTTGTGAATGGATTGATGATTCTTGGTAGGGATGTGGCATGTTGTCTTGGATGGAGAATAATGAACAGATGTGTTCTATTGAGACTTTTTTCGTTGATGGTCTACATTAGTGACCTGGCAGACTTTTTACAGATGATGCAGTTTCCTGCAGAGTGATTCTTATTAATGTTTAGAAGCCTCTGAAGCGACATGGCTGATGCTGAAACAAGTAGTTTAATATAAGACATAAGGGGCATATGGGGTCAGGAAGTACCGTGAGAGTGAATGATAAATGTTGATCATGTGATGTCAGCAGACAACATAACTCGCTGCATGTGCATTGTTTGAGCCTGTTGGTCTGTCACACCTGATCATCTCAATGGTAGTGAAGTATTCATGTTGGTCTGGCTCCCTGACCCACATGCACTACTATAGCGCATGGGTCACAGGATTTAAGTCTTGTGCCTGACAGCAATTTTTTTTAAATTTTTTTTTTAAAGTTAGATAACTGTGTGTTCGCATTGAAGTAAGATTTATTATTTTATTTACCAGCATAGCTGTCTCTGCTGGTTTATTGCAAAGTACAGTACAACAAAAACCTACCGTATTGTGTTGCAAGCAAATGAGTGTAAACTTCCGAATTGCATTGTTACCAGTAAATGACCTATGTTTCCTTATGAAATAATGTCTGTAAACAAAAAAAGAAAGAACAATACGAAAGAAACACAAAACAAGAACATTTTTCATTGGTTGCACTGAGGACAATAATTTTGTAACTTCAGTGTTTACAACAGACCACATTACAAAAGCTGTTTAAAATTTGTACCATTTGTCCAAATGCATGTATTGCACCACTCAATCATCCCTTCAAGTCCAACTGCTGCACATGCACATGTAGTGAAGTTCGTCATCTGATGATGATGTCACACGTCTAACATTTCTCATCCACTTTTGGTGTGTTTCCCGACATATGCAGCCCCATGTGTCTTATATTAAATTACTTGTCTCAGCATCATCTATGACAATTTGGGAGTTTTTTAATGTTAATAAGAATCACCATGTATAATGAAATGCTGTTTGAAACATTCTGCCCAAATATTTAGTCATATCTTCATAAGATTTCAAAGTGGGGCCACTTGCTTTAAATGTTCAGAAAAGCAAAATTGGGCACCTCACAGAATGAAAACACGTTGTGCCATATGACTACAATACCAGTGAGACAGTTGGAATCAGTCAGCTTGTACAAATATCTGCATTTAACAGTTTGTATGGATATGAAATGGAATGATCACATAGGTTTAGTTGTATGTGTAGCAGATGGCATACTTCAGTTCCTTTGTATGGTACTGAGAAAATGAAGCCAGTCTACAAAGGTTATTGCCTACAAAACACTTACACAACCCATCCTATAATATTCCTCAAGTTCCATATAGGACTGATAAAAGTGATATTTTAACATGTACAGCAAAGGACAGCACAAATGGTTACAGATTTGTTTGATACATAGGAGAGCCTCACAGAGATGCTGGAAAAGCTTAACTGGCAGATAATTGAAGATAGATAACCACTGCGATGTGAAAACCTACGCAAAATTTCAAGAAATAGTTTTAAGTTAGGAATCCAGTAATGTACTACATCTTACTATGTATTGCTCCTGTATGGATGCTAAGACAAGACTAGCCTTATTACAGTGTGCACAGAAGTGTTCAGGCAATGGCCATCAGACGCCCACATGGACAACATGGTAATAAGTATCCTTGGTGTAGAAAAACAACTGAACAAGTTGAAAACAGATAAGTCACCAGGTCCAGGTGGAAACCCAATTCAGTATTTCAAAGAGTACTCTATGGCATTGGCCCCTTACTTAGCTTGCTTTATTTGTGAATCTTTCGATCAGTGACTCGAAAAATGCACTGGTGACTCTCACATACAAGAAGGGTAAAAGAAAAGACCCGCAAAATTACAGACCAATATCCTTAAAATCAGTTTACTACACAATTTTTGAACATATTCTCGGTATAAATGTAATAATTTCCTTGAGACTGAGAAGCTTATGTCATCAAATCGGCAAGGTTTTGGAAAGCATTGCCCTTGCAAAACTCAGCTTGCCCTTTTCTCGCATGATATACTGCAAATTATGGATGAAGGGCAGCAGGCAAATTCCATATTTCTAGATTTCTGGAAAGCATAGTGCCCCACTGCATACTGTTAATGAAGAGATGAGCATATAGAGTATGTTCCCATATATGAGAATAGCTAAAAAATTTCTAAAGTTATAGAACCCATTATACTGTCCTCAATGGTGAGTGCTCATCAGAGACCAGGGTATTGTCAGGAGTGCCCCTGGGAAGTGTGTGGCATTATTTTCTACATACTTAAATGATCTGGCAGACAGATGAGCTGATGATGATGTGGTATATGGGAAGGTGTCTAAATTGAGTGACTGTAGAAGGATACAAGATGACATAGACAAAATTTCTAGTTGGTGGGATGTATGGCAGCTAGCTCTAAGTGTCGAATAACATCAGTTAAAATGTATGAGTAGAAAAACAAGCCCTTAATGTTCAGATGCAACATTAATAGTGTCCTGTTTGTCACAGTCACATCCTTTAAATGTCTGGGCATAACACTGCAAGGCGATATGAAATGGAGCAAGCATGTGAAGATTATGGTTAGGAAGGCAAATGGTCGACTTTTAGTTTATTGGGAAATTTTTTGGAAAGTGGGGTTCATCTGTAAAGGAGGCCACTTATACACCACTAGTGCAATCCATTCTTGAGTACTGGTCAAATGTTTGGGATCCGTACCATGTCGGTTCATACTGGTAGATTTGAACAACATGCAAGTATTATGGAGATGCTCAGAGAACTCCAATAGGAACCCTGGAGTGAGGAGGTTTTTTTTTAGGGGGGGGGGGATGGGGGGGGGGACACTATTGAGAAAATTTAGAGAACCAGCATTTGAGGTTGACTATAGAACGATTCTACTACTACCAACATATAGCGCGTGTAATGACCACAAAGATAAGGTAACAGAAATTAGGGCTCGTATGGACAGAAATTATGGCTCATATGGAGGCATATAGACTCTTCTTTTCCTTCACTCTATTTGTGAGTGGAACAAGAATGGAAATTAGTGGTAGTGGTATGGGTACCGTCCCCCATGCATTATATAGTGGCTTGGGGAGTATGTCTGTAGATGAAGATTTAGATGATTACATCCTTGCTCCATATGTGGATCAAAACAGAAGGAGAATTAGGCTGTTATTAACAGTTCAGGCACGTAGATGGAAATGTTGCTGAATGTAGCTAAGGGGTTCTACTCGCACTCTGTAGCAATAGAGACAAAAGCGTCAATAACATGCAGGTCATATTGGTATGTGTAAATTTATTTACAGTTCCTATTTGTAATATGACGTTCAATCAGAACTACTGATATCTTTGGGAGAGCCAGCCATGACAAAGCTATTCCTTTTAGTGTGCAAGATGTGTGAGATGGGCAAAATTCCCTCCGACATAAAGAAAAATGATATAATGCCACCACCAAAGAAAGCAGATGCTGACAGGTGTGAATATTACTGAACTATCAGTTTGATAACTCACGGTTGCAAAATACTAATATGAATTCTATATGGAAAAACTGGTAGAAGCTGACCTCAGGGAAGGTCAGTTTGGATTGTGGAGATATGTAGGAACATGAAAGGCAGTACTGACCCTGTGACTTCTCTTAGAACATAGCTTAACTACATTTATGGCATTTGTAGACTTAGGGAAAGCTTTTGACAGTATTGGCTGGAATACTCTTTGAAATTCTGACAGTAGCGTGGGTAAAATACAGGGAGCGAAAGACTGTTTACAACTTGTACAGAAACCAGACAGCAGTTATGAGCTAAGAACCATAAAAGGGAAGCAGTGATTGAGAAGAGAGTGAAGCTTATCCTCAATGTTATTCAAACTGTACATTGAGCAAACGATAAAGGAAACCAAAGAAAAATTTGGAGTAGGAATTAAAGTTCAGGGAAAAGAAATAAAAGCTTTGAAGTTTGCCAATGGCATTGTAATCCTGTCAGAGACAGCAAAGGACTTGGAAGAGCTGTTGAATGTAATGGGCATTGTCTTGAAAGGAGGATATAAGATGAAAATCAACAAAAGCAAAAAAAAGTATAATGGAATGTAGTCAAATTAAATCAGGTGTCAAATTAAATAAGGTGACATTGAGGGAATTAAATTAAAAAATGAGATGCTAAAAGTAGTAGATGAGTTTTGCTATTTAGGCCACAAAATAACTGATGGTGGCTGAAGTAGAGAGGATATAAAATGTAGGCTGGCAACGACAAGAAAAGTGTTTATGAAGAAGAGAAATTTAACATTGAATGTAGATTTAATAGTTAGGAAGTCCTTTCTAAAGGTATTTGTCTCAAGAATAGCCATGTATGGAAGTGAAACATGGACGATAAACAGTGTAGACAAGAAGAGAATAGAAGCTTTTGAAATGTGGTGCTCCAGAAGGATGCTGAACTTCAGATGGGTAGATCACATAACTAATGAGAATTGGGGAGATAAGAAGCTTGAGGCACATCTTGACTAAAAAAAGGGATCAGTTGATAGGACACATTCTGAGACATCAAGGGATCATCAATTAAGTGTAGGAGGGAAGTGTGGAGGTAAAAATCATAGATGGAGACCAAGAGATGAATACAGTGAGCAGATTCCGAAGGATGTACAATGTGGTAGTTCTTTAGACATGAAGAGGCTTGTACAGGATAGAGTAGCATGGAGAACTGTGTCAAACCAGTCTTCAGATTGAAGACCACAACCACAACCACAACAGCGACAACAGTTTGTAATACATAACGCCAAAATACTGAAACAAGCTATTTAGTATCTAATATGCTGAAATTTCTACAGGTATTTGTTAAACTTCACAATAGAAATGAAAATTTTTGCAAATTGCTGAAAATTGACAGTTTTTGTTTCTGTTGTTAAATATTAGCATTATTAATTAGTTCTACAACAAGCAACAGTATAATATGTCAGTATATTAACAGTTTCCAGAATGAAATTTTCACTCTGCAGCGGAGTGTGCCTGATATAAAGCTTCCTGTTAGATTGAAACAGTGTGGCAGACCAAGGTAGGAGATGAGGTACTTGGAAGGTAGGAGATGAGGTACTGGCGGAAGTAAACCTGTGAGGATGGGGCATGATTCATGCCTGGGTAGCTCAGATGGTAGAGCACTTGCCCGCGAAAGGCAAGGTCCTGAGTTCAAGTCTTGGTGTGGCATGCAGTTTTCATCTGCCAGGAAGTTTCATTTTAACAGTTGTAATCTCAAAAATGTACTCACAATATCATGATAGGTTGCTGACATGCTGCCTCCTTACATTGTTTTGTTTTGTAGTTACGCAAAAGGGAAAGCTCAACTCACATTACTGTCAGAATATAATTTGGAATAGTCCCCTTCAGTAAAGCTGAAATTGTCACTGCTCCCTCCCAAATGTACCGGGTGATCAAAAAGTCAGTGTAAATGTGAAAACTTAATAAACCACGGAATAATGTAGATAGAGAGGTAAAAATTGACATACATGCTTGGAATGAAAAAAAAAAAAAAAAAAAAAAAAAAAAAAAAAAAATGTCAGTGATTGCGCATGACAGTCATGTATAAAAGGAGCTGTAATGAGAGAGAGAGAATCAGATGCGCCAGCAGTCGCAGCATGTTGACGTTACCTGAAAAGGTGCTTTTAGTGAAGCTGTATTATCAGAATGGGGTATGTGCTAGTTCAGTGTTACGATCCTATTGCCATAGGAAGGGGATTTGAATGGGTAAAGGTCCGTTGACAAATGCAGCTGTGGCAAGAATGATTTCAAAGTTCGAAGCCACGTGTTGTTTAGACGATAGACCCCATAGTGGCCGACCAAGCACAAGGCGTAATGCTGCTGAGACAGTTCAGGCAGAAATGGAGACTGTTGCGGGTTCGGCTATGCACGGGGAAGTCAGCGCTCATGCAGTCGCACATTGCACCGGCATTCCATACACTACTGTTTGGTTGGCACTGAGGTATATCCTCCGATGCTATCCGTACAAAATCCATCGGCATCATGAACTGTTACCTGGTGATTTAGTGAAGCGGAGGGCATTTGCGCAGTGGGCATTTCAAAAGATGGCGAAAGATGAGGATTGGTTGAGTAACGTGTTGTGGACCGACGAAGCTCATTTCACGTTCCAAGGGTCTGTCAATGCCCACAACTGCAGAATTTGGGCTACCGAAAATCCTAGAACTGTCGTGTAAAAACTCCATTGCACGACGAGAAAGTCACGGTATGGGTTGGATTTACCACATCTACCGTTATCGGGCCTTTTTTCTTCGAGGAATTGCGCGATTCTGGTTTTGTAACTGCTACCGTGACGGGTGAAGAGGTACGCCGATATATTACAGAATCGCATCACCCCCAACCTGACTGATAAACACCTGCTGGAACGTACGGTGTTTATGCAGGATGGCACTCCACCCCATATTGCTAGACGTGTGAAAGATCACTTGCGCGCGTCGTTTGGTGATGATCGTGTGCTCAGCTGCCACTTTCGTTATTATTGGCCTCCCAGTCCTCAGACCTCAGTGTGCATTATTGGCTTTGGGGTTACCTGAAGTCGTAAGTGTATCGTGATCGACCGACATCTCTAGGGATGCTGAAAGACAACATCTGACGCCAATGCCTCGCCATAACTCCGGACATGCTTTACAGTGCTGTTCACAACATTATTCATCGACTACAGCTATTGTTGAGGAATGATGGTGGACATATTGAGCATTTCCTGTAAAGAACATCATCTTTGCTTTCTCTTACTTTGTTATGGTAATTATTGCTATTCTGATCAGATGAAGCGCCATCTGTCTGACATTTTTTGAACTTTTGTATTTTTTTGGTTCTAACAAAACCCCATGTCATTCCAAGCATGTGTGTCAATTTGTACCTCTCTACCTACATTAGTCCGTGATTTATTCAGTTTTCAAATTTATACTGAGTTTTTGATCACCCGGTATAATTAAATTGTGAGTTCTTCGAGAATGTCTTTGTTTTTGGCTGCCTTTCTGATGACACTTACAGTGCTGTTTACAATTTTGGTATAGGTTTCTCTGGTCATTTGATTGACAGTTGCTACGAGGATATTTTCAACTTCACAGATGATGAATCTTTTATTGTTTGCAGTAGCTTAATTTTTTGTTTGCGCTCTTACCCCTTCAGTGGAATTGAAGTGATAATTGTACAGAGAAAGCGGAAAGATTTCATGCCCATGCCTTTTACCAACGTCAACAGTTACTAATGTTGGAAATTGTGGTTTCTTTTGTGCTACAGTTTTGAGCAATTCAGCCTTTCTCAGATCTTTTCTGAAATCCCCTTTTCATCATTTCAGGCACTAAATAGTATCATCTTTTCTAGTTGGCAAAGGTGGTGTCTTGTCATGAACAGCAGAATGATACAGGGCATTTTCCGTAATGATCAATGATGGACTTATCTGATTTGTCATAAGCGATGTCTTGAACCACTTTTGAAAAATATTATTGTTCATCTCATCATGGTGTGTAAAATAATAATTTGCCTTTCTTTTCTAACAGGCACTGCCATGGTTCCCTCGGGTATTCCATCACTCCATCCTCAACATAATGTTTGACATTAATCCAAGTTTCATCTATCTACACCATATTTTTGAATCTGATACCCATGATCTGTGCAGAAATCTGCATTGCCGTGCAATAGCATATGTTCTTTTGATTACTATTTTGCATCTGTTAAAAAAACACTGCTTTCTGAAGTGGTGCTAGTAATTTAGACGAAGTGGGATGTTCCCTTATCTTACTATAGCTACATATATGACAACGAATAGTGTCGTCCAAAGCTATCACTTGCTTCGTCCTTGACTGCACCTTTCCTGATGTGTGCAACTTTGCTGTGCCACAATCTAGACTGTACTGTTCTTTTCCTGTATTTACAATAGTGTTCTTGTTTATTTTCAATGCTGTTGCAGTCCTCTTCATAGTGTGAGCAGTAGGACTCTCCTTTTTCCTTTTCTTTCTCAAAGTAGTCCCTCAGTGAACACACGACTTTGTGGGACTGGCTGTGTAACACACTTTTCTTCCTTCGTTTCTTTTCATGTGTTGAACTGGCAGCATTTATCACACTGCTCATTGTTTGATATGAAACAGAAGTAAATACACATTGAAAACAAACAAAAACAAAAAAAAAACTATGAACTGAGTTATTTAGACAAGAGACAAAGTGTCAGCACCAACTGCACGTGAGACATACTGGCACGTTTCAGACATGTCCACATCAGGCTGGCAGAGTGGCATTGTGACTCGTGCCACCTGCTCAAGTGCAGTCCATTGTTGGCTGGCTACCTGCACTCACTAGGAAACAGAACCGTGCTACTGAACAGCCAGTATCAAAGACTTGTTACCCAGACTACAATAACTGGTACAGTGGGAAATACCCTCTGCAGTGCACTTGACAGTGATTTGCAGAGTATAGATGTAGAAACACATGTACACCATATGCACAAAAACACAAATTATCTACTTTCTATAAAAAAATAAGAAAAATGACTCACTTTGCAGAAAACACTGAGGTCACAAACATCACCACTACCTTCATATCCACCAACAGCTGTAGTGGTCCAGCTTCTCCTAGTAACTATACTCACAGATTTTTGTGTTTGTGCTTGTTCAGGGCACATGTCATTGTGCGAATAGTGGGAAATACATTGCATACAGCAAGGAGTTTCTATTAAAATTTGAACACATCTGACATCTGTAGTACACACTGTGTTGAAAATACCCTCTGTTAGAAAGACACTGTGGTGCAACATCTCCTATGTTGTGAACAACAAATCTGATTAAGGAAAAAGAAACACCAAACTGTGGGAACTCCAGGTAGGAATATCAACAATTTAGGAAAAGACAGATTGCTACTTACCGTAAAGAAAAAATGTCAAGCTGCAAACAGGCACAATTAAGACTCTTAGGTAAGGCTTTCGGCCACAGCTTTCATCAGTAACAGCCTTCATCAGAAAGACACACACACACACACACACACACACACACACACACACACACACATGACCACCAACTCCCGCATCTTGGGCCAGAATGCAACTATCATGTGGGATGCAAGAGCAATCTGGAGGAGGCAATGAAGGTGAAGGGATAGTAGTGCACAGGTGGGGAGAGAGACGAGCACTGTCTGGTGGAGTGTACCAACAGGTGCATTGTCAGGAGGTTGTGGGGCAGGGAGTTGGAGAACAAAGGAGCAAAGAAGGATAGGAGCAAGGAAAGATAGGTGGACGCATTGGCAGAGGGCTGGAAATAAACTGGATGAGAGATGACAATGGGGAGGAGATGATAGGACAGAGGGGGTGGAAACTACTGGGTTGAGGGTGTGGTGACAATATGTTACCATAGGTTGAGGCTGGGATAATTATGGGAGTGGAGAAGCTGTTGTAAGGATAACTCCCATCTGTGCAGTTCAGAAAAGCTGGTGGTGGTTCACGTAACCCCACAGGGTGGTCTATTTTGCTGTTGGCCATAGTGTGGAGGTGGCCATTTATCATGGTGGACAGCTGGTTGGTAGTCAAGCCAATACAGAAAGCTATGCAATGATTGCAGCAGAGCTGGTAAATGACATGGTTGCTTTCAAAGGTGACCTGGTACCTGATGAGGTAGGATAATCTGTGACAAGACTAGAATATGAAGTGCTGGGTGGGTGGATTGGGCAGGTTTTGGACCTGGGTCTTCTACAGGGATATGATCCTCCACAAAATCTAGAGCCAAAACATTCCATGTAATACTGTTGTTAACCTTTCCACCAAAGCCCTCAGCTCCACAGAAGTTTCAGTCCTATCCAAAGGCCTCACCTTAAGCCCTACACCCAAATTTAACCATGCGTGACTTGTCAAAACCTACTCTCCTCCTCCTAATCCCTGCAATAAATAATTTCCTTGCCACCAATCCTTCCAATCAAAACTATCCAACTGTGATCCTCCTCCCCCTCCCCCTGGACACCATCCAGGAATTCCTTACCTCATCCTACATGCAGACAAAGGTTACATCACTGTTGTTAAAAATCGCCGTAACTACCTGGTAGGAAGCCTTCGCCAATTATCTGACTCCTCCACTATAAACTCTTGTCAGAGTGATCCCATCCCAGAAGTTCAACACAAACTCCAATCCCTGCTTAAAGCCTTAGGCCTTTCCCAGAACATCTCCCCTGAATTCATTTCCCTCCTCACCCCTGTGATGCCCCACACTCAGCTCCTACATGCTCCCCCAAAAACCACGAACCTAACAGTTCTGGGCACCCCATTGTAACTAGTTATTGTGCCCCCACTGAAAAAAATTTGGCCCTCATTGACCAACACCTCCAACCAATTGCCTGTAATCTAGCCTCCCATGTCAAAGACACTAACCACATCCTTCACGACTTTCCACCATCCCCAACCCTTTACCTTCTGGATCCCTATTCGTCACTGTTCATGTCACCTCCATATACACAAACATCCCTCATGCCTATTGAATACTACTTTCCCAATGCCCTTCAGACTCCAAACCCACCCCTCATTCTTCATGCACCTTACTAACTTTATCCTAATGCACAACTACTTCCCATTTGAAGTGAAGGTATATAAACAAGTCTGCGGCACAGTCGTGGGCACTTGCATGGCACCCTAATATGCCAGCAGTTTTATAAGCCATCTAGAGGAGAACTTTGTAGCCTCCCGAAACACCAAACCACTAGTCTGGTTCAGGTTAATTGATGATATCTTCATGATCTGGACTCAGGGCCAAGACACCCTATCTTCATTCCTTCACAACCTCAACACTTTCTCTCCCATCTGCTTCATGCAATCCTCCTCAACTCATTGTGCCACCTTCCTAGATGTTGACCTCCTCATCTCTGATGGCTCCATCTGCATCTCTGTCCACATTAAGCGCACAAACTACCAACAGTACATGCATTTTGATAGCTGTCATCACTTTCACACGAAAAAATCTCACCCATACAATCTGGTCACCTGTGGATGGCATATCTGCAGTGACAAAAACTCCCTATATCAGTATGCTGAGGGTCTCACAAAGGCCTTCACAGACAGGCACAATCCCCCAGACCTAGTCTGCAAACAGATCTCCCATGCTATTTCCCCTCATATCCCTCACCCTCCCACTACCCCCAAGAACCAGCCACAAAGGAGTGTCCTCTTCATCCCCCAGCACCACCCTGGACTGGAACAACTGAACCAAATCTTTGTCACAGCTTTCATTACCTATCATCTTGCCTGAAATGAGGGACATACTACCCGATGTACTTCCCTCCCCTCCTAAAGTCGTGTTCCATCACCCACCCAATCTCCACAACATCCTAGTCCATCCCTGTGCCATTCCCAATCCAATTCCCTATCACAAGGGTCATATCCCTGTGCAAAATGTGCCCCATCCACCCACCCACCCAGCACTTTCTACTCCAATCCTAACCTCTGCTGGTGTTTCTGAAATAAATTGTTTTTAAACGCCAGACAGATGTATTGGGGATAATAAATAATTTTCAGTACCTGAATAATTCAACTGTATATCTGATCTGAACCAAGCAGGTACAGAGATTTTGTATGGTTTGTATTGTTTGTAATTTTTTCCAGAAACAACCTTTTTTACCATAAACGTCACTTCATTATGACACTTTATTTCAGATCACACTATTTTGATTCTACATGTAGTCTTTTACCTATGTTCAGTATTGCCCTTTGCTTCATTATAGTTGAATGAGTAATAATGTACATCATAACCAGTTGGATTCTTAAGTTGACAGTGTTTGTGGAAATTCGAGCAACCTATATTGGAACTACAGAAAATAATCATAAGAAAGGTGTACTGTATATACTAGAAAATTGTGTTGCCCATTAACTAAGAAAATCTGAAGTTATTAACACTTCCCTTCCTACAAAAGTACGCAGTGGCAACTTGTGAAAAATTATACCAATATGCTACAATGTGGTGGCCTTCTGACTTACAGTGGTAGTAATCAAAACTGAATTGAATACATTAATTTTACACATATAAATTAAACTGTTTAAACAGAGTTAAATTTTATGATTAATAGTTTAACATAGCAAAGGATTTAAAATAAATAAAAGTTGTTGTCAGTGGGAATCAAACCCAGGTCTGCCAATTACCAGTCCTTGCTTTGGCCCACTTGCCCACAGTGCCATCACAACAACTGTTCTATAAAACACCATCATACACCACACTTGTGCAGTACACTACACACAACTTCAAAGAAAGATACTGACATAGTGCTGTGAGCAATGTAGCACTCATAGTGCCAGAATGAATGATGTCACATCGGAGCATGCATAGTAGAAGACAAACGGCTGTGATGCTTCTCCTAGTTGATCATAGCACAACTGACCATTTTTTTTTTTTTTACACTGGTTTCTAGCTATTATGGAGAGAGCGCTACGAAAGTATTTTAATCCATTTTACTTGCATACCAGCATGCATTCAAGGAGAAATGGCATAATTTTAGTGTGATATTTGCAGTGTGCCATAACGCATTAGCATATGATAGCCAGCCATCACTGTGTTTATAGTATTGTCTTTTCACATAGCAGTTTAAAATTATTCATGGAAACTATTTTGATCACTCATATAATATGAGGAAAAAATAAATTGCTATTTACCATAAAATTAACACATTAAGCTACAGACAAGCACAATTAAAAGACATTTACATAAAAAAATGTTTGGCCACAGACTTCATCAGAAAAGCAAAGAGAAACATTTGACAGCCAACTCCGGCAGCTCAGACTGCCCAAGCTGCCACAGTTGGTGGTCATGACTCCGTGAAGTGTGCTTGCTTGTGCGAATGAATGGTATGTTTCTCTTGGTTTTTTTTATGAAGGCTGTGGCCATAAGCCTATGTGTAAGTGTCTTTTGATTGTGTCTGTCTGCAACTTAATGTGTCCTGCCTCTGGCATGGATGTGTATGATGTCCTTAGGTTAGTTAGATTTAAGTAGTTCTAAGTTCTAGGGGACTGATGATCTTAGAAGTCAAGTCCCATAGTGCTCGGAGCCATTTGAACCATTTGAACTCGCATGTCTTTTTTGCTCAAATCAAATAACTAAGATGTGTGTATTATAACTAAATCACAATTTAAATTAATTCAATTCACAATTCTCTGGACTATTTTCTGTAGATTTGGTGGCTGATACAATAAACTGAGAAGCTCCAAGAACAGCAGAAGATAACCTCATAACATCTTGTAGCTTATAAAAAACCAGATGAAAGACTAGCAACATTCGTATGTTGCCTCCATGTGCTACTGTATTTGTACAGACCATGATAACTTAGGACATTTCTACATATGAACTTTCATGTGTATTGTCTTTAATTTGTGTGGAATCATTATTTTAAAACTTTGTGTAGCATTAGATACAGTGTCAAAGTGAAGATACATGGGAATACTGTTTTAGGATAAATAGACTGGAACTGTCAAAAAGAACACAACTCAGATTCAGAAACAGTAGACTTATGCAACAGGTGGGACTGAGCGTTAACTGTGTACGTAAAATTAATGTAAGTTGAGGTCTAATTTTGCTCACAAATACACGCAGATTATGTTCAATTGGGACCAGAGACTAAAGAAAGCAATGTAATTTGGAAGAAAAATGTTTTATAAAATGATCAACTGTACAACAAATTATACACTGTGGGAACAAAAGTCACAGGATACCTCCTAATATTGTGTCGGAGCTCCTTTTGCTCAGCACAGTGCAGGAACTGATCTCTCGATTATGTCTCATAAATGTTCAATGGGATTCATGTCGGGCAATCTGGGTGGCCAAATCATTCGCTTGAATTGTCCAGAATGTTCTTTAAACCAGTTGTGAACAACTGTGGCCCAGCATTGTCATCCATAAAAATACCAGCTTTGGGAACACATAGTCCGTGAGTGGCCAAACATAACCATTTCCAGTCAATGATCAGTAAAGTTGGACTAGAGGACCCAGTCCATTACATGTAAAAACAGCCCACACTATTATGGAGCAACCATCAGATTGCACAGTGTCTTGTTGACAACCTGGGTCCATGGCTTTGTGGGATCTGTGCCATACTCAAACTCTATCATCAGCTCTTACCAGCTGGCATTACTTGTGTGTTAGCACTGACAACTCTACACACATTCCACTGCTGTCGGCCATTAAGTGAATGCCATTGGCCACTGCATTGTTCGTGGTGAGAGCTAATGCCTGAAATATGGTATCCTTGGCATAATATTGACACTGTAGATCTTGGAATGTTGAATTCCCTAACGATTTCTGGAATGGAATGTCCTATGCATCTAGCTCCAACTACCATTCCATATTGAAAGTCTGTTAATTCCCGTCATGCAGTCATATTCTCGTCCAAAACCTTCTCACATGAATCACCTGAGTACGTACAACAGCTCCGCCAATGCACGTTTTACTATCCCATGTCTTCTGTTACCTCGCTGTATTACAGTACAGTATCATGCACTAATGTAAAGCGAAGTTAATGTGATGTAGAAGGCTTCATGAAATCTAACATTGTCTTATGCTGAGTCAGTTTCTATTTTTTTCTTCTCTCACAAAATTTCCTCGTAACACACTAATAAATTTTGTATTCCCTATTTTGTAGCAGAAATGTGCATTCCATTGGAGTCTGTTTTTTCTAAGATTTGTAATTCTTTTTTAATTCAACTGAGGTTGTCTGTCAACTATGCAACTAGCATTTGATTGTCTGATTGAACTTGGTCTAAAGAGTCAAACTGTTTAATGTTTTGCTCTTGGTCACACATTCCATTACCAATTTTCAGCTCCTAATTGTGTGAATCCAGCAGTTCTTGAACATAATCATCATCCACCTCTAAATTTAATAGTCTGGCAAGATCGACCGCTTCTTCAATTACATTATCAACTTGATCATGATCTGACACTGATTCTCCCCAGGTTCAGTGATGAAAAAAAAAATTGAACAGGTTTTTCAGATGCCATTTAAAATTTTTTGTGGAAGTTCATTCCAGGACTGTCCAACAATTCCACAACATCAAAAACATTGGATTTCTTCCATAAGTCTTTAACACAGAGCTCATTGTTTTGTCTCATAGTTTCACGTAGATGCACAAATGATCGTTTTGTGTAGCAAACAATGGAAAAACCAGGACAGAACATAGCAATATTATGCAAAGGATAGTTGCTACTCACCATATAACAGAGATGTTGAACCCCAGGTAGGCACAACGAAAAGACTGCCAGAAAGAGCTTTCGGCCAACAAGGCCTTTGCTCTTATTTTTCTTCCTATCGTTCTTTTTTCATTTGGAATGTGCCTGTATTGCCTGTAATCTATAATCTGTAATCTAGTGTCAACCAGAACCCTTTATATCAGTTGGTAAAATGGCAGCTCGTCGAGGCAGTATGAGGGTATTTTCAGGTAACCAATGATAGTGAGTAATTACAGTTTGCTTTTAGTGCTAAAATTTAAATTTTCCTGTCTTGAGTTTGCTCGTACAGGTTAACATTAATCACCATGGACAAAGCGATCGTGATTTTAGTTCTGCCGCAGATTGTTGAATGCTATTGTTAGCACATCATGAAGTTGAGGTTAGGTTGGGACACGAGTTTAAATTCAGAACTACAAAATGCATCATCTGCCACAGTTCAGTCATTGGTCACTTAAAATCAACCGTCAACAGACAGTATTTCATTTCCTAACAAAGAGATAGAGGGGCTGGCCAGTACTTACCTCAGCTCAGTACAGCTGATAGATACACATAAAACAGAACTGAAAATTTACGTTCCTTGCTTTCGGAACAAATGTTCCTTCATCGGGGAGGAGAGAGGGGAAAGAAAGGGAAGAAGGGAAAGGAGATTCAGTTACTCACAACCCAGGTTATGAAGCAACAGGGGAAGGAAAATAGGGAGGGTAGCAAGGATGAAGGCATGGTTGTCAGAAGGAAGCCAAAGATATTCTTTGGCTTCCCTCTGACAACCGTGCCTTCATCCTTGCTACCCTCCCTATTTTCCTTTCCCTGTTGCTTCATAACCTGGGTTGTGAGTAACTGAATCTCCTTTCCCTTCTTCCCTTTCTTTCCCCTCTCTCCTCCCCGATGAAGGAACATTTGTTCCGAAAGCTAAGAACGTAAATTTTCAGTTCTGTTTTATGTGTATCTATCAGCTGTACTGAGCTAAGTACTGGTCAGCCCCTCTATCTCTTTGTTAGTATTTGTTTCACATCTTTATATGAGATTTTCCATTAATCATTTAGTATTTCATTTCCATCATTCCTTGTGGTGGCCACGTCCAGCATTGCTCACAATCTGCGTTACACATCAACAGCATTTGTGAAGTTAAGCACCATGTTTGTGTGTCATCTATAACTGAGCTAAGATGAGTGGAAATGGGATTGGAAATGTAACAGTATGAAACACACATTCAGATCAATACACCTTAAAAGAAAAGATGAGTGGAAATGGGATTGGAAATGTAACAGTATGAAACACACTTCAGATCAATACACCTTAAAAGAAAATATGGTGAGAAAGAGGTTGAAATGATTGCTCATTTTAAAAGATGGAAAAAGGAGAACCAACAACAAGAGATCTGGAATGGACAGAATTTGGAAGAAGACCAATCGGAGGACCACAAACAAGATGGAGGGATCAGGTAAAGGATGATGTGATGTGAATTGGAGAGGACTACAGTGGGAGGAAATACTGAACAATAGACTGAGGGAGAAAATTTAAGATTGGAAGACGCTTTGCGTAAGCAGAAAATTTTGAGTAAGAAAAAGAAGAAGAAGAAATTTAAAACCATAAAATTATAAGGAGAGATCAATGAAATTAATTTAGTTCCCAACCCATGTTTCTGGCAATTAATTTCTTGAATGTATTTTCACAAAGAAATAGATAATAACGAAAATTAACACAAATCAAACAAACAGTCTTTCTGACTTTTCGAACTACTAGAGCCTTTCTCAGAGATGAGAGAGGGATAGAGTGGGGAAGTTTGGAAAGGAGTCATCTTTTGTGTCTTGCCAACTATAAGTCATAGACTTGTTGCTGAAGTGGATTAAGAGCTATGTAATGATTCTAATAAAAGTTTGTTTGCTCATCTATTGTTTTGCACAAAGAATCGACTATAGATTCTGTTAACAACCAGTCACATTATTCTATGTATGTGACACATTTACAACATAGAGGAGGCACACTGAGTTGCAGACAGAGTTTCAGATGAAAGAATCCTCCTTCCGAAATAGAAAACACACACATGGTCATGCAAGTGCAACTCATGTACACATGGTGATTGACTGCATGCACTGGGGCCCAAGTGCAGACTGCAGCTGCATCTGACGTGAGCATCAAACTGCATCCTAGAATTTCCATTGTTTGGCATTTATATCACTCTTATCAGTCATCAAAAAGCAATGTTGAGCTGAGTCAAAGTGCACAAAATCTCATTACAGTATATGTTGCAGTGTTGTATTGCTGCCAGATGATTTTGAATCCACGTCACGTATCACTTTCCTCAGCGTTTGTACCTTGGTACACACACTGGTTTGTCACTAAAGTTGTCATCACTTTATAAAAGCACCTTTCTGTTTTGAATTTGACAAATGACTCCTGTTCTCCATTGCATCCATTAGTAAACACAGGGTTGGATGCATGAAGCATGCTCATGAAACAAATGCTAGAAATAGCTGAGAACATGCTGTCTTCACTGTTAACAGGTACCATCTAGCAGAACAAGCTTTATCTAATAGCACAACAAGATCATTTGGCCTGTAACTTGTCATTCTCATTTACTACAAGGTGCAGAATCACGCAGACAGATATATCAGTCATACCCACTTAAAGGCCTAATGTGTCAGCAACAGTGTGCTTCTAAATCAATATGCAGCGACACTCACTGAGTGAATCATTTAAATGTAAAAATACTTTTTCTTCTAAATTTTTGATATATATAGTACTAATATTTTCATTGGCAATTTCTCTGTATAATGGACTAAGCAGTCTAGTTGCAGGAAGGAAACATAAAAATAAAATTTTAGCATACCCCATTTTCCTTTTTTTAAAAAAAAGAAAGAAAAAAAAAATAATTTAACGAAACGTTTAGCTGCTGGGGAAAACTGTGATTGAATTAAGAACAATATAAATAAATAAGAATTATCTTACAGTTAGTTATTAGTCTCTCTCTCTCTCTCTCTCTCTCTCTACACGTGCGCATTTGTGTGTGTGTGTGTGTGTGTGTGTGTGTGTGTGTGTGTGTGTGTATTTGTTTGATATTGCTCAGTGTATCTTCATATTGTTCTAATATATTTCTCTCCTCTCCCTTCATTTCAGGAATTGTATGGATTCATTCGCTTGCATAATCTTGTTTTGGCGCCAGCAGCAGAATTCTATTTGGAGTACCACTCTATGGCCAAGTCAACATAGTGTTTTGTGCTTGAAGTTTCTGCGGTTTTATTCTATTCTCAAGTGCTTTTTTTGCATAATTAGTCAGTCTGATATACAGGTATTCCCTTATTTATTGCTTGAAAACAAAAATTTGGTTGAAACCAATAAAGATAATGTAGAATATTTACTTCACAAAAGTTAAGAATCTGGCTTTATTAGCAACAGACACTGTGTCCTAATCAGCGAAATGAATGAAAGGAAGTACAGCAACTCATTCCACTGTGTTACATTGCTCCTGTTAAGTTGATGAATTTGTAACATTAATGTTTTTACTACCACTGCTCATCTGTGGAAGATTGTAATATGGTAGATATACTATGTAACAAACCTCATAGTTACATTTTATAGCTCTTGGTTCTCTATGTCTCATTTTGAGTTTAGGAATATCCTCACTCTCTATATCTCTCTCCCTTTCTCTCTTTTAATCTTTCCATATTTGGCCTTACACTGGGATGATTTAAAAACCATGACACTCCATAAATTGGCATATTCTTTGCTAAAATCATATACAATATGTGAACTTGTCTCAAACTGGTATCCTTATTATATTGTGAAACCAGTAGTTTGGTGTGAAATCCAAACAGCATTTATGGGGATGTGACTAGGTAGAATTGTTCAAATTGGCCATTATTTCGATGAGTAACCTCCCTATGATTCTCAAGGCTTTAACGACACTAAACTTTAGTGCCTTGAGAATGTTGGGGAGTTTACCAAACAGTATTAGGTTATCTGGACTATTCTACATGGCTCTATTCCTGTAAACTATTCAAACACAGTAATTTAGTAACTTGCTTTCCTTACGAAAATGTTGATTTAATTCCTGTCTGTGCCATAGTCTTCCACACAGTATTTCTTTCATGAATGCTGGATTAAAATTGAAACATTCCATCAGTTGATGTTTTATGGCAGAAGTTTGTGTTGTCAGCAATGTGAATGAATGAGTGAGTGAGTTGCTGTTTCACTTTTGGTGGTTTCTTATAAAAAAAAACCTATTTTATGTAATATGTGTGATGGACCTAATCAAATAGTGCTCCCCTGCGTGTGGAAGAAAATGAATATGTACAGCGTATATGTTTTTGAGCACTGATTATTACGGAAAATAATCAGTTTCTTTCGTGGCACGATGAAATGAATGTACATATGTACAGTAGTTGCATTTGTTAAGATTTAAAGTCTTGTGTAATCTTTAAGGTACGGCCTGCCTTGCCTAAAGCATGGCTCCTCAACAGCCACTTCATGTATACGTAAAATGTGCAAGCCTGTTGCCAAGAAACTTCTTAAACAGTCTCTTGCTACAAAGTGTCAATATCCATTATTCGGTGTGGTGTGTGGCACTTGTTGTTTATTTATAAAGTTTGGAACCATGGGTCACAGTGACCTAATCTCTGTAGTGGCATAGTTGTTTCTTGGCAGCATGGCTGCATCTTTCCAAAGCTAGTTCCTCTAAATAAGATGAAAAAATACCAGGTATACGCTACATTTAAGAAACTTGAGATTACTGTCTGGATGTATTTAATATAAATGGTATACCAACAAAAATCGTTTGATGAGCCATATTAAAAGTACTATTTTAATTATTGTGATTATCTTGTATTATAATCTGATAAAAAACCTGTTCAAAAGCCACTCATATTGTTGATGGCTTTTCTGTTTGACCTGAAGAGAAACTGCATTTTGTACTTCTGCCCATACATCCATTTTTTCATCTTTCTCTCTGACACTATTATCTAGTAGTAGTACCCCTTTTCAAAGATTCAGTATACTGACGTACACAGTGTTAAATTTTTACCATTAAAACCGCCCAAGTTGCTCAGATAAAGTATTATTAATAACTGTAATAATAATTAAATGGTTCTCTGTAAAAGTATACGTAGCTCCAAAGAGATGGAGAATCTCTTTGCTGTATATTTAGGACTGTATTGGAAAAATTTTACAGAATTGATGCTTTCAAGTGTTTGCAGACTTTTAATGGTCATTGTGCTCTTCAGTCAACTAAAACAAACAGAAGAGGGCCTTGTGTCCACCACTTACCTTGCTGAAAAATTAACATGGTGACAGAACTTCCCATGTGATTAAATTGGAAATCTTTGATTTACATTAATTTTATTTGTATTAATTTTTGTCACTGCCAAAATGGAAATAAATTACTGTTACCAAAATAAAAATGAGGAAAACAGTTAAGTGTTATCAGTTAGTTTTTCATTTGCTGGTGCTCAAAATAGTTCATACACTGCATTACAAATGACAACTGCTTACATGTTGTTGAAGAACACACTATGTGTTTATTGTCAGCAATGGAGACACTAGAACATGATTTTTGTTGGCCATCATGGAATGCTGTTTCTAAAGCACAGGGAAGTTGTGTCATAAAACCAGTGTTTTAGCAATGTGCTATTGTGATAGTTACATATTCACAAAAGCTTATAATTAGATGTAACAGTGAAAGGTGCAAATAACTGCAATAAGAATGCTATTGATACAGAAAAGAAATTGGCTTTAAACAATTTCATTTAACCAAATGCCTGTTGTAGTATGACATTTTACTTTGAGACATTGTATCTCAGCAGACCCATTTATGTTACTGTAGTAATACTAGTGAAGGAAGTATTAACGTATGCTGGGCCAAATACCTTTATCTGTAATATTTCTGTTTTTTAATAAAAAAAATTGACAGTTGAAATTGGATGTGTGGAAAAAACTGTGACTAGTGTGCTATGCCAAACTAAAATTGTCTTGAACTTTAGTCCAAGAGTATACGATAATTATAGGAGAATTTTCAGTACAATTGAGATTATAAGTAGCCCATAAGACTAATTTTGATATGTTGTTATTTTGTGCCTAGAATAATGTGAAAGTTTCTTTTGCTGTCAAAAAGTCTGTTGCCACTGTTGAGGTAATAACTGTCAGAAGTAAAAATAATGATAATAATGTAATGTATAGATAACTTTTTAAACTTATTTTGAATCTTATACACTAGAGTATACTACAAAACAAGTCTTCTATGCACTAAGGAAACATATGGTCTGACATTAAAATTTGTGACATGTTTAGCCTACACATTCTAAAATAGACGTATGTTATGTGCCATTGTTATTTGCCATGTTATGGGAGATCTAACTTTCCTGTAAAAAAAAAAAAAGTTACGTTTTTATTGCATTGTGGCTCTGTGCATGGCTGTTCAATCATCCTTTTTGAAAACTTTATCTCAGAATGCTGATGACATGTGAAGGAAATTGGCTTTAAGTAATTTAAACTAAATTAAATGCTTGTGTAGAGTGGCATTTTCTTCTGAGACATTGCACACTGGCAGAACCATTAATGTTAATGAAGGGAGTATTAATTCAAACTAAAGAAGTCATCGACATCTGACGTTAACAAGTGAAATGTTCTTACAGCTTTTAAATTGGCAAACTGATATACACACCAGACTATCAGATGACTTGCCACAAACTGAAGGGGGTTGTCTTGAAATGTAACAGGAATTGTACACAGTTTAAAGCTGTAGTGTTTCAAGCCTCATTAGTATTAATTTTGTAACTTCATAATTATTTTTACAACCACTTGGGTGAGAATGCGTATTTAATTCATACTGCATGTGCAGGTTTTGGAGTAACTCACTGTTTTATATTTATTGCACAGAAAAACTGTGCATGCAAATATTATATAACTTGTAGTGCACTTGTATTATTTAAATTAGACGCGACAAGAAATCTTGCTACAAGACAAGCTATGAATGATCAATAATAATTGTAATAATGATTCAAGTGTGGTATTGTGAATCTGCACATGTAGGCCCCTACTGCAGCATCTTTGCAATGTCTGTTACAAATGGGCAAGCTGAGTAGGGAGCCATGTTCTGTCCTGTAAATTGTACACTGTGAAATAGTTTGATAATGATAATATGTCAATGCTGGATATTTTCTATCTAATGCATTGTGGCCATTTTTCCTCCGAAGGATACTCCCTCCTTCCTACATTGATCAGCAAGTGTGCATATGTCAAATTTCATAGCCGATTCCACTAGTGGGAAGAAAGGACAATTAGCTGTTCTCATCACCCACACACTTCAAAAGCACAGTTACATTTTTTCCTTCATTTGCATTTACTCCATTACAGACTTCCCTGCTACAATCATAACAAATATTTTTCATACAAATTATTTTCAATGGTTCTATTGTTGGAATTATAAAAATTAAATTATTATTAATCATTTCTTTTGGAAGACAATCCTTGTAAAGAGAATCTGAAGCAAGCTCAGAGTGTTTGCAGTTTGCATCTCACCTTGAGAAAACTGCTGGTCATCACTGTAGCTGAACTACAGTTGTGATATTTTTTTACTAACAAAATTGGGGATTGCAATGTGAGGCAATCTAATAAGAATTTTTCAGAAGCGTGATGGTTATTATTTTATATCTACTGTTTACCTTAGTCGCAGAAAAAACACACATGCAGGAGCCACAAGGACTGAAAAATTTATTGCTCTCTTATCAACACGAAGCAAAACATTTTATGCATAAGTAGGTTAAGAAGCCATGGTGCTGTTCAAAGTATACGTACATTCAAGGTATAAAGAATTTGTTATGTATAAGAATGATTCCGATCCCGCCATGTCTTAATTTTAAGATTCTATCTTTGATAAAATGTGCAGTCATTGTGATTTGTATGCTAGATAATTAGTGTGTATATAACACTTTCATTTGTGTCATTTTTGTCAAAGTTGAAGGATTTTGTAAATGGTAACAATCTAAGTGTCACATAACAATCTTTGAGAGATTTTTTCTTAATCTTTTCTCCTGTGCCATATCAAATTAATTGCTGCTGGGAAGTTCATTTTAGTTGGTTTGGCTGCTATTAATTTAAATTTTATGTGAGATCTATACCTGTAACTAAGTGCTGGTTATTAGTAAAATATGCTCATCATAAGTGTTGAAACTCAGGGAAAAGAAGATTAAATTTGCTTTGTTTCTTGGTAGCAGCTGTGAGTTTTGCAGTCATTAATTTTTGTGAGGTGACACTACAGAACAAATGCTTAATTTTTTTCATGTGTGTGTTTGTGTATGTGTATGTATGTGTGGATGTGTGCATGTGCGTTACCATTTACAGAGTGTTTCTTTTGCAGTACATTGGATATATATATATACGTGTAATTCATACCAGTCTGTGATAAGTGCATGAAGGGACATTAACATATTGTGAGATACGTTTCTGATGGTGAAATAGTATGGGAGAGCGCTCTGTCATTTTATTTTTAATAGTCATTGTAATTGTGTTTATGATGATAGATTAATTTCATATATGCTCTGTATTTCACATGCAGTGGCATAATTCTGAGAGTTTGTACTTCTCTTAGGACATTTGTTTTTATACTTTTTGTTTTATTTCTTCATTGAAAACTTCCTAAAATACTCCTCTTAGTGAAACAGTATCCTCTTAATTTTTTCATTAGTGGACAGTATTGTAACTGTTACTTTTTTGAAGTTGTGATTAACAATTTTGTATTTAATGTTGTGAACTCTGTTGTAAACAGATTATTGATTGGTGGACAAGTGATAAAATTTGCATGTCTATAATTTCATCTTTTTATTTTTCATCTCTCATAGGTACATACATTCTGAGAAGTGCATATAAATAATTCATTCATGCCACTGAGTTGTTCACAATAAATCAGCTTTGAAATATTCATGTTGACTTTATTATATGTGTAAGATCTTTAAATTATTCCTCTCATTCCATCAATCCTTATCCTGCTGTCTCCAGCCATCCATTGTAAAGTTAGGATAGCATAGGAATAATTTTGTTGTTTATCATAAATATTATTGGTCACCCAACTGCAGAGATAGTACTATAGTTCTGGCGTGCTACAATATTATTAACAGATCAGAATTAGGTTTTTACTGAAACATCAAGTTTCAACAAGTAAGTTGTTGAGAACTGAATGTTGATGTAAAACTTTTAACTGTAGAGAATTATACAGGGAATATATATAATTATACGTATAGAAATGGAAAGGGCAAACTGAAATCACTGTAGAAAATAGGGAAGATTATAAGCAGTTAATTTCTCAAATTGATTCAAACAATATAATGCATAGAAGGGGGTAGTTATTTTACCCTGAAAGGCATCCCGTTAGATAATTTTGCATTATGAATATAATGTTAATTTTTGGTAGGTGTTAGTTAACTTTGTTACTCAATTAAGACTCGTACAAAAAAAGGTAGCTTTAGTATTGCAGTGCTTGATGTTCTTTAATATTGGGTAATGGCTAATACAACTAAATGCCTTGGATCTGTAGAGTTATAGATGTCTGGCGAGTGCTTGTAGAATAAATAACATTTCATTTTGGATGAATTTTCTGGCATTTGAACCTGTATGGCCTAAATTCTCTCTCACCAATTTGTCATTTTTAATGCCCTTTTTTATTGGTAAAGTTAATATTCTACACTGCTGAAGAAGTTGCCCACACATTCATATGGATGCAAAGAAAGACTGGCAGCAGACCCGATATCAAGCAAAGTTGAGTGTAGGTAAATTCCTATAGAAATAAATAGTTACTTATAAAATGTGTTACACAGCCATTTGTCACACATAGGATTACCTAGAAGTTCTGCAAACAAATCTTAAATATGTTGTGAAAATCATTTAGTTATTTTCAGGGCCTCTTGAAATTTCACTCTTTTTCTCTTATCACAGGTGACATTTTTCACAAATGAGTAGTCTCCATATCTGCATTGTTTGTTCACATTTTTCATTTAATAGGGCTTGTACTAGCCTTCTTCATGTAGAGCCCTCTGCAGAACCCTAACTTTGAAGCCAACAATAAGTCACAGAAGTGGTTGTCGTGGTGTAATAGTCCGTTCTTACAAAGCTTTTTGAAAACACTGAGAAGTTTGTATGCCTCTGAACAGGTCTTACTAGTAATAACATTTCTGCAGTTTCACTGCCATACGATATACTCAAAATGTCACTGCAGATTACAAGGGCTATTTAAAAAAAGATTCACTGCTCTCCACAACATTCCAGTATTTGTTTTCTACCTTTTCTGCAGCACAGTGATACATATCTTATCCCTTTTTAATCAGCCAACTACTTCAAGCAAGGAATATTCAGAGTGGTATAAAGTGTGAAGAAAATAATAATAAAAATGTTGAGAAAATGTACAATAGTGAACTGGGCACCTGCCAATTATAGCTGTAAGAAATAGCTGACATTTTGGTATATAATAAGAAATATCATGGTGTATTTTACAAGAAAAATGAACTATAAGAAAGCTTTGTGCCAGATAGATGTTACATTGGTTGAATGCTGTCCAAAAGAAAATATTCCAAACAAATTTCTCAGCGAAGTATAGACCATGCTAAAAATAATCAAACTGATTTTTTGCATTGATTTATTACTGCCCGAGACATGGTTCTAGCACTTCATACTACACTGAAGTGCCAAAGTATTTGGCATAGGCATGCATATTCAAATACAGAAATATGTAAACAGGCAGAATACAGTGCTGCAGTCGGCAACACCTGTATAAGACAACAAGTATCTGGCATAGTTGTTAGATCAATTACTGCTGCTGCAATGTCTGATGAGAGAACTGCGAGTTCCTGCTGCTAATAAGGTGGAGTGCACCGTTCGTTTATTACATATTTTTACAAGCTTCAAACAAGAGTGACTTATTTTCGATTACCTGTGCAGTTACTAGTATATTTTTTGTAATTTATTGCATGCTCGAGTGCTTACTAGGAACAACCTTTTATTTTAAAAACAGTGTAGTGTACAGTACGGCCATTGCTATCGACCCTTGTATCGACCCTCGTATCGTACAGGCTTTTGTTTGTTTTGCTTAGAACAGCTCAGTTTCGGTTAGACTGTCACTGAGAGAACACTGCGAATTCCTGCTGCTAATAAGGTGAGTACACCGTTTGTTTCTTACATATTTTTATGAGCTTCAGACAGGAACGACTTCAGTAGTAGGTAGGCAATGTGATCGCTGTGTACGGATGCGAGCTGAGTTGGTGACCCTTCGCTCACAGCTCCAGGTAGTTTTGCATCCGTCACACAGCTTGAGGCTGCTACCAAGGGGCATCACTGAGGGGGGGGGGGGGGGGGGGGTCGGACACGGGGATGCGAGGGACATCAAGCACACCCCACGTGTCCTCCAATCGTTCCACTGCTGTGGCCCCTTCTGGTATTGCCTGTATTGAGGTTGAACCCTTATCTGTGTTCGAGTGGGAGATCATTCCAAATTCTGGCAAGCAGATAAAGACTTTACGAGGGGCCGATCGTAGGGCCTCCCTGGTTTTTTTGATGAACAGGTTTTGGGCATTATCTGTGGCTGACGAAGACACGAAGACTCTGAGCTGGATGCAGTCGTCCACCCAGTTCCAGAGAAAATTCTCAGCCCGTAAGGTTTGGGCATTCACAGAGGGTGGGTTTGCTGGTAGTCGGGAGCTCCAACGTTAGGCACGTAATGGGCCCCTTAGGAACATGGCTGCCAAGGAGGGGAAGGAAGCCCACCTGCTTAATAGGTCAGGAGTCCATTACACACTCCGTATGCATACCAGGGGGAGTCATTCCAGATGTTGAAAGGGTGCCTCCGGATGCCATGAAGAGTACTGGGTGCACCCAACTGCAGGTGGTGGCTCATGTCGATACTAATGACATGTGTCACTTTGGCTCGGAGGAGATTGTAGTGTTGGCAGAAGAGCCAACACTGTGTTTCTAGAGGAGGCCGAAATGCACGCGTTTAATTACACGCTGACTGGCGTGAGGTCTGGAACAGGACAATATCTTGAGAATTGCAAATAAAGTACGTAGATGATATAATACTTAACTTTAATCCACAATTGTAGAACATCTCTCGTTACGGTACATGCTTCATAATATTAACTATCAATTGAATACGGCGCCTTGCTAGGTCGTAGCAAATGTAGCTGAAGGATATGCTAACTATCGTCTCGGCAAATGAGAGCGTAGTTGTCAGTGAACCTTTGCTATGAACGTCGGCTGTACAACTGGGGCGAGTGCTAGTAAGTCTCTCTAGACCTGCCGTATGGTGGCACTCAGTCTGCTATCACTGACAGTGGCGACACGCGGGTCCGGCATATACTAATGGACCGCGGCTGATTTAAAGGCTACCACCTAGCAAGTGTGGTGTCTGGCGGTGACACCACAGAGATTCTCTCTGGTTTCGAACGGCTAGTGGAAATGGTAAAGACTGCCAGTCTTGCTTGCAAGATTAGGGCGGAGCTCACCATCTGCAGCATCGTCGACAGAACCGACTGTGGTCATTTGGTGTAGAGCTGAGTGAAGGATCTGAATCAGAGGTTCAGATGGTTCTGTGACTGTGTAGGCATCAGATTCGTTGACTTGCGCCATTGGGTGGTGGGTTTCCAGGTTCCGCTTAATAGGTCAGGAGTCCATTACACACAGGAAGTGGCTACACGGGTAGCGGGGGCTGTGTGGAAGGGACTGGGCAGTTTTTTTAGGTTAGAGGGTCTTAGGAAACCAAAGAAAGGGTGCCCATCTAAAAGGGGGCAGCTAAAACACAGTAAGGTAGTTATAGAAATGATCGGTATTATAGTTGAAAATTGTCATAGCTATTCATAGCTATCTTTGGAAAGAACCAGAACTCCAAGTCCTAATAGAAAGCACTAAAGCTTAAATAGTAATAGGTACAGAAAGCTGCCTCAAGCTGGAAATAAGTTCAGCCGAAATTTTTTCGAATGACCTAACACTGTGCAGAAAGGATAGATTAAATACAGTTGGTGGTGGAGTATTTACGAGGCATGTTTTTTAAGTACCGTTTTGAAATTAAAAAAAAGACATGCTAAAATATCTCAATAATTGTATTTTTTACGTGAAAGCCTGTACCTTAATCTACCCACTGACGCCATTACAGTCTGATTCTTCCTTGTTTACGTTGTGTACTGAGTGTTTAAGATGCCTCCGATAATCGTGAGTCCCACCGACTGTGAAGTACGGCTGTTATAAGATTTCTTAGTGCTAAAGGCCTAAAAGTGATTGATATTCGTTGTGAGATCTGTGCATTTTATGGAGAAAACATTATGAGTGATGGAATGGTAAGAAAGTGGGTGAGAGCATTTAAAGATGGCCGCACAAATGTGCATGATGAACAATGGAGTGAGCGTCCTTCGGTCGTTAATGAAAGTTTGGTGCAGGAAGTGGACAATAAGGTGAGAGAAAACAGATGCTTTACAATTTCCTCCTTGTGGGATGACTTTCCTAATGTTTCTCGTAGTGTTTTGTATGGCATTGTGACCGAGCACTTGAATTACCGAAAATTGTGCGTACGTTGGGTACCGAAAATGTTGACAGATGTGCACAAAACCAAACATTTAGACAGTGCATTGACTTTCCTTGAGCGGTACCACAATGACGGTGATGATTTCTTAAGCCAAATTGTTACAGGTGATGAAACAGGGGAAGGCGGCTACGTCACACAAGAATCAAAGCAACAGTCCATGGCAGTTGAGCAAGGGCATTGTTTTGCTGCAAGACAATGCCTATCCACATGTGACGAATCAGACCAAAGATCTCATCACATCTTTTTGATGGGAAACTCTAGATCATCCTCCGTACAGCACCGATCTTGTGCTCAGTGACTACCATCTGTTCCTGCACTGGAAGGAATACCTGGGCAGTCATCGTTTTCAAGACGACAAAGTCAAAACAGTGGTGATGCAGTGGTTAACAAGTCATGCGGCCGACTTCTATGAGGAGGGTATTCAAAAACTGGTACAACGTTATGACAAGTGCCTCAATATTGACGGAAATAGTGTATAAAAGTAGATTAAGGTACAGGCTTTCATGTAAAAATAAAATTATTGAGATGTCTTAGCACGTCTTTTTTTAATTTCAAAATGGTACTTACTTAAAAAAACATGCCTCGTATTACTGTCAGAAGTAGTTTACCTTGTAGCGAAATTGAATTAGATAGTTCCTGTGAAATAGTATGGGTAGAGGTTATACTTGACAATCGGACTAAACTATTAATCGGATGGACGACAGGGTTGTAGCCTCTCCCCGATGTTATTCAATCTGTATATTGAGCAAGCAGTAAAGGAAACAAAAGAAAAATTCGGAGCAGGTATTAAAATCCATGGAGAAGGAATAAAAACTTTGAGGTTCGCCGATGACATTGTAATTCTGTCAGAGACAGCAAAGGACTTGGAAGAGCAGCTGAACGGAATGGACAGTGTCTTGAAAGGAGGATATAAGATGAACATCAACAAAAGCAAAACGAGAATAATGGAATGTAGTCTAGTTAACTGGGGCGATGCTGAGGGAATTAGATTAGGAAATGAGACACTTAAAGTAGTAAATGAGTTTTGCTATTTGGGGAGCAAAGTAACTGATGATGGTCGAAGTGGAGAGGATATGAAATGTAGACTGGCAATGGCAAGGAAAGCGTTTCTGAAGAAGAGAAATTTGTTAACATCGAGTATAGATTTAAGTGTCAGGAAGTCGTTTCTGAAAGTATTTGTATGGAGTGTAGCCATGTATGGAAGTGAAACATGGACGATAAATAGTTTGGACAAGAAGTGAATAGAAGTTTTCGAAATGTGGTGCTACAGAAGAATGCTGAAGATTGGATGGGTAGATCACGTAAATAATGAGGAGGTACTGAATAGGATTGGGGAGAAGAGACATTTGTGGTACAACTTGACTAGAAGAAGGGATCGGTTGGTAGGACATGTTCTGAGGCATCAAGGGATCACCAATTTAGTATTGGAGGGCAGCGTGGAGGGTAAAAATCGTAGAGGGAGACCAAGAGATGAATACACTAAACAGATTCTGAAGGATGTATGCTGCACTACGTATTGGGAGATTAAGAAGCTTGCACAGGATAGAGTAGCATGGAGAGCTGCATCAAACCAGTCTCTGGACTGAAGACCACAACAACAACCCCCCCACCCATACAATTATAGTCGGTGATGATTTCAGTCTACCCTCGATATGCTGGAAAAATTATATGTTTTAAGCTGGCAGCAGGCATAAAATGTCATCCAAAATTGTACTGAATAATTTTTCAGGAAATTATTTGGAACTATTAGTTCATGAGCCCACTCTAAGCATAAACGAAAATAGTATCGATGACAGTTGAGATGTATAAACCACATAAATTAATAAGTGATGGTACTGATCCCCAATGGTACACAAAACAGGTCAGATCGTTGTTGCAGAAGCAACGAAAAAAGCATGCCAAATTTAAAAGAATGCAAAATCCACAAGATTGGCAAAGTTTCACGGAGGTCTGAAGTATAACGCATACTTCAATGCGAAATGCTTGTAATAATTTCCACAGTGAAACTCAGTCTCAGAATCTGGCAGAAAACCCAGAGAGATTCTGGTCATAAAGCACACCAGTGGCAAGACACAATCAATACCTTCACTGCGCGATAACAACGGTGAAGTCACTGATGACAGTGCCACTAAAGCACTGTTACTAAACATGGTTTTCCGAAGTTCCTTCACCAAAGAAGACAAAGTAAATACTTCTGAATTCCAATCAATAACAACTGCTAAGATGAGAAACATAAGAGTAGATATCCTCAGTGCAGCATAAAGCAGCGTACATCACTCAATGAAGGCAAGACCTCCAGTCCAGATTGTATACCAGTCAGGTTCCTTTCAGAGTATGCTGATGCAATAGCTCCATATTTAGCAATTATATACAACTGCTCACTCACAGAAAGATCCATACCTAAAGACTGTAAAATTGCCCAAGTCACACCAATACACAAAAAGGGAAGTACGAGTTATCCGCTGAATTACAGGCCCACATCACTAACTTCGATTTGCAGTAGGGTCTTGGAACATGTACTGTAATCTAACATTATGAAGCACCTCGAAGAAAACGATTTATTGATACATAGTCAGCACGGATTCAGAAATTATCGTCATTGTGAAACACAACTAGCTCTTTATACTCATGAAGTAGTGAGTGCTATCAAAAGAGAATGTAAAATTGATTCCATATTTTTAGATTTCCAGAAGGCTTTCGAGACGGTTCCTCACAAGCGTGTTCTAACCAGTCTGCGTGCCTATGGAATATTGCCTCAGTTGTGTGACTGGATTTGTGATTTCCTGTCAGAAAGGTCACTGTTCGTAATAATAGACAGAAAGTCATCGAGTAAAAACAGAAGTAATATCCGGTGTTCCGCAAGGAACTGTTATAGGCCCTCTATTGTTCCTGATCTATATTAATGACATACGAGACAATCTGAGTAGCCTTCTTAGATTATTTGCAGATGATGCTGTCATTTACCATCTTGTAAAGTCATCAGATGACCAAAACGAATTGCAAAATGCTTTAGATAAGATTTCTGTGTGGTGCTAAAACAGGCAGTTGAGCCTTAACATAGAAAAGTGTGAAGTTATTACTAAAACAAATCCGATAAATTTTGATTATGCCATAAGTCACACAAATCTGATGGCTATAAATTCAACTAAATACTTACGGATTACAATTACAAATAACCTAAATTGTAACGATCACATAGATAATGTTGTGGGTAGAGCAAATTAGAGACTGCAATTCATTGGCAGAACACTTAGAAGGTGCAGCAGATCTACTAAAGAGACTACTTACACCACACTTGTCTGCTCTATTCTGGAGTATTGCTGTGTGGTGTGGGATCCGCATCACGTGGGACTGACGGATGACGGGAGATAGTGCAACAGGCATGATACATAAATTTGAGTGGCAATCATTTAAACAAAGGCGTTTTTCACTGCGACGGAATTTTCTCATGAAATTTCAATCACCAGTTTTCTCCTCCAATTGCAAAAACTTTCTGTTGGCACCTACCTACAAAGGGAGAGATGATCATCAAGATAAAATAAGAGAAATCAGGGCTCACACAGAAAAAATTAACTGCTCGTTTTTCCCGCGCACCATTAGAGAGTGAAATGGTAGAGAGACAGCTAGAAGGTGGTTCATTGGACCCTCTACCAGGCAATTTATTGTAAATAGGAGAGTAATCACGTTGATGTAGATGTTATCAAGATTTAAGTGAGGTTGAACATGATGTTATCGTCAGCACATGAACAATGGGACACAGCATCCCCGAGGTAGCGATGAAGTGGGGATTTTCCCATGTGACCATTTCATGAGTGTACCATGAATATCAGAAATCCGGTAAAACATCACTCTCTGATACAGCTGTGAGCGGAAAAAGATCCTGCAAGAGTGGGATCAATGACGACTGAAGAGAGTCGTTCAATGTGACAGAAGTGCAACCTTTCTACAAGTTGCTGCAGATTTGAATGCTGAGCCATCAACAAGTGTCAGCGTGCAAACCATTCAATGAAACATTATCGATGTGGGCTTTCAGAGCCGAAGACACACTCATGTGTCCTTGATGACTGCATGACACAAAGCTTTACGCCCCGCCTGGGCCCACCAACACCGACATTGGACTGTTGATGATTGGAAACATGTTTCCTGGTCGGACGACTCATGTTTCAAATTGTGTGAAGCAGACTGACATGTACAGGTATGAATCCATGACCTTGCATGTCAGCAGAGGACTGTTCAAGCTGATGGAGACTCTGTAATGGCATGGGAGTGTGCAGTTGGAGTGTTACAAGACCCCTGATATGTCTACTGACACGTGACACATATGTAAGTATCCTGTCTGATCACCTGCATCCATTCATGTCCACTGTGCATTCTGATGGACTTGGGAAATTCCAGCAGGACAATACATCACCCTACACATCTAGAATGGCTACAGAGTGGCTCCAGGAACACTCTTCTGTCTCCAAACACTTCGCTGGCCACCAAAGATCCCAGACATAAACATTATTGAGCATATCTGGGATGCCTTGCAATGTGCTGTTCAGGAGAGATCTCCACCACCCTCATGCTCTTACAGATTTATGGACAGCCATCCAGGATTAATGGTGTCAAGTCCCTCAAGCACTATTTCAGACATTAGTCGAGTCCATGCCACGTCGTGTTGGCACTTGTGTGTGCTCGTGGGGCCGCTACACAATATTAGGCAGGTGTACCAGTTTCTTGCACTTGAGGGCAATATGGAATTGGAAGAGGACGTAGATGAAGATGAAATGGGAGATATGATACTGTGTGAAGAGTTTGACAGAGCACTGAAAGGCCTTAGTTGAAACAAGGCCCCGGGAGTAGACAACATTGCATTAGAACTACTGATGGCCTTGGGAGAGCCAACCCTGACAAAACTCTACCATCTGGCTAGCATGATGTATGAGACAGACGAAGTACCCTCAGACTTCAAGAAGAATATAATAATTCCAATCCCAAAGAAAGCAGGTGTTGACTGATGCAAAAATTACCAAACTATCCGTGTAGTAAGTAATTAATAATCAGTGTAGTAAGTAATACTAACACGAATTCTTTACAGACGAATGGAAAAACTCGTAGAAGTCAACTTTGGAGATCAGTTTGGATTCCGTAGAAATGTTGGAACACGTGGGGCAATACTGACCATACGACTTATCTTAGAAGATATATTAAGGAAAGGCAAACCTACATTTCTAGCATTTGTAGAGTTAGAGAAAGCTTTCGACAACGTTGACAGGAATACACACTTTCAAATTCTGAAGGTGGCAGGGGCAAAATACAGGGAGCGAAAGGCTATTTACAATTTGTACAGAAACCAGATGGCAGTTATAAGAGTTGAGGGGCATGAAAGGGAAGCAGTGGTTGGGAAGGGAATGAGACAGGGTTGTAGCCTATCACTGATGTTGTTCAATCTGTATATTGAGCAAGCAGTAAAGGAAACAAAAGAAAAATTTGGAGTAGGAATTAAAACCCATGGAAAAGAAATAAAACTTTTGAGGTTTGCTGATGACATTGTAATTCTGTCACAGACAGCAAAGGACCTGGAAGGGCAGTTGAATGGAATGGAGAGTGTCTTGAAAAGAGGGTACAGGATGAACAAAAGCAAAATGAGGATAATGGAACATGTTGAATTAAAGCAGGTGATGCTGAGAGAATTACATTAGGAAATGAGTTTCGCTGTCTACGGAGCAAAATAACTGATGACAGGCAAAGTAAAGTGGATATAAAATGTAGACTGGCAATGGCAAGGCAAGCGTTTCTGAAGAAGAGAAATTTATTAACATCAAGTATAGAATTAAGTGTCAGGAAGTCTTTTCTGAAAGTATTTGTATGGAGTGTAGCCATGTATGAAAGTTGAACATGGACGTTAAATAGTTTAGACAAGAAGAGAATAGAAGCTTTCAAAAGCTGGTGCTACAGAAGAATGCTGAAGATCAGATGGGTTGATCACGTAACAAATGAGGAGGTACTGAACAGAATTGGCAAGAGGAGGAATTTGTGGCAAAACCCAACTAGAATAAGGGATCGGTTAGTAGGACATGTTCTGAGGCATCAACGGATCACTAATTTAGTATTGGAGGGCAGCGTGGAGAGTAAAAAAAATCGTTGAGGGAGGCCAAGAGATGAATACACTAAGCTGATTCAGAAGGATGTAGGGTGCAGTAGGTACCTGGAGATGAAGAAGCTTGCACAGGATAGAGTAGCATGGAGAGCTGCATCAAACCAGTCTCTGGACTGAAGGACACAATAACAACAACCAGTTTCTTTGGCTATTTAGTGTAGAAATGTATCGGCCATACAAGAAATTCTCGAAAGCCATTGAGCCTACAACAAGATGTGTAGAGTCTGCCAGAAAATTTGTGGTCAGTATTCTCTGGCATCTAAGTTGGATTCTTCTTATTAAATATTTGGCAAATTGTAAAACAATTACTCCCTAACATTACACATGTCTTTTGTACCAACTGGATGCCCAAATACACAATAATGCTCTTCAAGAATCTATTGTCTTTTTTTCTTAAAAAAAAAAAAAATTTCTTCAGGAGAAATCACTTGCCTACGAGGATACTTTACGAACAGGAAAATTGAGTGATCTTATGTACTACATATAAAACATTCACCCTGTTCACAACATATGGGACAGTCTTTACTGCTAGCAATAAACACACTCTGATAATCAACTGCTTAATGCTGTGCATCACAAATTCACGTCACACCAAGTGGCACTAATAAACGGAAAAAAGTTTATTGGTTTTGAGTGCTGGTGACAATAGGTGCAGATTCCACATGAATCTACCAATGTATCTGACAAATGATCCCATCTCTGCGTGTTTTGCGTATTTGTAGAGCAACATGTTGTTCATGTGTTTGTTCATGACACACACACAAAAGAAGTTATCGCCACTGTTTGCACAAATATAGCTAGAGACAGATGTATGTTCAGTTCCAAAAATTATTTATTTGTTACATAGTATGTATGATGTGACATAATCACATTTTGATGTAGTAAATTAATTGCTCATGCAACTGCATTTGAAAATAAGGTTTTTGTGAAACAAACGTCATTAGCTGTTTGTATACTTCTGTGATTGCATGCAAGAGATGAAATTAGGTACTAAGTGAAATCAAACATTTCCATTGATCTGTAGCACCAGAATACCTCAGTGACCAGCTGTGTTCATGCTAATGCTCTGAAGCTTTTATGGTATATGTGATGGAACCCCAAAGTTTTATACTCCAAAAAAAGGTAATGGAGATTTTAAAGCTCGTATACCAACTGTGGAGAAGGACTATGACAATTTACAAATTCCCCATAATAAACAAAATTATCTTCTAGAATTCAAATCCAGAATAGAAGATCCCTCTACAAGCTGGCAAAAATCATGACAAGAAGAGAGAGAGGCCTTCAACCAGTATAGAGACAGAACTGTTACGCAAGAAGGGTCAGAGTCAAAGAAAACTGGTTCCAGTTAAATCTGCCCAACTGATGCAACACGTCATTGGCCTCAGTTTACAGACACAAGATCAAACTGTAAAGAATGTGTGTAGTAAGTGTAATATTCATCTGCATCTAAACAAGAGAATACACTGTTTCTGAGAATTTTAGGAATGAGGTTATATTGTTTTGTAGATGATTATTTAAAATGTGTGCCACCATGTATTATTTATTTTCAGTCATGTAAATCCTATCAATGTATCACCAAAACATTAAACACAAATGTTTTACTAAAGAAAGTATTGTAAGTGTTCAATTTCTAAAATGCCTTTTGTCACAAATATGCAACATATCCAGTTACACCTGACAAGTACAACATATCTTAGAGTTGACCTTACATGTTCATTACCATTTAGAAAACATTTTTTCATTTTATCTTCACTACAATTTTTTTCACTTATTAAGGGATTAATTTGTTCTACAATGAACTATGTCTTGTTACTTTTCTTGCAGTGTATCTGAATTGTGCAACAGAATAGACCTTAAAGTGCAGAATAACTGAGTTAATTGTAGACCTAATTTTTATTAAAATGAGGCATTGCAGTCAATTCATCTGAATGGCAGTATCATGAGTGTTTGAATTCTGTTTTGAAACATTATTCTAATGGGATTCACCACTTGTGTGGTTATCTTAAAAAGACTGAACAAATAAAAAGATTTAAATATATATAGCAATACCTCTGTCTGACAACCACTATCACAATGTTGCAGGGCAGTGGTGGCTGCAACAACTACTGACATACAACAGTGAACAGAAACTTCAATGAATGTTACACCTGTGGATGTGTTGGTCATCAGGAGCTTCAACATTAGGTAGGGACAGAGCCTCTCTGGGAAATAACAGACAAGTAGGAAAGGCCGAACTGCACTCAGTATAGAATGAAATTTTCACTCTACAGCGGAGTGCGTGCTGATATGAAACTTCCTGACAGATTCAAACTGTGTGCCGGACCCTTGCCTTTCGCGGGCAAATGCTCTACCAACTAAGCTACCCAAGCATGACTAATGTCCCATCTTCACAGCTTTAATTCCGCCAGTACCTCGTTCTCCTACCTTCCAAACTTCACAGAAGCTCTCCTGCGAACCTGGAGAACTAGCACTCCTGGAAGAAAGGATATTGCGGAGACATGGCTTAGCCACAGCCTGGGGTAGCTCAGTTGGTAGAGTACTTGCCCGCAAAAGGCAAAGGTCCCAAGTTCGAGTCTCGGTCCGGCACACAGTTTTAATCTGCCAGGAAGTTGCACTCAGTATGTTTGCAAATGGGTCTCATCTGAGATGGGGAGGAGCCTCCACTGACAGCAATTGAATCCATTGGCTGCAACCAGTTGCAAGTCACAGCTCGTGTCAGCACAACTGATACTTGCCACCATGATTCAGAGGGCATAGTCTTTTAGATATCTGGCTGAGTTAGTGGGGATAGTTAGCTAGCCTTGCACAGGAGATGAAATTTTTCGTGATGTGCAGTGCCATACACAGAACTGATTGTGTTCATCTGATTCGAACCAAATGAAGCATTTAAACGAAAGACTCATACAATTCTTTGGAAGTGTTGGAATGAGCTTTTTAACTTGCACTACAGAGGGAGAGAATTCGATTTCCCTCAGCAGGTCAGCATGCAATACACAGAAGAAGTGGCTACATATGTAGCAGAGTGTATATGGCATGCATATAAAGGATTTTTAATTTAGAAGATTTCCTCCATACACTCAGTTATGAATTATATACGACAATCTGAGAAGGAGTAGATCTTTCACATTAGTCACAGAGAACATTCATCTTTATAAATCAGAATGAGAGAATGTTAATGTAGAGTTAGTTAGCTGCTGAAGTGTCAGTAGAAAGGTCTCACAATTAGCGTTAGCAATGCCCAGATAGCACTAAGAACAGAAACATGGCTGAAACCGGAATAGCAGTAACATTTTTAGCTCTTGTTTTAATATATGTGACAAATATAGTCTGAATAGCAATGGTGGTGGCATATTTTTTACCAGATGTAGCTTGATTGTCTGGTAAGAATCTTATATGCTTACTGCTCTGCAGCTTTTAAGTATCTGTTAAAAGATATCTTGCTGTATACCATGAGTTGCATGTAAAAATATTTAACTGCCAGATCAGTATTTAATATCATATATATTTCATACTTGACGCACACTTCATCTGATATGGACAAGCACACTGTATGCCACTGATGTTGGGCTGTATGCCCAAATACCAGTTTGGCAATTAAGTACTTTTACAAAAAGCTTATATGGTATTTGGAAAGATGTCTTTTTAACAAATTTTTAGTGCAAAAACAGACATGTCTTATGGGATAACAGCAATCAGTGATTTTATAATGTTACTTGAAATCCGTCTTGATTGCAAATTTTTTTATTCATATGACCAGTTTCAGTTCATTCAGAACCATCTTCAGATCTGTAAAAATAATGATACTAATTTACTATTTCACGGAAGCAAATCTTTTTCATCCTATCTAATCAACATCAAATGTATCAGAACGTACCTGATATTTCAGTTACAGGAGTAACCCGTCCAAATCCAGCAACTTTCACATGCTACGTCACATAAAATTGGTTGGCAGAGTGCACGTCATTTATATTAATTATAGCACTATTATCGACAGGTGGCATCTGGTACATTTGTTACATTCCATTTGCACATACTGTATTCAGTAGATCTTTCTTTTATATTAAAAATACTTAATTAAAATATGTAGATGTCAAGGTTAAAATCTGTACTTGTCAAAATTAAAAAACAGTAAAATTATCATTTTTATATGATCTAAAAAGCATAGGGCAATTTATATATCTATGGTGATGGTGTGAACTTGTTTTCCTCTACAGTCTGCTTCCGTGGTTCCCGCCATTTTGGTGTTGTGCCGCGGTCCGCTCAGTCGTCTGATGTCCATCGCCGCGGGCAAGAGGGCCGCACAGGAAGGCCCCGCCAATGATGCCAGGTGCTGCACGCATCTTCCGGCTTCTCCACCGCGCACCATCTCTCATCCCTCGGCCTGGATCTCCACACGCAACAGTTGTCATCTTAGTAGGTCATCATAAATGCTAAAATAGGCGTTATGATTGAATTCGCTTTGCTTGTTGAGGATTAAATCCGGATCTTTATTTTTGTGGGTGTATATTTCAATCTCTTCCAAAATGTTAAGAAACCGTCCCTTATGAGCTCTATGCAGGATGTCTAAATTGTGTTCAATGTTCGTGACTGAGTGCTTTGTCGCAGCCATATGCGCCCCAAAAGCTGTTTTGTTTTGAGAGTAGGTGTGCTCCCTGAATCTGGTTTCAAAGTTCCTACCAGTCTGCCCTATATATTGTTTACAGCAGTCATTACATTTGATCTTATATACACCTGAATCCTGAAATTTATTCCTACTATTACATATTCTATGCCGGAGCTTCAATTTTAACGTGTTATTTGTTCAGAACCCTATTTTAACATTGGATTTACGAAAGCATCTTTCAATTTTGTCTGTAATTCTTCCATTGTAAGTGAGAGCTACATATTTTGTCTTGTTGTTCCTCTTAACTGCTACTTGACTTCCTTCTATTTGTTCCATTTGCCTCTTCTTTATCTTCCTATAAATATTCATCACCTGCTTACACGTATATCCATTCTCTACGGCCACTTGTTTTAAAATACTTAACTCCTTTTCTACTTCCTGTTGGCTTAGTGGCAATCTTAGTAGCCTGTATACCATCGAAGTAAAATATGCCCATTTGTATCGCAGTGGGTGACAAGAGCGCTCATTGATAACTAGATCTGTAAACGTAGGTTTTCTGAATATGCTAAATTCATGCTTCCCATCTTTCTTTATTAGTGTTAAATCTAAGTAATCTATACGGTTGTTTTCTTCAAATTCCAGGGTGAATCTAATTTTCGGGTGTTGAGAGCTCATTTTTTGTGCTAAGTTTTCGATATCATTTTTATCTCCTTTGTATAATAAAATGCAGTCGTCAATATATCTCCTGTAATATTACATTTTAGTGAATTTTATTATAGCTTCTGAATGTGAAATAACCTGGGTGCAGATAAGAGTCAAAGTTGGGCAGAACATGGTTATGGATGATTGTTTTGGAGATCAACTGCATCTGGATCTATTGTGGCAGAATGCTACAGAGTAAACTTGGAGAATATATCTGGTAAATATCCTGATTACACTATTTTAATAAGGATGGATTTCAACCTGCCAGCTATAGAATGGGAGAGTCGTAATGATCAAAACTTGGGCCAGGGACAGGGATTTATGCAAGATTGTTCTGAATGTCTTTTTCTAACAATACCCTTGAGCACTTAAATAACTGACTCATGAGAGTTATGTCATATATCTCCTAGGAAGAAGAAGGGTCATCCAGCAGTCACACAAAACTATCAGCCTATGTCTCTGACATTGGTCTGTTGTAGAATTTTGGAACATATTTTGTGCTCCTCAGTTCGTTACATTATGTTTTATATCATTTGAAAAATTCTTGTATCAAAATGATGTGGAATGAGACAGGTTACAGGATATGTATACATGGTTAGTGTTAACATTAATGAACATATTATTATGTAGTCCTATTCATATAACTACACTTAAAGACAAGTTATTTTTTCTTTCTTTACAGGCTACTAGTTTCTAAATAATATTTTTTTGTAGAATTGTAGGAGTTACCCATGAGAAAGGGTTTTAGATTAGATCTACAACATGTGAGACATGTCGTGTTATTGTGGAAATGATCAAAAATTTTTGTTGCTGCACATGGAACTACTTTGCTTATGTAGTATGACTTTTGTGGAGACTGAAAATCTGCTCTGTAGGAATCAACATGGGTTCTGGAAATGACAAGGTGTGGAACCCAGCTTGCTCTGCTAATCCATGAGACCCAGAAAGCAGTAAATACTGGCAGTCAGGTTGATGCGATGTTCCTTGATTTAGGGAAGATTTTCAATACAGTCATGCACTGCCACCTAGTGAACAAAATCAGAGGGAATGAAAGATCAGACCAGCTGTGGGACTGGACTCAAGAGTTTCTAGCGAACACAACACAGCATGTCATTCTCAACAGAGAAATCTTCGAACACGCACCTTCAGACGTCCCCCAAATGAGTGTTACACAACCATTGCTTTTCACAATATGCGGGGTGATTCAAAAGTAACTGTACACACATTATGTGTGTAATTTATGCATCAAAATAAGAGTAAAATGTTAAAAAAGTTTGATCTGATGTTCCCTAGGTCTGCAGTAGAGTAGGGGTCACAAGTGCACCAAAAAACAACACAAAATTAATTATTCTCGGAAAGGAATGACATGAAGGGACCTGAAATTCAACTCAACTATATACTATACACTTACCCCAGAAAACGTTTAAAATGGTGCCCATGTAGATGAAGGCAATGATGTACTTGGCATTTACCACACTTGAAATATCACAGAGTCTGTTCATCTCATTCTGCACAGTCATGTTCAGTTCTCTGCTGTAGTTGTGCTACATTCTCAATGATCCGTACAGGAAGTCCTTGAGATGGCCCCAAAGGTAGACATCCAGGGGGTTAAGGACTAGAGGTCTAGTGGGCCACGCAACTTGTCCTAAGTGACCTATACACTTATTGCGATAAGCGACAGTGAGTTTATTTGAAGTCATTATGAAACAGATAGTGATAGTATATACTGAACAGTCAAAACATTATGAACACTGCCCTCCATGCAACTGAATGCTACCTGGTAGCATTATGAGCATGTGATGTGGTAAGGAAGGTATGAGGTGCTTCCATGAAGTAAGTTTTCCTGAGGTCATCGACAGAAACAAACACAATTTTATTAAAAGATTTACTGGACAGATACAAGAAGCATTGAGCTATTTTTGAATATATTCACCACTAGAATTCAGGCATCTATCAAACTGTGGGACCAAGTTTTGTATCTATGTATCATAGAAGTCTGTCACCTGGGATTGGAACCACTCTTGACAACCATCTCTGCCTCTCAATTAGTCTGAAAATGCTAACTCCACCTGGACATGAATTTCTTGAAGTTCCAGAATAGATTAAAATCTTCACAGTGATGTCTGGGCTATAGGGTGGATGATCAAACACCTCGCAGCTAATCGTTGGCAGGAGCTCCGTTGTCTTTCAAGCCAATTGTGACCAAGCATTATCAAGCAGCAAACAACACACCAACACTAAGTACCTCATGGTACTTGTTCTGAATGACCTGTCCCGATTTCTGACAATTCTCCATAATGTGTTCTCGCACTTTTTGCACTTGGTCACCTTTAATGCCTATGGTGTCCTGCTGCACTTCTCATCGTGAACTTTTGGTGACCAGCAACGCACCATCAGTTTGCTCATGGTGTTAGGCCCATAGGCCTGGTACAGCTGATGGCGAATTTCAATTGGTGCTATGTTCTGTGCATTCAAAAACTTTATCAACAACTGCATTTCACACATGGTGGGAGTTGGAATATGAGTCTGCATTTTCAACTACTGCTACAAAATTACTGTGAGGCCTCAGAAGTTCTGTTAGCACATGTGCCACACAATGTTATTATTCTATCATGTATGTGCTCTTGCTTTGTGCAGCGTACGGTTTACTATCTGTGGAAAGGGTGGGAAATTTGCTGTTTGGACACACCTATATAAGCAGAACAGAGGCGAATGGGGAATCATTCAAGTGAGAATGTGGGATGCAGGTGGGGAAAGCTGCTGACATAAGCAATTTTGACATAGGGCAAAGCACTTCGGACAGAGCATCTTTGAAACCTCAAACCTATCAGCTATTTGAATGCTACTCTTGTGAGCATCTGTGGAAATAATTAGGTCCGGAGGCTTGCCTGCTCTGTAAAGCAGGATAGGCAATGATCTGTGGCAGATCAGATGGCTGAGTACAACGATGGTGCAGACGCAAGTAGTTTGGAGCAGATTGTTCAGCACACATGAAACTCTGCAGCAGATGACACCTATGTGCTTGGATGTTCACTCAATGACACCATTTACAAGACCATGGATCAATAGAAATATTTTGCCTGGTTGGATGAATCAGTTTCTTGTTTCACCAGATCAACAGTTGTGTCCAGATACACCATCATCCAAGTGAACAGCTGCTCAAAATGTGCACCATACCATGGACACAGGCCAGTGGAGGTAGTATTGTGCTATATAAAATGTTCAGCAGGGCTTCCATGGGGCCTGTGGAAGTAATTGAAGGCACCATGAAAGCTGTGGACTACGTTAATTTAGGTTGTTTATAAATAAGTTATACAAAAGCAACCTGTAATCGTGAAAATGGGTAAACAACTTACATAAATGTTGGATACAGCACTGAGTGCAGTGCATCTTCAACTTGAATTCTTGCTTAAGACTGTTAGTTCCCCACATTATAACTAGTGGCATGCATGAATAATTTATTCCAACAGTCACCAAGGAGTTGTACAATGGTGCAGAGCATGTGCAGTATTGTTTATAGTTTAGTGAATCCAAATCCGCTACTACAACTCAGAGTAAATTCAGAACCAAATATCAGAAGCCACCACCTCAAACACAAACTGATATTAACTGGTATAATCATTTCACCGAAACTGGCTGTGTATGACAAACTAAGTCCAGTAAGGTTTGGCCAGCTGTCTCTGATGCAGCAATTGAACAAGTTCGGTAGCCTTACACTCGTAGTGCAGGCAAATCAACAAAATATGCCAGATTACACTAGTATATGCCTAGAATTACAATGTGGAAGGTGCTACAGAAATGCCTGTAATTCAAACCCTACAAATTGGAACTGTTCACGGCTTAAGAGAAAGTGACAAAGGAAACGATCTGAGTTTTGTGTAGATATATTTAACAAAATACCACTGAAGAAGATTTTCTGAATAAACTCATGTTCAGTGATAAAGCCACATTCCATACATGTGGTAAAGTGAATCAACATAATGTTCAGATGTGGGTGAGCAGAAACTACGTCATGTAATCGAAAATGTACAGGATTCGCCTAAGGTAACTGTTTTTTGCACTATAAGCTGTAAAAGATTTACAGTCCTTTCTTTTTTGCCAATTCAATTCTAATTGGCTTATCATACCTGAACATGCTTGAATATTAACTAATGCCTCAATTACAACAGGATACAAGCACAGAATTTACTTTCCAGCAAGATGGCACACCACCACATTATCATTGTGAAGTTATCGCATACTTCCTTGGGAATGTGCCGACTTCTATTGGATGTGATGGAAAAATATCCTGCTCATCAAGATCACCTGATTGAACTCCAATGGGTTTCTATGTATGGGGTTACTTTAAAGACAGACTCTTTCCCTTCACTTATGGGAAATGATGAGCTGCGACAATAGATAACATAATGAGTTGCCAGCATACATCAAGACCTGCTTCGTGGGATTTTGCAGGAAACTGATTATACACTCCTGGAAATTGAAATAAGAACACCGTGAATTCATTGTCCCAGGAAGGGGAAACTTTATTGACACATTCCTGGGGTCAGATACATCACATGATCACACTGACAGAACCACAGGCACATAGACACAGGCAACAGAGCATGCACAATGTCGGCACTAGTACAGTGTATATCCACCTTTTGCAGCAATGCAGGCTGCTATTCTCCCATGGAGACGATCGTAGAGATGCTGGATGTAGTCCTGTGGAATGGCTTGCCATGCCGTTTCCACCTGGCGCCTCAGTTGGACCAGCGTTCGTGCTGGACGTGCAGACCGCGTGAGACGACGCTTCATCCAGTCCCAAACATGCTCAATGGGGGACAGATCCGGAGATCTTGCTGGCCAGGGTAGTTGACTTACACCTTCTAGAGCACGTTGGGTGGCACGGGATACATGCGGACGTGCATTGTCCTGTTGGAACAGCAAGTTCCCTTGCCGGTCTAGGAATGGTAGAACGATGGGTTCGATGACGGTTTGGATGTACCGTGCACTATTCAGTGTCCCCTCGACGATCACCAGTGGTGTACGGCCAGTGTAGGAGATCGCTCCCCACACCATGATGCCGGGTGTTGGCCCTGTGTGCCTCGGTCGTATGCAGTCCTAATTGTGGCGCTGACCTGCACGGCGCCAAACACGCATACGATCATCATTGGCACCAAGGCAGAAGCGACTCCCATCGCTGAAGACAACACGTCTCCATTCGTCCCTCCATTCACGCCTGTCGCGACACCACTGGAGGCGGGCTGCACGATGTTGGGGCGTGAGCGGAAGACGGCCTAACGGTGTGCGGGACCGTAGCCCAGCTTCATGGAGACAGTTGCGAATGGTCCTCGCCGATACCCCAGGAGCAACAGTGTCCCTAATTTGCTGGGAAGTGGCGGTGCGGTCCCCTACGGCACTGCGTAGGATCCTACGGTCTTGGCGTGCATCCGTGCGTCGCTGCGGTCCGGTCCCAGGTCGACGGGCACGTGCACCTTCCGCCGACCACTGGCGACAACATCGATGTACTGTGGAGACCTCACGCCCCACGTGTTGAGCAAGTCGGCGGTACGTCCACCCGGCCTCCCGCATGCCCACTATACGCCCTCGCTCAAAGTCCGTCAACTGCACATACGGTTCACATCCACGCTGTCGCGGCATGCTACCAGTGTTAAAGACTGCGATGGAGCTCCGTATGCCATGGCAAACTGGCTGACACTGATGGCGGCGGTGCACAAATGCTGCGCAGCTAGCGCCATTCGACGGCCAACACCGCGGTTCCTGGTGTGTCTGCTGTGCCGTGCGTGTGATCATTGCTTGTACAGCCCTCTCGCAGTGTCCGGAGCAAGTATGGTGGGTCTGACACACCGGTGTCAATGTGTTCTTTTTTCCATTTCCAGGAGTGTAGATGGAATATCTGTCATGTTACATTGAACATTTGTAAATAAAACTTGATGATACTGCATTCAGTGCTGTATGAAGTATTTCTGTATGTTATTTATCTTTTTTGAAACTGAAGATTACTTTTGTATAACTAATTTATAAAAACCCTATATCATTGCAGACCACATGAACCTCTTAATTTCTGATGACTTCCTTGAATTCTATGGCATCTTCTAGCAAAATAAATGTCCGTGTCACAAAGTTCTCCATTTGGCTCTTTGAGCAAGATCTACAGAGGAGGGTGTCATCACAAGAAAAAAAACTGTTATTCTACATTTTCCCTTAATCAGATGGGTAGGTTAGAAATTAAAAACAGTAAATGGATAGGTGGAAATTAGTTACAGTGGGAATTAGTGAAGTGTTGTGGTAAAAGGAACAGGACTTCTGATGAGTTCTGTACAGGATTATTAGAACAAAATCAAATAGGAGTAATGCAGGAGCAGGCCTAAAGTCAATAAAAAATAGCATTGTGGGTAAGCTACTATGAACACTACAGTGAATGCACCAACATAACCAAGACAGACACAAAGAAAACACCCAGCATAGTAGTACAAGATTATATGGCAACTAGCTTTGTAGATGATGAAGAGATTGAAGGATTGTGTGACAAAATAAACGAAATAGTTCTGAGAGTTAATGCAGACAAAAATTTGACACTGCTGGGTGACTAGAATTTGATGATTTGGAACAGGAAGAGAAGGAAAAATAGTACAAGGACACAGACTGAGGGAAAGGAATACAAGAGGAAACATTATGGTAGATTTTGCACAGAGTGTAATTTAATCATCACTAACACATGGTTTAATAATCATGAAAGAAGGTTATGTACATGGAAGGGACTTGGGGTCACTGGAAGGTTTCATATTCATTATGTAACAGTAACACAGGTATTGAAAACCAGATTTTAAACTGTACAACACTTCCAAGGGCACGTGATGACTGACCATAATTTATTGATTATGGACTGCACATTAAAACTGAAGAAATTTGTAGGAAACTAAGGAGACAGGATCTGGACAAATTTAAGGAACCAGAAGTGTTTGAGAGCTTAAAAGGGAGTAACATGCAATACTGAACTGAAAGAGGGGAAAGGAATTAAACAGATGATGCATGGGCTGCTTTGAGAGATGAAAAGGGAAGGTAGCCAAGAATCACATAGCTAAAAAAGCCAAGGCCTAGTAGAAAACCCTGGATAACACAGGGCATACTGAATTTAACTGAAAAAGGAGAAAATATAAAAGTGCAGCATAAAAGCAGGTGAAAGGGAATACAGACATTTAAAAATAAGATTGACAGAAAGCACAAAATGGCAAAGCAGGAATGGCTAGAAGAGAAATGCAAGACTGTAGTAGCATGCATAGCTAGAGGAAATATCTATGCCACCCACAAGAAAATTAAAGAAATCATCAGATAAAACAGAAGCAGCACTAAGAACATCAAGAGATATGACAATAAGTTAGTACTAAGTAATTAAGAGAGAACTGCAAAGTGGAAGCAATGCACAGAGGATCTACATAAGGAAAACAAACATGAGGACAGTATTATAGAAAGAGGAGAGGAGTAGGTAAAGAAGAGGTGGGAGGTACGATAATGAAAGAAGAATCTGGCAGATAGCTCAAAGACCTATGTGGAAAGAAGGCTCCTAGAGTAGATGACATTCCCTCAGAATTATTAGGATACTTGGAAGAGCCAGCCATGGCAAAATAATTCTTCTTTATGTGAAAGATACGTGAGATTGGCGAAACAAACTTGCACTTCAGGAAGAATGTTATAATTTCAGTTCTGGGGAAGGGAGATGCTGGCTGACAAATATGAATACTCCAGAACAATCAGTTTAGTAAGTCTTGGTTGCAAAACATTGACACAAATTCTATGCAGAAGGATGGAAAAACTGATAGAAACTGACCTTAAGGAAGATCAGTTTGGGTTCCAGAGAAATGCTGTGATACACAACACAATACTGTTCCTATGACTTATCCCACAAGAGAGGTTCTAGAAAAGCAACTTACATTTATAGATTTATAGATTTATGGAAAGCTTTTGATAACAGGACAAAATGCAGGGAGCAAAATGTTATTTACAACTTGTACAGAAACCAGGCAGCAGCTATGAAAGTTGAAGAGCATGTCAGGGGAACAGTAATTCAGTGTTGATTGTACATCACTCATATCATTCAACCTACACTGTGCAAGCAGCAAAGGAAACCAAGGAGAAATTTGGAAAGGAAATTAAAGTACAGGGAAACGAAATAAATCTGTCTGAGATTGCAAATTGAACAAAATTGATAGTGTCTTGAAAAGGGTTAAGGTGACCATCAAAAAAGTAAAGCAATGGTAATGGGACAGAGGTGAATTAAATCATGTGCTGCTGAAGGAATTAGGCTAGAAAATAAGACACTAGAAAGCAGAAGATGAGTTTTGATGTTTTGGCAGCAAAATAACAGATGATGGCTGAAATAATAGAGAGTATATAAAATGCAGCAAGATAAGCATTTATGAAAAAATACCTTTGTTAACATCTTGTATAAATTTAAGTGTTTGGAAATCTTTTCTGAAGGTATTTTGTCTGGCGTGTAACCTAGTACATAAGTGAAATGTGGAAAATAAGCAGTTCAGACAAGAAGGGAATAGCAACTTTTGAAATATGGTGCTACAGACAAATTCTTAAGGTTAGATGCACAGATAAAATAATAAATGAGGACATACTGAATTGAATTGCCAAAAAAGGAAATTTATGGCACAGTTTGACTGAAAGAAGGGATTGGTGGTAGAGCACATCCAGAGGCATCAAGGACTTGTCGATTAGGTAGCAGAGAGAAATGTATGTGTGTGTGTGTGTGGGGGGGGGGGGGGGGGGGGTTGCAGAGAAAGACCAAGGCTGGGATTCAGTAATTGGGTTCAGATGGATGTAGGTTGTGGTAGTTACATAGAGGTGAAGAAAGTTGCACAGGATAGACTAGCATGGAGAGCTACATCAAAGCAGTCTTCACACTGATGACAACAATGACAATAGCAAACATAGCTTAATCTGATCTCAATCTCTCCAGTGACATTTAAATCACACATTTTGACTCATCTTTCATTGAAAAAATTTTGTGACTCAACATTTAACCAACCAGTAATGTACATAGATCACATACACATGTTTCTCCATAACATTCATTTCGCAAATTAGTAGTTTTTGATTGAATAAAACTGCAAAAGTCACATAACTGCAATTTTTGGTTGCACAGGTGTTGATAAATTATCTGTATAGATTAAAAAAATACTTCACTATCAACAAGTGGAGAAACTGCCAGAGAGTAGTGAGAAATGGTTGATAGTGTGAAGACGCTGATGCAACCAGCTTGGATGAAGATGTGGCTAATCTTTAGTGCTGTAGTAGTTATCCCTGTTACTCCACAATGGAGAATGAGTAACTGATCATAAAACTCAAAACTGATTTGGCAGGAACACAAGCAGAATCAGAACAGCTGATAGCTACTGTTGACAGCATTGAGTTTAGGATGAGGAGAGATAACTGGACTGTGGTCAGAATTGCAAGATAAAGCATGAGATCCAAGAGATGTTACAAGTCTGCTAGCTGTAGTCTAGATGTTTCCAATGGCTTCACTGCACTGAGGACTGTCGACAAAAAGAGTTCAGGAACATTCTAACAAGACAGAGAAAAAAATTACATTAAATCTAGTAGTAGCAGAGGATTAAAAAGACCAAGGGAGTCATTTTGTAGGGAATGGTCATGGAAGGGAAATATCTCAACTAACACAGAACTCTGTGGGTAGTGAATACCAGGTCACTAGTATTTTTAAGTCAAGAACAGGGCTCAGTGAGGTCAACTGTGATCTATATTCTCTGTGGAAATATGTTGGTGTAGTGATTATTGGGGGTGCCGGGAACAGTTAAGTTGCAATCTCAACTACACAATCAAGCACACTGTTGGTAGTACTCCCCACACAATTATGATGATTGTGTCACTCTGTGAACAATACAAGAAGCCTTGGATGAAGCATACTGTTCAACATATGAGTATATAGAGTCAGGGATTGTTCAGCAGATTAAGCTGATCAAAAATGGGTGCGACTGATGAATTATACCTCACACAGTTATGTACATGTGATGTGGCCTATATCTGAATGTTTTCATAAGAGATTACTTGCATCACTAATTTCCAGAAGCGTTCAATGGAATCAGGGCACTGTCTGTCCTATTCCTGTGGTTTCCAATATTTTAGTTAGGCATTTTTAGAGCAAATGTTTCTGAAACATCACTGCCAAATAACTATAAGCACATAAAATTTAGGAAAAAATGTATTTGTACAGATGTGCTACTTATAGTGGAACATCAATTGGGAGTCACAGAAACTGAATGGCTGCAGCTAGTGGATACAAGTTAGTGTCAAATTATTGTTGGCACAATACAAGGAAAGGGGGAATGACTATATACACAAAAGCACAATAAAGTTTCAGGTCATGAACCTAAATGAGCACTACATTGAAGTGCATTTCAGTAATAGACTCAGAAACATACAAGAGAACAATTCTGACCATCTACTCGTCCCCAACAGGAAATATTTAAAACTTTAGTAGTCAGTTAGAGAGGACAGTAAATAAGACTTAGCAAGAAGAACTGAAAAGTGATTACATGTTGAAATTATTCATTTGATCTTGTGCAGTTCTTATCGAGTGTTACTTGTGTCTAATTTTGATCTGATCCCCACATCAATATTTCCAACAAGAACAGAAAGGTATAGCACAACATACAATGATAATTTATTTCTAAGTGGAACTGGCTTTATCAAACAAATGTGAGCCCCATAAATAATTTATCTGACCATAGTGGCCAAATGACAGAATTAAGGAATCTTTATCAATCAATTTTAACTATGAAAGGGAAAGGAAAATTTCACAGGCTTCTAAATGCTATGTTTCAATGTTCAGGGGGAATTTATTGGATAAAAAATGGGAAAAATTTTACCAAGGACGCATAGTAAATGAGAAATTTAATTATTTCCTATAAATATTGTTACAACACTCTGAATCCAGTCTTTCTTTACAATGTGTCAGGTACAGTCAAAATGGATGCTAAATAAAGCAGTATTGTATAATTCTCCACTGTATCACCAAAAAAGCAAAAATCATGTACCATGCACAATAAAAATTCAAGAATCAGGCAAGGACAACTTGGTGTATTATTACACATGAAATTAATAAATTTGGTAGGGCAAACTCTATTCAACTCGTTGTTGTTAGTAGCATCAAGGATGGTGACATTAAAATCAAATCAGATACTAAATTCAATAAATTTGTCCTAACAATAACTGAAAACAAGGGGCCATAAAAGATCCATCACAGGTAGATTAATGATATTTACTTAGATGGCATCACACACTCCACAACCAGACATCAGTTTTGAAAAATAATCTATCAGAGGAATCACAAAAATCATTAGGTCAATGAAAAGTAGCAAATTAGCTATGATGGCTTCTCTGCCAAAATACTAAAATCTTGGGCATACTTGATAGTGTCCCCTCTTGCATGTTTTAAAAAACTTTTATAGATAACTCACAAAGGAATATTGAACCATCTTTTTAAGAAAAACCTTTTAACAACAGCTCAGTTTGGATTCCTGTTTTACTGATCAGTTTATTCACCATTGACCACTTACAGTGGAATAGGTTTGATCGTTAAATATACAATTAAGAATAATTTCTACAGTGAACTTTTCACAATTCAGTTCCATATATTTTAGAAATATCCTTAAGTACTAATGTCAATCAAGTTTATTTCAAATATTTTGGCTAGCTTGTAATATGAGTATTTGCGTAACCAATCATACACATTAACTTTGAAAATATTATAGGGCAATGTCCAAGCAGGTATTGGAAGTTTATTGTTTTGTGTGAGTCTTCCGTCTTTGTGAGCCTGTGTCTCGGTATATCAAGATTCAGTTCGCCTCTGGTCATCTCTCTGGTGGTGGACTCATTTATTTTGCTTTTGGCACAAAGCAACCCTTTGTATATGTATAGATTAACAACAGTTAATATCTGGAGCTTGATACAGAGGGATGGCAGTGTTCCTTAGGGGTAACTTCGCTCATTATTCTAATTACATTCTTTAAAAAAATTTTAAGAATTCCACTGACATAGCTGGAATGTCCCAATAGCAGTATGCCGTAGGACATGTGTGATTGAAATAGGCCAAAATATGCAACCTTCAGATATTCACCAGTGACTACATCTGTCAGTTTCCATGTGAGATAGCTTGTTATTGTTGTTGTTGTTGCTGTTGTGGTCTTCAGTCCAAAGACAGATTTGATGCACCTCTCCATGCCACTCTATCCTTTGCAAGCCTCTTCATCTCCGAGTAACTACTGCAACCTACACCCTTCTGAATCTGCTTAGTGTATTCATCTCTCAGTCTCCATGCTTCGCTCCAGTAACGAATTAGTGATCCCTTGATGCCTCAGAACATGTCCTACCAACTGTTCCCTTCTTCTAGTCAAGTTGGGCCACAAATTCCTCTGCTCCTCAACTGTATTCAGTACCTCCTCATTAGTTACAGGATCTATCCATCTTATCATTAGCATTTAAAAAGATTCTTTTCTCTTCTTGTCTTACCTGTTCATCATCCGAGTTTCATCCACACATGGCTATGCTCCATACAAATACTTTCAGAAAAGACTTCCTGACACTTAACTCTATACTCAATGTTAGCGAATTTATCTTCTTCAAAAACGCTTTTCTTGCCACTGCCAGTCTACATTTTATATTCGCTCTTCTTCGAATATCCTCAGTTATTTTGCTGCCCAAATAGCAAAACTCATCTACTACTTTAACTGTCTCATTTCGTAACGTAATTCCCTCAGCATCACCTGCTTTAATACAACTATGTCCCATTGCCTTTGTTTTGATTTTGTTGATGTTCATCTTATATCCTCTTTTATGACAATGCCCATTCCGTTCAACTGTTCTTCCAAGACCTTTGCTGTCTCTGACAGAATTACAGTGTCATTGACAAACCTCAAAGGTTTTATTTCTTCTCCCTGGATTTTAATTCCTAATCCATATTTTTCTTTGGTGTCCTTTACTGCTTGTTCAATGTACAGACTGAATAACATCAGGAATAGGCTACAACCCTGTCTCACTCCCTTCTCAACCATTGCTTCCTTTTCATGCCACCTGACTCTTATAACTGCCTTCTGGTTTTTGTGCAAATTGTAAATAGCCTTTTGCTCCCTTTATTTTACCCCTGCCACCTTCAGAATTTGGAAGAGAGTATTCCAGTTAACATTAATTAAACTGATAGTTTGGTAATTTTCACACCTGTCAACACCTTCTTTCTTTGGAATGGGGATTATTATATTCTTTTTGAATTCTGGGGGTATTTTGCCTGCCTCAGACTTCTTGCTTACCAGATGGAAGAGTCCGGTCTTGGGTGGCTCTTCCAAGGCTATCAGTAGCTCTAACGTAATGTTGTCTTCTCACACGCCTTGTTTTTACTTACGTCTTTCAGTTCTCTGTCGAATTCTTCATGCAGTATTATATCTCCCACCTCATCTTCATCTATGTCCTCTTCCATTTCCATTATATTGACCTCAAGTACATCACTCTTAAATAGCTCCTCTATATATTCCTTCCACATTTTGGTTTTCCCTTCTTTGCTTAGGGCTGGTTTTCCATTTGAGCTCTTGATCTTCATACAGGTGGTTCTCTTTTCTCCTAAGGTCTCTTTAATTTTCCTGTAGGCGGCATCGATCTTACCCCTAGTGATATGTGCTTCTACATCCTTATGTTTGTCCTCTAGTCATTCCTGCTTAGCCATTTTGCACTTCCTGTTGATCGCATTTCTAAAACATTTATATTCATTTTTGTCTGCTCCATTTACTGCATTTTTATTTTCTCCTTTCATCATTTAAAGTCAATATCTCTTGTGTTACTCAAGGATTTCTACTAGCCCTCATCTTTTTACCTACGTGATCCTCTGCTGCCTTCACTATTTCATCTCTCAAAGCTACCCATTCTTCTTCTACTGTATTCCTTTCCCCTGTTTGTGTCAATCGTTCCCTAATGCTCCCTCTGAAACTCTCTACAACCCCTAGTTCTCTCAGTTTATCCAGGTCCCATCTCCTTAAATTCCTACCTCTCTGGAGTTTCTTCAGTTTTAATTTCTGGTTCATAACCAATAAATTGTGGTCGGAGTCCACATCTGGACCTGGAAATATCTTACAATTTAAAAACTGGTTCCTAAATCTGTCTCTTTCTATGACATAATTGATCTGAAACTTCCAGTGTCTCCAGGTCTCTTCCACATGCATAACCTCCTTTCATTATTCATGAACCAAGTGTTAGCGAGATTAAGTTATGCTCTGTGCAAAATTCTACCAGGTGGCTTCCTCTTTCATTCCTTTCCCAGTCCATATTCACCTACCACTTTTTCTTGCCTTCTTTTTCTTGCTATCAAATTCCAGTCCCTCATGACTATTGAATTTTTGGCTCCCTTAACTATTTGAATAATTTCTTTTATCTTATCATACATTTCAGCAATCTCTTCATCATCTGTGGAGCTAGTTGGCATATAAACTTGTACAACTGTCATAGGCATGGGCTTCGTGTCTATCTTGGCTACAATACCAGGTGTACCGGTATGAAATGAGCGTTAAGATACAAATGTGTCGATAGGGAACATTTGTTGTCAATGAGCCTTAATTTTTTTTTTTTTTTTTTATTTGGTCAGTTTGACATCTGCGAAAGATATGTAGTATACATCAAGTCATGGAACAAACAACATCATATGTTTTCATCATGTTAACAATGTCAAATTTTGTAACAGAGAGTGATGATTTGCGGAAAGCATTAATTTTTTGTTTTCATTTGAAAAAAAGTGCTGCAGGGTTGCATCAAATGTTTGTCGAGGCATATGGTGATCATGCTCCATCAGAAGCAACATGCAAAAGATGGTTTCAATGGTTCAGAAATAATGATTTTGATGGAAGAAATGAAGAACGTTACTGGCGACGAAAAATGGATTTATTTTAAGAATCCTAAATGGGAAAAATCATGGGTTAATCCGGGACAACCATCAACATCGACTGCAAAACCAGATCGATTCAGCAAGAAGACAATGCTCTGTGTTTGGGGGATCAGAAAGGCGTAGTGTATCATGAGCTTCTAAAACCCGGTGAAACTGTGAATAATAATTGCTACAGACAACAAATGATCAATTTGAACTATGTATTGATCAAAAACAGACCAGAATGGGCCAGAAGACATGGCAAAGTAATTTTTTTACACAACAATGCACCTGCACACAAAGCAAAACTGGTTCAGGATACAATCAAAACACTTGGCTGGGAGCTGCTACCCCACCCGCCGTATTCACCAGACTTGGCCCCTTCTGACTACCATTTGTTTTCATCAATGGGACATGCATTGGCTGAGGAACACTTCAATTCCTATGTAGAAGTCGAAAATTGGGTGTCTGATTGGTTTGCTTCAAAAGACGAAGATTTCTATTGGCGTGGTGTCCACAAATTGCCAGAAAGGTGATCAAAATGTATAGAAAGCAATGGTCAGTACTTTGAATAAAATGTTTTTACTTTTCAATTCAAAATTAGTGTTTCATTTTCACAAAAAAAAAAAAAAAAAAAAAAAAAACGCTTATTTCATACCGGTACACCTGGCAATGTGTTCACTATGGTGTTCGTAGTAGCTTATCAGCGTTCCTATTTTTTTTATTCATTATTAAACCTACTCCTGCATTACCCCTATTTGATTTTGTATTTATCACCCTGTATTCACCTGACCAGAAGTCTTGTTCCGCATGCCACTGAACTTCCCTAATTCCTGCTATATCTGACTTTAGCCTATCCATTTCTCTTTTTAAATCTTCTAACCTACATGGTTGATTAAGGGATCTGACATTCTGTGCTCCAATTCATCGAATGCCAGTTTGTTTCTCCTGTGAGTTAGCTTATTCTTGCTGTTCTCTTGCAAACATGGCTAATAAGATCCTCCCAGTTTAATTCGAGTAAATGTGAAAGCCTAACAGAAAAGGCTTCTCAGAAAAATCAATATATGAGCTCATGAACTCGGTTCTGACAGAACCAAACAAGAAAAATTACTGTGATGGTATTTTATGTCTTCTTACCAAGACCTTTGATTGCATAGATCATAAAGTTCAGCTAGGGAAATGGAACAACATTGCAGGTATCACTGTTTAATGGGCATGTGTCATTTAGACAATAGAAAACAGACGGTCACACTAGTGAATAATATAAAAGCAATTACATTAAATTTAGTGTCCAACAAGGTTCAGGGCTTGGCTCACTCCTGTTCTTACTATACATAAATGAATTTCCTGGGACACTGGAGGACACTTCAAAAACTGTAATGTTTGCTGACGACAAGTCTCAAGACTCTGGGTGGTTAGGTGATCGAATTAAGACATAGCTCTGCATGCGGAAGACATCACTTATTGGTGTTATGCACACACCCGCAATGCAGTCAATGATCAGGCCATCAGCTGAATCAGCAAACTTAAGTATACTGATAAAGGACCCAAACATGTGCCAGACAGTAAGAAATAATATAGCAGGCTTGCAACTGGTAAACAGTCAACAGCTTAACCGTTAATATCACAAAAACTCATACAATTCCAGACAAACAAAAATAACTTACATGTAACAAAATCAGAGATCAGTGGGCATACGATGTATGAGGCTACATGTGTGGAGTTCCTAGGAATCCAGATAATTTCAATATGTAAACATAATATAAGTCTGATCATTGTATAATGGCACAATATGTTGTAACCATTCAATGGAAGGAAGAACTGTATTAAAATATTATAAAATGATGGAATCTATTGTTCATAATATAAAACATTTTCAATTTACCAGTCTTCAGTCTATATTCAATACATTTCATCATATCTTAAATAGTTCACATTGACCAACCCTGTGTACATGTTTAGTTGTCAAACAGACCTCATCAGAGCTTCTAACTAGTTTTCCTGCTGTGGTCCATTCAATTCTCTCCATACCAATTACTTCATCTGGTCTCAATCTTTCTTCCTCATTTCTCACTTCTCTTTGATTATTTCCATAATTATTATGATAACCTTCAGGACTCCATTCACCACTACCTCTAACTGGTGGTCTTCTAAAATTATCTCTCCTGCTGTCTTTTTGTCTTTCTTCCCTATTATCTTGTTCCATCCATCATCTCTAAACCCTTCTCTACACTGATGAATGCCAACAAAGACTCCAGCTGTTCAAGAGCATGCAAAATGTCAACACTGTGTTTCAGAATTACCAATAATTTCTCTTGTACACTTACAGTCAATTTAATTAAGACAACTGAAATTATATCTCTTTCCATTATGGATCATCTAAATATAAATCCTTTCCCAGTAATTCTGAAAGAATTCTTTATAACTGTGACGTTTACTCTCAACAAAATTTCATCCCATAAAATTATCACTACACATACTGTTTTGCATAGTTTTTGACCAATAGTGGCTAAGAAAAGAATTACTAAATCCTACCCATGTTTTACAAAAAGAACTCATTCTCATTCCCCATAACAATGCAATGCCTTCCAATAATTAGAACTTGTAAATAAAATCTCAAATGTGCAGTGTGGTGATAGAAAAGTCATACCTCTCATTGACAGGAAGTGTGTGTATCCTGTAGAATCCAATGTGAAATCTGCTATCAGTGAAGCTACACCTCTCCAAGACAAATGTGAAATTTTATTAATGCAAGTGAACACTCCAAATGTTAATAATTCACAGAAAGGCACAGCAGTTATGGAACAACAAACACTAGAAATAAGTGAAACAGCAGCAGCACCATCATTATCAGCAGAAGCAGCAGCAGTAACAGAACCAACAACGACTGGGGCAGCAACACAGCAGTGCTTAAGGAGGAGCCAAATGAAAAATACATCTGTGTCATTCAGTGATAATTTTTTATGGTTTCAAGCCAAGAAGAAAATAAAAATGTGAAAAACCAGCCTGCTAACTCACAGATAAGTCACAACAACATCCTATTTTTAAACATTCAGGGTCTTGAAAATAAAGTTGAAATTCTGGATGAGTCATTGCCACAAAATAAGTATTCTTTCTTATGTCTATCAGAACATTGGCTTAAACCAGAACAAATACAATACTATGTACCAGAAGGTTATAAATATGGAAACAGTTTTTGCAGATCTCAGTACCGTAATGGTGGTACTGTTATCTATGTTTCAAATGAAATAGAGTGTAGAGAACTAGATCTTAGTTGGGCATGTGTAGAGAAACACTTTGAAATTACCGGGATCATATGTGATATAATGAAACTTATCATAGTATGTATCTACCATTCCCCTGACTCAGATGATAAAACTTTTTTATATAATTTAGACAGTGTACTCTGCTACATAACGAAATGGAAACAGTATGTAACTGTAATTGGGGGAGACTTTAATTCAAGCTTTGATGTAACATGTAACAAACCCAGTGTAAATAAGTTACTGAATATGCTAAGGCAGCACAACTTCCATCATGTAAATTCAGAACCAACAAGACTACAAGCGTGCTTGGATAATACGATAATACTTTTGTCAACTGTGCTCGTGATATGTACTCCACCAAGGTAAAGGAGTTTGTTTTCTCAGTCCACTCCATGTTAACAGTAAAGTTAAGACATTTTATAAAAGGGGATGAGAGCAAGGCATAACAAACTGGGACAAATTATTTCAAAACTGTGATTCCAGTGCCCAAACAGCTTATGAAACATTCCACAATTACTTAACAGGTATTTTAAAAGCCCATCTTGTTCAAAAGAAATCCCATAAAACAAGAAAAGGTAAATTTTGGTACACCAAAGAACTGGAGAATCTAAAAAATAAGCTACTGCTGTTGAAGCGCCTTGCCAAAGTAAACAATTCTAATGAAATTAAGGATCTCGAAAAAATCACTAAGAAACTGTATGAGAAAGAGTTGCAATTAGCGAAACTAAGATACAACACAAATTTCATAAAAAATAGTAAAAACCAATGCAAAACAGCCTGGTCAGTAATTAATACTGTTAAAGGTGAAGTCAGAAACTTCGACAAGACAGTCCCAATACCAGCAGATACATTCAATAAATATTTTGTACGCTGTGCTGATGATATCAAAACGCTGATCAGTAAACCCAATGTAACATGTATAGATTATCTGAAGAGAGCAAACCTAAATCATAATAGGGCCGGATCATCATTGAAACACTTTAAAGAGGTATGCCAGCATGAAGTTCTTAAAATAGTCAAAGAAATGAAAAATTCATACAGTACAGATATTTTTAATATGTCAAACAATCTATTGAAAGAAATCATACATTACATTGCAGCACCATTAACATATTCTATAAACCTGTGTCTCATAGAAGGGTTTTTTCATGATCCTCTCAAACTATCCAAGGTAACTCCAGTCTTTAAGAAGGGTGTCAAATCAGATCCTGCAAACTACAGACCAATTTCACTAATTCCAGTACTAGGAAAAGTCTTTGAAGGCATAATATATAAGCAGATGTATGAGTACCTAGAACTAAATGGTATGTTAAGTGCATCACAGTTTGGTTACAGAAAAGGAAGGTCAGCTATACATGCCATAGAGCTCTTAGTCAGAGACATTCTACCAGCATTTGAGGACCATGGGCACGCACGGGTAACCTTATGTGATCTGAGCAAAGCTTTTGACTGTGTTGACCACTCACTTCTGCTCTCTAAACTTGAGTACTATGGAATATGTGATAAAAGTTTAAAACTCATCAAATCATACCTCAATAAAAGGAACCAGGTGGTGAGTTCAGGAAGTCATCTGTCAAACATACTCGAGGTTCAACATGGAGTGCCACAGGGATCTAAATTGGGACCACTTCTTTTCCTTGTACACATAAATGACTTACCAGGAAATATAGATGTAAAGACATATATGTATGCAGATGACACAACTTTTCTATCTGTAAACCATGTACTTGATAACCTTGTAAGTGATATGAAATTGGCAAAAGAAAATGCAACATCATGGTTTAATGCCAATGGTCTGCTATTAAATGAGGAAAAGACCCAGAATATGTGATTCAGTCTATCAAAGACTACAAAAATAGAAAAACAAAAGGCAAAGTTTTTAGGTATAGTACTTGACAACAGTCTAACATGGAACTCTCATGTTGATCACATAGTGGTTAGATTGTCAAGAGTTATATATTTGTTGAAGAGACTGATGTGTTGTGTGACATTTGAGTACGTAAGGACAGCGTACTTTGCCTTTTTTCAATCTGTTTTAAGGTATGGGTTAATACTCTGGGGAAACAGCAGAAAAATAAATGAAATTATGGTGATCCAGAAGAAAGCAATCAGAGTAATGGCTAAGGTAGATAATAGAACACATTGTAAACCATTGTTCACTAAATATAGAATTTTAACAGTAATTAATTTATATATTCTTGACAGTGTTAACTACATACTTGCTGAACTACCTAATTTATGTGTAACAAATGAAAGACATCGCTACTATACAAGAACGTGTACTTCTCTGCTGTTGCCACTAAATAGATTAGCTAAAACTAACAATAGTCAGAAGTATATGGCAATTAAAATATATAAGAAATTGTCTAAAAATGGGTCAATCAAGCCTGACAAATTATTTAAAGACAATGTTCATAACTTCTTGTTAACTAATCCATTCTATTCATTAGAAGAATTTTTAGAAATGCCCAATATCAACTTAAATATGTAAATTTTTTTTTTTAAAGTACCCAATTTTCCTTCTGTCATCCAATGCTTACAAAGCATTGTAAACTTTTTTTTTTTTTACAAACACAAAATGAACGGAGACCCCTATCAAAAATTGATGGACCTGGCACACACACAAGAAACTGTTATCAACTGTGTCACAGCTGCTTATTTCTGTTTGGTTCCTTTCTTGTAAATATCGGGCATCTAACATTTCCTTAATACTGTTTTGAACTTGCTCCCATATTCATTTAATTCCTGGCTGTTAACATCAATATTTTCAGTTACTGATTGTTCAGTTTCTTTTATTTTTATAGACATTTGACTTGCGTTGTTACAACACTCAGTTTTGACATTACCTAGTTTACAACAATTTTCACATACTTTTTGGCCTACCTCTTTAATTTATGACTCAGAAATTGTGATTTTGTTACAACAAAATCTAACAGTGTGATCTGGTGTAGTTTTTTCTCAACAATAGATGTTACTTCATTAATCTAGCCACTGCATTGCTGGATTTTATT